>NC_053489.1:333647703-333980828 GCF_905171775.1 Rana temporaria
GTTGGCGTTAAATTCATATTTGGAGATTTCCAGACTGTAAAGTATATTGAAACAACTTGATATTTGTGTTGAGGTGATTTCTTTCTTTTATTCCGTGTTACTACTTATTACCTGCTATTGTTGTTTGTACTTTGATTAAAATGATTTTTTGGAAACATAATTGAGGTGAAGAAGTTTTCCATATCATGTGTTTTTTGGTCTTATCTCCCTTGAACTTCTTAGGCCCCTTTCGCACGGGAGATCTGATCAGGTCCGCCTGTCAGTTTTTCAGGCGGACCCAATCGGACCACTGCAGTGTCCTCTGTGGAGTGGCGGATATCAGTGGACACATGTCTGCTGACACCCGCTGCTATCTGGTCCTATCCACCAAAATCAGACAGATGGGGGATCGGATGGAAACGGACAAGCGGTTAATTTCCATCCCATTGCCCTATAGACGAGAGTGGGCTGTGTCCGTGTCTTTTCCGCTATGCAGACCTGTCATCCGCATGCTCAGTGGGGATCAGCAGAGTGATTCCCCGATCATGTTAAAGGTGTTCAAACATAAACCATCATTTCATTCAAGATTACGATTTTCTTGTGATCGTTCAACTTTTTGGAAGCCTCCTACCTTGTTAGGATATATTCTGTAGTGGGTAGAAAAATTAAAGGGGTTGTAAACCGCAGACCTGAAATATGAACAAAACATATCCCTCTATAGTGTGTACTTGTCTCAATCCAGAGCACTAAGTGAGGCCTCGTACACACGACCGAGAAACTCGACGGGTGAAACACATCGAGTTCCTCGTCGAGTTCCTTGTTAGGCTTGTCGAGTAACTCGACAAACTTGCTTTGCGTACACACTGTCAAGACAAAATCTCCTCGTTCTCAAACGCGGTGACATACAACACATACAACGGCAGGGGAAGTTCGATTCCACTGGCTAAACTCTTGGGGCTGCTTTTGCTAATTTCATGTGTTTGCGTGTTAAATAAAAGTTTGGTAAGAGACGATTTGCACTTTTCAGTCTGTTGCAGCTTTAAAAATGTGTTATCTCCATTACAAATGCTACTTTTACTCCCGTCTCATACTTTATTCTGAGCAAGTGCGGGTTTCTTAGCATACAGACGTCTGAGTTTCTCGTTGAAAACCAGCCCGACGAGGATCTCAAAGAGCCAAATCAGACTCCCGTCGAGAAAATAGAGAACTTGCTCTCTTTTTGGCTCGTCGAGGTTCTCGACAGTTTCCTCAACGAAAATGTCCCCCCGACCGGTTTCCTCGGCAAAAAAATATCTCCCAGCAAGGTTCTAGCCGAGAAACTCGGTCGTGTGTACGAGGCCTGACAGTTCTGTCTACTGTCTCGTTCCTCTGCTGTCAGCATGAGTCACTTTTGACAAGTTTTCCGAACACCAATAGAAAAAAGGTGACAAAGGGATCTCCAACACACAGTCTGTGATTGACTGTCTCAGCTCTGTTTCTGGCTCTCGGAGCTCTCCCCGCTGAGCTCTTCAGAGTGTAACGTCAGACCTTTTTTCTGAACGCTCAGACAAGCTTTATTAATTCAGCACTTTGAACGAACGTAGAGAAGGGAAGGCTGCCGATAAACAGGTGCAACCTATGTAGGAGGATTTGTTTAATCTGTGTCTTACCTGAGGCCAGTAACTTCACTAATGCCCTGTACACACGATTTCCTATGAGCTAAAATCTGATGGAATTTTCTGTCAGAATTCCGTTCAAGCTGTCTTCCATCAGTCTTGCACATGTTCCATTTCCAAACTCAAGGAAAAAAATCCTATGGGGCCCACACACTATAGGAATTTCTGATTAAAAAATTCCATCAGACTTTTTTCATCAGAAATTCCTATCGTGACCTGCCTTCCTCTGCTTGGTGATAGCTTCAAAAATCGAAATAGTAAAATACAAAACAAACAAAAAAATGCCAATTAACTGTGAACTCTGAAAGTGGACCTTCCATGCAATAGTTCGGAGCTCACTTTCTTGCATCCAGCTTTGGCACAGGGGTGTCACCTAAGCCTTCTTTTTTTGTTTTTGTATTTTTTAAAACTTTTTTTTTGCCATTTTGTATTTGGGAATTGGAGGGTTGCCGATGCAGTAGATCTTCCATTTTTTGAAGGTCAGCTTTAAATGGTTATACACATGGCAAATTTATAGTGATCTCATTTTTATTACCTTTTATTATGATATATATATTATGATATTTTATATCTAAATAAACAAAAAACTTTTTAGAGAAAATCTCTCCTTGTATGAATATATTCTGACCAACCAAATTGTGCCTAAAAAGTCCAAAAACTAGCCCTCAGTTATCTCCTTTATCATTTATACTAGGACGTGGCACCCTCTTATTTTGTAATATCCACATGCACACTACATGTGAGGATATTCTTACTCCCCTTCTTTCAAATAATTAGTCATAGTTATGACTAAGCACTGAGTGTGCGAAACGCGTCAGTTTTTTTACCCCACTGCTTGCTGTGCTTTGTAGTGCTTTTTTATCCTTTTTACACCAATAAAGGCTACCTTTTTAGGTTTATTTTGGTGTGCGGCTGTCCATGAATTCTTTTCATTGATTTTTTCTCATTATGCCTTTGTCTTACAGTTTTTTTTTGTTTGTTTGTTTGTTTTTTTATTACATTTTTTCAATTCCATTTTTAATAAACTGTATTGAAACTATCATGTATTGCCCAGTTTTGATATGTGATATTACCGTTGACAACATTTGTGGGTGATAGATTGCTTAGTTTATGGTGATTACTTGCAATGTTATGTGCGATTCCTGATAGTAATTGAAATTGACTGAAGGATGGCGCGTATTTTGCCAGCTTTAAACATTAGTAATTGATCATTGGTAGTGACTTTTATAGCTTTTTCTCCTGTTCTTGTACAAAACCATTTACCTAGGGCAGCCAAGGATGGACCATAGCTCCAGACAACAATGCAATCCTTGATATTTATTTCAACATTTATCTTGTAAAAGCTTCTCTCAGTCTTTAAATGGGGTATTCTTGACACTTGTACGGCGTGCACTATTTTCTGAGCTATGCGACTCTTCACTTACATAATTCTGCCATTTAACTTGTGCGTTAAATTGCCTTTAGGTCAAATATTAATATATGCAGTTTGACTGCATTCATAAAGCTGGCAGCTCAAGTAATGTAACTTTTAGATCACCTCAACTGCCAGAAGACAACATGTTTTAAATTCCCCTTTACTGTTTTTTTTTGTATTTATTTTCCTGGGTCAGGAGGAGAAAGTGAAGTGGCGAGCGCACATTGTTAGTCTGAATGACAGGAAAGTTTGTATTGTACAAGAAGTATGGTTTTTGACAGTTTGCCAGTAATAGCCACTTTCTTCTAACGGAATACAAACTAAAGCCTAGGCTGGAAATACTACGATTTTATTCTGTTGGGATTGTTAATATTACTTACTAAATGGGATCTAAAGCTGTAGATCATGATTTATAATTGATAAGGCAAATCTGCATGCGAAAATAGAAATGTGGTAAATGGGATTTTTTTTTTCCCAGCTGCATGAATTAAAACATAAAGAACCTTTCTAGCAGAGCCATATTGCGCAAGAACCTCATAGTTTGCCCTCCACCAGTGGTGACATATTCACACTCGCTGACACCGCTTTGTCATCACCATGGCCATCTTCTATAAAACGTCTTGGCATCTTATTATTTCAGCCATTGGAAGGTCACTGATAATTTAGCATCTGCACATTGTCCTATAACCTGGCTCCACTTTTGTCATCTTACATATACCAGGAGTGTACACTGCACTGCCCATGCTCCATACACCAGTAGTTTACTACCAAAAAATTCTACCCCCTAGCATTTTTTTTTTTTACAGTCCTAAGCTGTTGCTGATGATGATCTTCTATCCTCATGCAAATGCAAATGAATAAATCGTGGAAATTCGGCATAGAGATCATTAGGGGGTTTGAATCGATATCACAATTTTTTAACGATTAATCGCGCAGCACTACACCACAGTTATAACCAGCACACCACACTCACTAGAATGTTTTGCAGAGTAAATTATAGGCAGCACATAAGCATTGTAAGGTCTCCCAGAATGAGCGAGCTAAAATGTTGTCCTGCATCTTTCAATCCATCTCACCCATAGCAGGAGCTTAAAGGGTCACTAAAGGAATTTTTTTTTTTAGCTAAATAGCTTCCTTTACCTTGCTGCAGTCCTGGTTTCATGTCCTCATTGTTCGTTTTTGCTTTCATGTTGCTGTAATTCCTCTCTGTTCTGGACACTTCCTGGTTGCCTGTTTCCTGATCACCACAGTACTGGGAGATTTCTCACGGTGGTCACTAATCAAGGAGGTGTGATTACGGTGTGTAAAACGAAACTGGATTGGTGCTGAGGAGTTTTAGACAAAGTATCACTGCTCTCTATTGGCTGACTGCCCTCTAGTGGCTCTCTGTACATCAGAGAACCAGCAAACAACAGCAAAAACGAAACTACACTGCAGGCACATTATATGATTGTTTTTTTATCTATTTTTAATCATTTTTAAAAGGAATCAGTTAACTATTATGTCTATATGCCCTGTAAACAGTCATTTCAGCTAAAAAATTTTTTTCCTTTAGTGACCCTTTAAGCAGATTTTAGAGGGGCATCTTGAGGGGAAAACAGCCAATTAGTAAGTTGTAAAGTCTCTGTAAAAGATTAAGCATGCCTAATGTTTGAAAACACTCATTATCGCCCAATTGGTCAATAATTTAGGGTGCAGCCTGGCTTTTTCTGTCCAGATTGCAAGGCGGGGGATCCAAAATATTGCAAGAATATATTGTGATCTTTAGCTTTCCCAGGATCCTGCTGTGAGAGTGACATCACCCTTCCCTAGGTGACCGGACCTAAAGATGGGGGTCTAATATAATTAGCTTATACTGGTGATTTATTTTTAGTGTGTGTGTGTGTGTGTGTGTGTGTGTGTGTCTATAGCTAGAATTTTTTTGGCAAGATCTACTTTTAAATATCTTTTTCTGTTTCTCATTCTGGAATTTTCCATATTTAAAACTGAGATGCACCTAGTCTTTGGAGCATATATTTGTATTAATCGCAGAAAATGACCTTTCCTATTCAGCAGTGGTGCATAACCGGATATCTTCACAGCTAAGAGCAGCCAACTCAAGCTGTTTCCTAGAAATTGTTTCTCCACAGCTCACTGTACAAGTAAATCTAGGAAGAACGACAGCCATCTTAGAGACGGTTTTAAGTCTCAGAAAATTAAATTTGAAGGATACGCATCACAATTGAAGTGTACATCAGTTCTAAAATCGGCTTTGGGTCCTTTATAATTTAGTTAATCAAGACCAGATATAAAAAATATATGGCAAATATGTATACATATACAGTATCTCACAAAAGTGAGTACACCCCTCACATTTTTGTAAATATTTTATTGTATCTTTTCATGTGACAACACTGAAGAAATGACACTTTGCTACAATGTAAAGTAGTGAGTGTACAGCTTGTATAACAGTGTACATTTTCTGTCCCCTCAAAATAACTCAACACACAGAAATTAATGTCTAAACCGCTGGCAACAAAAGTGAGTATTCCTTCCTTTTTATTTCATTAACCTTAACATAAATAAACACAGTGGTTATAAATTCTTCCATGTACGTTTCCAGACTCCTATTGAGTTTGCTATTTCCAGAAGTCATAAGAGTAAATCATCCTGCTCATAATTAGTGCCGATTGCTCTGAAAATTGAGTCTAGCTGAGTGCAATAAAACAAGAAAGCTCAGGTCATAATGAGGACATCTGGATGTATGCTCCTGTTTAAAGGAATCGATCAGTTCCATAATTTAAATAAGACTACAACCTTGTGTCGTTAACCACTTGAGACCCGGACCATTATGCAGGTAAAGTACCTGGCCAGTTTTTGTCGCTTTAACTGACAAATGCGCGGTCGTGCGATGTGGCTCCCAAACAAAATTGGCGTCCTTTTTTCCCCACAAAAAGAGCTTTCTTTTGGTGGTATTTGATCAGATCTGCGGTTTTTATTTTTTGCGCTATAAACAAAAATAGAGCGAAATTTTGAAAAAAATCTATATTTTTTACTTTTTGCTATAATAAATATCCCCCAGAAAGATATAAAATAACTATTTTTTTCTCAGTTTAGGCCAATACGTATTCTTCTACATATTTTTGGTAAAAAAAATCGCAATACGAGTTTAACAATTGGTTTCCGCAAAATTTATAGCGTTTACAAAATAAGGGATAGTTTTATGGCATCTTTATAAATATTTTTTTTTTTTACTAATATCAGCTTTTTTTTTTTTTTTTTTTTTTGTGACTGCGACATGTTGGCGGACACATCTGACAATTTTGACACATTTTTGGGACCATTGTCATTTTCACAGCAAAAAAATGCTATAAAAATGCATTGTTTACTGTGAAAATGACAATTGCAGTTTAGGAGTTAACCACTAGGGGGCGCTGTAGGGGTTATGTGTGACCTCATGTGTTTCTAACTGTAGGGGGCGGGGCTGGACGTGTGACATCACTGATCGCCTTTCCTTATATCAGGGAACAGACGATCAATGACATTGCCACTGTGAAGAACGGGGAAGGTGTGTTTACACACACCTCTCCCCGTTCTTCATCTCCTGTGACCGATCGTGGGGCACCGGCGGCGATCGGTCCACGGAGCTTCGGACCGGATCGCGGGCGTGCACCCACGTGACCAACGGCTGGGCACTAAAAGGGGACGTACAGGTACGTGCCTGTGCCCAGCCGTGCCATTCTGCCGACGTAAATGTGCATGAGGCGGTCCTTAAGTGGTTAAAGAGGTTTTTTTTTTGTAGTTCACCTATAGATTTATCCAACCCTGTTTAAAACCACTTGGTAATAGAAGGTAAAGGTTTTACATGATACAGGTACATCTCGTAATATTTTCACTTACAGCAAGCACAGTGACATTTGATTGGGTACATGGCAGGTGTTCTGACCCTTGATGATAAAGCCCTGTTTTGTTTTTGTTTTTTTAAATAACAAACATGTTACACTTACCTGCTCTGTGCAATGGTTTTGCACAGAGCAGCCCGAATCCTCCTTTTCTCTGGTCCCACGCCGGTGCTCCTGGCTCTATCATCCTGCTGGGTGCCCCCATAGGAAGCAACTTGCTTGTTGGATAGGCTTTCAGCAGGAGTCCCACTGCTGCGTCCACTGACACAGACAGCAGGACTCGGCCCACCCCCTACTCTTGTTTCACTGGATTTGATTGACAGCAATGGGAGCCAGTGGCTCCTACTTCTATCAACCTATCCAATGAGGACAGAGACAGCGGTTGGAGCTGCTGGGCTCGTGCTCATTCCTGGAACAAACGGGTTCAAGTAAGAAAAAGGGGGGCATTTGCAGCACAGAATGCATTAGGGGGATTTTTTTTTACAAAGGTCTATTGTTTCTATCTTGCTCTGCATACCGGGTAAAGTGTAACTAAGTAAGGCTGGGTTCACACTACGGTTTTCCCGTCCGTCAGCCGCATACGATTTATATGGAAAACCGTATGCGGCTGAAACGGACGGGAACGTATGGAACCGCACACATGTGCGTTTTCCATTAACATTAATGTTAAAGGAAAACGTATGCGTTTGCCATACTGTTTTAAAAACGACCGCAAAACCGTGGTTGAACACGGTTTTGCGGACGTTTAAAAAACGTTTTGCCAGCAAATCGTACGCACCCGGATGCATCTGAGTGCATACGATTTGCAATGCATTCTCTATCTATGACGGACGGGAAAACCGTAGTGTGAACCCAGCCTAAGAAAAAAAAGGTAATGTATTGCAGCATACCATTCCTTCCATGTGGGGGCTGCATGTGTTTTTGAGGCTTTTTCCCTTTATTTTCACCTGGTGTTCCTGCAAATAATACACTTCCTGTCCTTTCTTGTCTGCACACTTCTCATTTGTATGTATAGAGGGCACGATGGTTGTCGCACATGCTGGAGTTTAAACATTTTCATCTCCATTACATGGTGGATTAATGGAACTGGTAAATTACGCAATGAAGATAAAATTCCTTGTAACTTTTTTTTTTTTAAGCTCACAAAAAGTGACAAAAACGCTGCATTTCTGACAAGCTCAACAGGTACTTTCTGTACTTGCTAAAAATGTTTTTTAGCCTGAAAAGTGAAGACGAATGCAGCCACCACATCTGAATACGATAAGCCATTTTTAAGTTTAGATACACTTTAAGCACAAACTTTTAAGAAGTCAACAATTCACCAAGTTCTAAAAAAGGGATACAGAAGTGTGATAGCCCTGGACAAAAGCACATTTAAAATGAGCAAAGAAAGCACCATTTTTTTATACGAGTTCTATTTATTAATAGCAGTTCTGTAAGGGGCATCAAGTGATGGACAGGAACCTTTAAATAACAAACATACCATACTTACCTCCACTGTGCAGTTCGTTTTGCACAGAGTGGCCCCGATCTTGGTCTTCTGGGGACCCCGAGGGGGTTAGCTTGCGTCGCGCTCCCGTGTGATACAGTTGCGGTCATAGCCACCAAGTGTATCACTCGGCCCTGCCGCTGTGTCATTGATTTGATTGACAGCAGCGGGAGCCAATGGCTGTGCTGCTATCAATCTCCAATGAAGAGCCGCCTCAAGCTGGGGGAAACCATTGCGGGATCATGCCCACGGAGTTTTGTGGCTCGGGTAAGTAAAACGGGGGGGCTGGGGGGCCCGAGAGTGCAAGGTGTTTTTTCACCTTAATGCATAGGATACATTAAGGTGAAAAAACACGAAGCTTTACAACCCCTTTAAGCCTCGTACACACGATCGGAATTTCCTACGGGAATTGTGTGTTGACAGACTGTTGGCTGAAAATCCGACCGTTTGTACGCTCCATCGGACAATTGTTGACAGATTTTCCATGGACAAATTTTGGATGGCAGGCTTTAAAATTTTCTGCTGACAACGGTCTGTTGTTGGATTTTCTGACCGTGTGTACACAAATCCATCAGAAAAAAGTCCAAAGTACAAACACGCATGCTCGAAAGCAATGCTTACCAACCACAACATTAGCAGAAGGTGCCCAAAGGGTGGCGCTACAGAGCTGAATAAAACATGTAGTACGTCACTAGGTTCGTGTTTGTTGGCCGACAATTGTGTGCCATTTGTATGCAAGACAAATTCCTGGCCAACGCCCTTTGGACAAAAGTCCTAATATTTGGCTGCGGAAAATCCGATCGTGTGTACGAGGCTTTAGACAAGTGTAGGTATGCACCAACTCCGTCCCTTATGGAAGCATCCGATCCATCTATGTGGCCTTATCTTTTAAGAGCTAATAAGTTGATATGTTGTGGATACTGTAGAGTCCATTTTGGATTTCACTTGTGTCATAACATCTTTCTTATTACATTTCAAAAATAGTTCTTTGCTGAAATTTGTTAGCTCGCTCTGCAGGGAAATCGTAATCAGATTAGGAGATGTATACCATTTCCATAAAACTTAATTTGCGTGTGCTCATGCTGCTATAATGCTTTTTTAAGAGAACAGATTTCCTTTTCTACATAAGCTTCCAGTCAGCACATTACTTGAATTATTTAAGGAATGCTTTACCATTGCAAGTGTGGTTCCTCGCTAGGGATTCTATAGTTTCACTGCAAATTGCTCTGACCCTAGAGATTTAAGGTAAAGTTCTCTGAAAACCCCACAAGTATATTACTTATCATTTGCCATTGTACTTTCCGAGTTTCTATGTCTTTCTTTTTGATACTTATTCACCTGTTGACAGGCTTAACAAGTAACCTGATTTCTCTTCAGATTTGACAGCCCTCGGAATAGGAAGCTATTTATTTTTCTGTAGGGTTCATTATGGCGGAAACAGCATTTCTTAAATCATGTACTGTATATTCTTTACTTTATGCATGCTTTGGGATACATTGGGGGAGATTTACTAAAACTAGTGCACTCTGGTGAATCTGGTGGAGCTGTGCATAGTAGCCAATCGGCTTCTAACTTCAGCTTGTTCAATTAAGCTTTGACAATAAAACCTGGAAGCTAAATGGTTTCTTTTGCAGAGCTGCCTCTAGTTTTAGTAAATAAGCCCCATTGTTAAAGATCGGAAGATAACCAGTCAAGACAGAGACAATCATTTGTCTTGCATAGGATCAATGGCCCAGATTCACAAAGAGTTACGCCGGCGTATCAGTAGATACGCCGACGTAACTCCGAATCTAAGCCCGTCGTATGTTTAAATGTATTCTCAAACTGAGATACACTTAAACATGCCTAAGATACGACGGCCTGCGCCGTCGTATCTTAGGGTGCAATATTTACGCTGGCCGCTAGGTGGCGCTTCCATTGCAGTCCGCGTAGAATATGCAAATGAGTCGTTACGCCGATTCACGAACGAACGCTTGCCCGTCTCAGTAAATTTTACGCCGTTTCCGTAAGAGATACGCGGCGTAAAGATAAACATGCCCCCTAGGTGGCGTATCCAATGTTAAGTATGGCCGTCATTCCCGCGTCGATCAAGCACTTGCCCGTAAAAATTGTGAATCAAGCACTTGCCCGTAAAACTTGCAGCGGCGTAACGTAAATGTCATACGTTACGCCGCCGCAGTTTTGCGCGAGTCTACGTGAATCTGGCCCAATGTCTTATGAGCTTCTGATGTCACCTAAAGCCTGGTGCACACAATGAGATTACCGGACAAATGATCGTCGTTTTTTGTTTTGTTTTTTTGAATGCTAGTCTCCATATTGAAAATAAAGAAGTTACTAAAGTTAAGAAAATTCTCGTACGGCAGAATAAAAATTCAGAAGTGATGTAATGTATTTCGCTTTATTGTATTTTGAACTAAAACTGCTCTCATTGAACAAAAATCATACGATCTGGTATTGTATGAGAAATATCTTCGAGTTTGCCCCTTTGGATAATTTCGGATGAACTGTTGTGATTGGCTCTCAAAAGCTGTGTGCCAACGATCAGATTCTCATACGATCGCTTTGAAAGCAGTATTTTCCATCTGATTTTCTGATCAGTGTAGTGATTTAGTGAAGTTTTAAAGTTTCATTGTCTCCCATTCCCAACCTCATTACTAATCGACAGCATTCATTTTGGCCATGTCTACTTTGTCTCACTTCAATCATTGTGCTGAATGACTCAATGGGGCATATTTAAAAAAAAAAAAAGTGTATGCAGGGGAGGAAGTGGAAAAGGAGTACTGCTGCTGCAGTAAATGTGAAAAATAGGTAGCGCTGCGCTGTGTGAAATGCAATAGGGAGAATAACTAACACCAATAAACATCTAAAAAGAATAAACACTTGCTGGTGATGATAATGCAAATGACATCAAAATCCAAAATGATGAATAAAAAGTGCTAAAGTGAAACAAAGTTGAAACGTGCGCTGCTATAAGAAATCCCAAAAGCAGCAAAATTACAGTATAAAATATACAACACACATAAGTGATAGTGATGAACTAAAATATTTCATCGGTGTCCATGCAGAAAAAAAAAATCAATCCAAAATAAAGTGCTGGTGCTTGTGCCAACATATTCAAGGTAAAGGTTGTGTAGAAAGGGATTCCAATTTCTTTTATGAGTTAGTGAGGGTGTCCCCTTACCTTACTGCTGTAAGGTTGAAACAGCATGTATAATACAACCAAGCGCGTTTCCTGACGTTTCCAAATGTAGTGTATCCAGGTGAACTGTAATCTCTATCTGTGGATAGAGTCCCTCTCGGGAGTCACGTCCAATGGACAACAATGACCCTCACCCAGGGAGATAAAAACACTAATAGTGCAGTATTGTTTAAAATATATTTAATGTTAAAAAGCATACACTATGGTGGTACTCACATACAGTAGATGCAGTATAAACAGGCATAAAATCAAGTATTGAGTTTGCCAGCGTCACTTCCGAGACCTCTTAGTGGACTCTTATGTGTATTCGTCACTTCACGTTTTCGCATTATCATCACCAGCAAGTGTTTATTCATTTTTGGATGTTTATATATTAGTGTTAGTTATTCTCCCTATTGCATTTCACACAGCGCAGCGCTACCTATTTTTCACATATTTCCAGCTACTTTCACATGGTTTACCTTAAAGTGGAACTCAAAACTTTGTTATGGTCCTCCAGGCTTCTTTTTATCAGTCATGCGATTGCCCCCTTGATTGTTTCATCAATTTTGCATTGCATTCTGGCTGGTAGGCAATAAGAAACCTCAGCTGCCTTGGAACATACAGACAGGAAAAGATCCCGCTCCAGGTGTCCGAGCTACAAAAACTCCTCCTCCGTCAGGTGCAGTTGCTGGCTCAGTATGCAAATAGCATATGAAAAAATTTGATCCGGATGGCCGCACTTCAACAAAATGTCTCCATTAGTTAAGATCCATACAGCAAAAGATGGAATCAATCGCTTACATGTTTCACATCTTAAAGAGGGGGTTCACCCTATACATTTTTTTTTCTAGCATTAAATTAAGCATAGTAGCGCGAGCTACAGTATGCCTTTATTTATTTTTTTTGCCCCGTACTCACTGTTTAATCCTATAGTGAAGATTTAGACTCCCCGCGGGGAATGGACGTTCCTATCCAGAGGGAAGATGATTAACGGCCGGCTCTGGGGCGTCACGCTTCTCCCGAAATAATCGAAATACGACTTGGCTCTTCACGGCGCCTGCGCATAATCTGTGCGCAGGCGCCGTATAGCGCCGTGAAGAGCCGAGACCTACTCCGGCTATCTTCGGGGAGCGTGACGTGCCATAGCCGGCCGTCAATCATCTTCCCTCTGGATAGGAATGCCCATTCCCCGCGGGGAGTCTGAATCTTCACTATAGGATTAAACAGTGAGTACAGGGCAAAAAATAAAAATAAAGGCATACTGTAGCTCGCGCTACTATGCTTAATTTAATGCTAGAATGTTGTTGTTATTGAGGGTGAACCACCGCTTTAACCACTGGTGCTTACTCATAGCAGTTGTTGGCATGCAGCTATCCGGATCAATTATTTTCATATGCCTTGGAACATAATTGTAAGAAAAGTATTTGTCAATATTAAGCTTCCAAAACTGAATGTTTAGGGGGTTATGTATGCGTAGGGGTTGGGGGGGCTACCATTATCTATTTTTACAGACCCAAATTGGGCTTTAATTTTTGATGTGACTTTCAAATTTTTTGTAAGTTCGTTCAACATTTGATCATATATCAGCTTTAAAAGAAGGACTTATTTTCATTGAATCAATCAAACTCATTGACATGCAATATTAGAAGGACACAACCACCATAAGACCTTCAAATCTCTCAGAAGGATTGATACTTAACCACCACTGAATAGACTACAATAGTCGTGTTTTCTTTTTAATGTTGAAAAAGTGTTTTTATTATTGAGAAAACAAATCAAGCATAGTTTACAGTGACGTACAAGCAAAACAACAATGAACGAACAAACATAACCCATTAATTGGAATGTGCATATACAGTGGTCAGATCAATATTGAATATCACCATAAAAACTGAGATTACAGAACAATCAACATTCAAGGACAATATTCCAACTTATCAGGAAAATAAAAAGGAGAAAAGTAATAACAAGAGCGAGTTGGTAAAGCAATCACCATGTGGACTGGTATCTGTTCAAGGTAAATGCAGTGGGGAGACATTAGATGAGGTCACGGACTCCATACAATTAGAAGTCACACACATCTACTTGGTTGGTTATAATTAGATGGGCAACCCCTACAAATATACGTTTGTTTTTATATGGTAAGGTAGCATTACTTCTGACCAGCCAGGCCTGGAAATAGACATATGTTTTGAAAGCTGTGTTTCACTCTAGAAACCATTAGCTATGCCAATATTGTAGATGCTGACTTAAAAAAAAACACTTACCTGTCCAAGGATCCAGCGCTTTCCTCACTTATGCCAGTTATTCACTGGTCTTCAATCCCAGGTGCTGACACTGTGGGCAGCAAGCTGTGTCTCCTTGCGGCTTCACAACTGGCTGCCCATGCCCATGCTCTGAGCTTTGTGAATGGTCCCATAACCTTCTGGGACCTGTGATGGCAGGGAGAGGGGGAGGAGAATTTATGGCAATCTGACTTAAAGTGAGAGTGGGTACCTGGTGTAACCAGGAACCTGCTCCAACCGCCCCCCCCCCCCCCTAAACAAAATTGTCCAAAGGTAGTAGAGGAGGGGAGAGAAGGCAGAAAGCAGAACTTCCCTTTTTGTTTGAAGTTCCGCTCTAATGATTAGTAAATCCTCAAACGAATCAATATTTCCAAATCCATTTCCCCATTTTAAGGTAATTGATTATACAGAACTTTTGCATAAAAAATAAAATGGTTCAAATAAAATCCCACCCGCCACATCTTGTATATTTCAACATTGTTATGACTCCCAGAACAAATTGTCCAGTAGGTACATAAAAAAAGCCTGTGGAAAAAGGGGAATTGCATATGCATCATGAGACCAAACAAATCGTATATGCATATGCACATGTCTCACTAGTGTATCCTGTAATTAAAAATTAAGCATAAAAAAACTGAATATCAAAAAAATGTATATCCCAATAGTAGCAAATCTTTTTTAAACCTTAACCAATATTGACAACATTTTTTTATATAAGCTTATCTCTTTTACACGTACAGTAAAACCTTGGTTTGCGTGCATAATTAGTTCCAGAAACATGCTTGTAATCCAAAGCACTTGTATATCAGAGCATTTTTTTTACAGGGTATAAAAGAGAAGAGAGGCACCTCTAAGGGTAGCAATAAGTTGCTAAATGTTGTACCTTCATTAAATGTAACCATATTGCTACACTTGGAGGCTCCTCTCCTTTTTTATACTCCGTTGTGACATGACGCTACTCTTATATCAAGACATCGCTTGTATTTCAAGTCAAAATGTATTAAAACATTTTGCTTGTCTTGCAAAATGCTCTCAAAATAAGTTACTCTCAAACCAAGGTTTTACTCTATATTTGAAAAAAACATAAAAAATACCATCCCCATGGATTCACCTAATAATAATGTGTGAGTTTTCTGTAAATCCCCCTCCAGTAGATTAATTTAATGCTGCCTCAATATAAAACATTACTCCAATCGGATCAAACTTTTTCACCTTTTTGAAGTGTAGTCGCAGAATTAATCATTGTGTGTGTACGTTTCAGGCAATTTCCAGCCTTCATATCATGAAATGGCACAGTCAAAAGAGAAAATGTTGCAAATCTGTCTTTTGTACAGGACTGGCTCATAAATTACACAGCCCACATTTGATCTCTTCAGTAGTCCTTGCAAACTCTTTTGGTCGAAAGTTCAAAACGTTTTGGAACAAGAAAGACTATGCATGATAAAAAGTTGAATGCACAGAGAACGTTGCAGAGCTCAAAGGATTTGCCTAAGTAATCAAAAATTTCTGATTCCAGACTTTCTATTACCCTTATTTTATAAATGCTTATGAATATTTTAATGTTGCCTTTATAAAAGATTTATTGTTTTTTGTTCTTGACTTTTATTTTTTTTATCCATATTGATGAGATGGCATTGACACACAAACATTTTCATTCCATCAAGGGACTTTCAGGTCATTCCTTCTTCGCCAGAACATTACTGAGCGATTTATGCTGTTAAATGAGGTCTGTATTTTACAACAAACCATTGCCAAGAGCACTTGATTGTTTGAATCATTTTAATTTTATTAGCCATTTGAGAAGTAACATTAAGCACACGTCAGACTCTTAGCAGTTAATAGATTTTTAAAAAGATGCATAGCCTCCTGCAACTGATTCCAATTAAAAGGTCCTGAATGTAATTACCAGAAACTGACTGCTTTCCATCTGTAGTCAAGACCTTTGTTTCCTTCATAAAAATAGGTCATGTTCCAATGCTTGTACACCTGCAGATTGGATATCATAAGATTTTTGCTTTTTAGGTATGGGTCTCCCAACCACAGCTGATTTGGTCAGCAATGGTGCAAGCCAAGGTACTTTGATTGCCCATGTTGTACAGATGGAATAAAAAAAATGGTAACCAAATAGAGTATTCTTATATGGCCCTTGAACTATCCAGATGATCATATTCCATTAACATTACCACACAGATAAGATGGTGGTCCGTGAATGCGCCTAATATAATGTTTGCAGGCAGTTCAGTGTTTTAAGAAATAGATTGCCTCAGGAACAAGCACTTGAATGGTGTTAACAGCAGTGGATATTCCAGTGGACGTTTATGGTGATATTGAGAGTTGTGTTTTATGTGGAAGTACACATTTCCCCACATCACAAGGGATGACAGAGGAGTGAGAGTATGTTAATGCATGGTAGTGGACAATGAGAACTTTACTTTTAGCACTCTCTAACATACAATTGGCCTATATACTGTATCTACCAAAATGTCAGCAGCAGGAAAGACACTGATTGCTCTGCCCTACTTGTAACTCCTATCTAGCAAGAGAGGTGGTGGGACAGATGTCGGGCTAGAAGGCATCTGCTGTAACTCTGAGAACTGTGGATAATAGTGAAGCTCTGTCAACAGACTAAAGCAGCACCCTTGCGGTTATCATTTTGCTTATACCCATCGTGAAAAAGAAATGGTCAATCAGGTCACAGGAATTTTGCATTTTGAAACATTTTTATGGCAAGAGCTTGTTGCAGCCTTCTAGGAATACTTCATATATGACCGGTTTCCAAGCATCACATTGGTCGACTGGATTGAGGCATGATCAGGCAGTTTCTAGCCAGCCTTAAGCCTCGTACACACGACCAAGTTTCTTGGAAAAAAACAGCAAGAAACTTGCTGGGAGATATTTTTTTGCCGAGGAAACCGGTCGTGTGTACATTTTCGTCTAGGAAACTGTCGAGAAACTCGACCAGCCAAAAAGAGAGCAAGTTCTCTTTTTCCTTGACGGGAATTGAGAAACTTGCCTTGTCAAGTTCCTCGACCGCCTAACAAGGAACTTGACGAGAAAAACTATGTATTTCGCCCGTCGAGTTCCTCGGTCGTGTGTACGAGGCTTTAGAGTAAGGCTGCCCAGGGATGAGTAATTTTTTTTGTTCATCCACATTCAAGGTGGATGAGGAAATCTTCACTGCTGAAGTATTGTATTCTGACAGTGGGAAGACTTTAGATACTCTGATCGAGCAGCAAAAATCTCACAGGGCAATTGTACAGAAGTCGTTTGGTAGATTAAATGCTGTACAACCACTCTGCCCGTACATTGATTACAATTTGTCTGGTTCATCCATATATGGCTGGCCTAAGTGTATATTGCATGTAGCTGTATATAGTGTAAAAATGTGTGTACTGTATATAAAGAAAGGCAGGCCATAGATGATGAGATTTTCTTCAACCCCTAGTTGTAGGGAAAGAAAAATCGCCTGATTCCCCCATCACCACTATGTTGTGCGGGAAGCCGTTCCCGCACAACAGTGATTATTGCTAGTGGCTATAGCTGCTGGCACTAGTCACATCCTAACAATCCAACATGCTGGTTGTACCCAAGTGTGTATTGATTTATCGACTTGGGTAAAATCAGCCTGCAAATACATGATTCAAATCTCGGGCAGTCCCTGCTGAACCGGTTGAGATTCAAACCATCTATGGTCGGCTTAAGTTTACAGTATGTATAAGATTGTGTTTTGTGTGTGCAAACAGGAAAGTGTATTGTGCTTGAGTGCCAAGTGTGATAGAGTGTGTACAGCATATTTGTGACTGATTTTGCATTGTGTGGTAGTATATAGACTATATATATATATATATATATATATATATATATATATATATATATATATATATATATATATATATATATATATATATATATATATAGCATTAGTCTGGTGCGTGTGTGTTTTGACATGCAGATATGATGAAAATTGTATATTGCTAGTGAGAGTGCCGAGAACTGTATGCGGTCAAAGTACCCTGGTATCGATTGAGCAAAGTGAATTTTTTTTCATTATATAAATATAGACAATGTGGACTGAAAATAAATGTGCAACATCTATTTAAGGTTAATTTATTTATAATTATTGCTCACTTTGACTGTTCTTTTAAATCATGCCATATTAAGTATGCTACATGTATATTTGGCCCTCCCACGTGAGTAAAAAAGAAAATCTTATTGGCTTGTATATATCGTCGTGCTGAAAAGTACATGGCCCTGACTTTATAAATTGCTTATCCTGGTTGTCCTATGAGGAAACAAGGCAGAAATACAGTATTTGTCCAGAAATGGGTAGCTCCTGGCATTACCTTAAATGCACTCCCATTGATTTAAAAAAAAAAAAAAAATCTAAAGGCATTCTGTTTACTAAAATTTGCACAAACGTACAACCAATGTAATTATCTGCTAACTGAATTATGAACATCTTTAAATGCTTTTCTACTTCTTGGGGATAGATTAACCAAGAATGCATATACAAGAATTTAGTCATCTGTTTGATAAAATACACAGGAATTCCATGTTTTAAATATTTGTATAAACTATGTGGAAATGTTCAGGGTTGCACACTTCATGCCGACGATAAATTGAGTGGAAATTCGTTCCAAATTGTTTCATTTACTTTCATGGCGTTTCATAAAATAATGTAGAAATGATTAATGCAGTGAACTGAAAGAGCAGTTCCGGCAAGTAGTTTGTGTTCCTAACTAAATAAACAGAATAACTGGTTGTACTAGTTTATCTGCAAGATGACGATTTAAAGGGACTATACAAGAGCATATTTCAACAGGAATTTAGTAATGCCTGCAGTATTGTCACCAAAATGCAGTGGCAGAGCAAGATGGCAAAAAGCCCCTTTACGCAGTTTACAACTTGGCTTATTCCTCCTATTTTACAATCTGTGGTTTCAGTGTGGCCGTTGGAGGGTGACCCCCTCCAGTTCCAATAAGAAAATAATACCTAGATCAAGGTTTTGATCTAGGTCAGTGCCAGGGTTAGTGGTTGTGTCAAGTAAGGGTCAAAGGTCAGGGTCAGTATATTTTGGGCGGGAGTTTTTGTCTTTTATTAGTATGTGCACTATTGTTTCTGGGCTATACTACAGGTACAAACAATAAATAACATACACATATGTGGTATTGATGTAATCGTCAGGAGCAGGAGAATTTATTTTTCGTTGTTCTTAGGTGGTAGGTTATAGTAGAAACAAGAATTATACAGCGAATGTATTTTTTAAATCCTTTTTTTTTTTTTTCTGTTTTTGGACTATGTTTTCCTTTGATAATATAAAAATAAATCGGGAGACATCCATAACTATTTATCACCAAATTAAAGCCCAATTTGTCCTGAAAAAAAAAATCAGTCCACATGTATGCATGAAGTAATTGTGATGATATTTATGGTTTTAATAACACATGTGAAAGTTGCACATTTGTGCTTAGGCATTAGGATTCATTTTACCCTAAAGTGTGACGGGGTTAAGAACCAATTTCTCTTTAAGTTACATATATTGTTTCCTTGTACAATATCCATCTAGTAATATATAACAAATGGCGGAAAGTTGGCCTATGTTGACTTTTTTATGTTTATATTTTTTGTGACCGAGTATGTTCCTTTGGAATGCATCTGAAGTGATTTATTACCTTCTGCTTTATTACATTACAAAGACTGTGTGGTATTAAATTATAAATCTGGGACACTGGCGTTTGCAGGATTAGGAAAGTTGTAAAGTTTTCATTTTATTGCTCGAATATCATAACATTTGTTATAAAATCCAGTAGCTTTTGACTGTAAAAGGCAAACATAGCCAGAGTTTGTAAACTTAGACACCCATCCTGTATTTTCCATAATCTTCCGATTCTGCTGCAGTTTTTTTCTCCTTTTTTATTCATTAGTTACTGCGATTGCCGAATCTGTCACATGTATTTGTTAAAAAGTACTGATTAATCCACCCTTTCCACCTCCCCCTTCCAATCATGCAAGCTGTACTATATCTTCCATGAATAAAACGCACTCTATGAATGGAGAAAGCAGATAATTTATTCCCCCCCCCCATCATTGTTTAATAGATCTCTTTTCATTCATGAAAGTTATAGTTCAGCTTCTAAGAATGAAAGAAGGTGGCGCTTTCTTCATTAAATTATTTTGCTTTCACAAAGGATCGAACAAGCCTCCTATGTGATAGCCTGGGTAGGTGACAGGTGCTCTCTATAGGGACATTGTGGATCTATTAGGCCCCTAATGTTTCCCCTGCCCACCACTGCAACTAATTAAGCACAGATTGGTAGCATGGGGGATTGGGAAATGGATGTTTTAGCAGTTTGTCACAGTCCTGGGCTTCCCAGAAGGACAGAAAGGCCCGGGAACCTTGCACCTTTAAGACACCATAAAACTGATCTGGAGGCCACCCAGATCACTTTTACTTGAAAGCCAATTGTTAACCCTAAACTTCCATACTAAGTTCACGACTGCAGCAACAGAGGTGCATTTGCTTTGACCCCTTGAATAGCAGCGTGTTTATAAATTTAGCTTGGCAGACATGTAGTTTCGAAGGTTAGAACCTTTGCAGACTCATGGTATCCGTTACCTGAAGCTTGTCACCTACATGTCTGTTTTTCTTTTTTTATCTGGCAGTGTTTTTTGTTTTTTTTAGCCCATTAGAGACCCACCTATATGTAGTTGCTGGTTACCAGACGGTTCTCGTATCACCTAGTTAGTGTTCTGTGAACATATCAGTAACTAATTGGTGATGAGCAAACATTTTAGGTAAGGTAATAGGTAATTTAGGTGTTCCAAAAAGACCTTATGCTATCAGACATGGTAGATGACAGATTTCTGGCATGGATATATTGCATGGATATAGACTCATGTTAATGGAAAAGTCTTAATGTTTATGGTATGTTTCCACAAATGTATCTCTTGTATACACAATGTATGAGACATATAGGGGTTGATTCATTAAAGGCACAAAGACTGTGCACTCTGCAAGAGTGTTTATTCCATAGTTTTGTAAATGAGTTGAAGTTTCACTTTGCAAAAAATTTCCAATCACATGCAAGAAAAATAAAAAAACAAAATCTGGATTTTTGCTTGCACATGATTGGATGATAGAAGTCATTAGCGTTTCCCCATATTTACTAAGCTTTAGAGCAAATGCTCTTGTAGAGTGCAACTGCACTTGCAAAGGGCACAGTCTATTTAACTTTAGTACAGGGGTCTCCAAACTTTTTAAACAAAGGCCCAGTTTACTGTCCTTCAGACTTTAGGAGGGATGACTGTGGCCAGTGGGAGTAGAGAGCACTTTTTTTATGCCCTCTTCTGCAAGTCATGTGAGGATTGGTGCTGGGAAGGCGGGATGTCTCTGTGCATATATGAGATCCCATTTTTTTTTAATCTTGAGCGATTTGCAGGGGTCTCCAAACTTTCTAAACAGAGGGCCAGTTTACGGTCCTTCAGACTTTAGGGGGGTAGAACTAGGGCCATTGGGAGTAAAAAATGTCCAGTTGTCCAGTGGGAGTAAATAATACCATATGTTTGGTGGCAGTGGAAAAACTGGTGCCCCATTGTTGGTGTTAATGGAAAGAATTGATGGTGTCAGTTGGAGGAATAGTGCCCCATTGGTGTCAGCAACAAGAATAATGCCCCATTTAAATTGGATGGAATAATGCCCCAAGGGCCGCATTAGGGCAAGAAAAGGGCCACATCCGGCCCCAGGGCCGCAATTTGGAGACCCCTGCTCTAAAGGAAACAATTGATCTTTGATTTGAATACAAAGCTGTCTGATGTCTTTTAAAAAACAATTTTTGTAATAAAGCATTTTAATGTTTATAGTAATGTATTAGTGACTTGACTTTCTTATACATGACACCTTTAAAGTCCCGAGGCCTGTGACCTCTAGCCACTCCAATTATGTCCTCTAATACTGGGATGTGGTGTCCTATTTTTGATTCCTTATTCTGCCTTAATGTGCTTCATCTTTGATGTCAGAGGGAGGAACAGTGGAAGGAAGGAATACCAGTGTAAGGAAGTAGGACCCATTATTGGAGTCAATGATCGTAATTATGCCCCACTATTGGTGTCGGTGGAAAGAATGGTGCCTCACCATTGGTTTTAGTAGGGGGAAATAATGCTTTGTATCAGTAAGAGGAATAGTTCCCCAAGGGCCGCATAAGGGCAAGCTAAGGGCCGCAGTTTTGAGATCACTGCTTTAGTAAATCAACCCCTTAGTTTTGTTATCCACAGCCAGGCCCGTCGCTACAGGACAGGCAAAACAAACAATTGCTTGGGGCCCCGAGCTGGCCTGGAGCCCCCAACTTCCCCTTCCCAGGCTGTAGCGTGGCCGAGCTCCTCTTCCTTCCACCTGGAGTCCTGTCAGTCTGATCGGGTACCGCGCGTGTTACAGGAGATTCAGTTTCCTGTTCCCGGCCAGACTGACAGGAATGCACACTGAGTGCTCACTTCCTTTCAGTCCGGCCTGGAAGACAGGAAACTGAATCTCCTGTACCACGCGCGGTAGCCGGGACTATCTGATAGGGGACTGGGGAAGAGGCAGGGGGAAGAGGAGCTCAGCCACTCTACAGCAGCAGCCTACAGGGAAGAACGGGAGGTAAGAATATAATTTTTTTTTTAGTGTAGCGTTAATGTAGGCTTTGCATGCGGTGGGGGGTGCTTGGGGGGGCCCCCATTTTGCTTGGGGCCCCCAAATTCCTTCAAACGGCCCTGTCCACAGCTTCCAGACTGACTTCATTTCAATTGATTGATCTAATTTTTCTACGTAAAGTTAAATATTGGTAGCCAACACCTGATTTGTTGCACTGGCCAAGAACTATATTTTGAAATTTGCTTTCGTTTTCATGAAATGAATCCCAAGGACACAATAAAACTGAGCATAACCTATTATTAATGAACTGCAAAGCTTTCTTTATAACTCTACCTGTATAAACCGACCAACATTATCGCTCTGTTGTCCTCTTGGACAATATGGTTTTCTAAGGTGTACATGAAGAATGAGATCTGGGAACACAGGAAATCAATAAAATATCTGTTTTAATAAATCACTTTAAAAGCAATTGCTTGTGCACAAAGATATTCCTAAGTGGGAACACAGAAATAATTGTTTGGGCTAGACCGTACTTTTTCTAACCATTTTAAGAATATGTGCGCATCAAAACCAAGGACCCAGTTTCTTCTCCCTCTTTCTCTCTCTGCAAAAAAAAGTCAATAAACACACATGTTCATGTCGCCTAAGGTGAGGCAGACAAATCTTCCATTTCTGTACATCACAAGCATGTGCTTTGATTTAATGCTTTTGCTGGAGGGTTAAAGGAGCAATTATGGCTTCTGGGTTTGAAATGTATTTGTCATTTGGATCTTGTTTTTGGATCGTTGTCCCATCATGTTTTTATGATTAAAAAGCTTACTGGACCAGTACATCGTTCTAGAATGAACTACTTGGCTGTGTATTTATAACGACTGAAAAACCCATACTGGTGTATGTAGTATATTTTTTAGATGCAAAGGGACGATTTTTATACTCTAGAAAGCATCTGTTTTGCGTATGTGCACCCATGCGTACAAGTGTGTGTGTGTGTGTTGTAGCAAGTAGTACTCCATATTCCCATAGCACATGTTCCGTTTTTTATTTATTTTTATTTTTTTGCTATGTTATCATGCTTTAATAAAAACCGTTTGGACCGTACTTGATGATCCGTGGTGTTCTGGCAAAAATCCTCATTGTGGCGGTGCAAGTTCCTGCCATGGTGTGAGTTTATGTAATAGAAATGGCACAAGATTCTTACAGTTACACTTTAAGAAATTCTGGCATATTTATTTTGAGCTTTGTATTTTAAGCTTTCTCTGGGTTTTGTAATGCTGGATCGGGGTCTGGAGCTTGAAGGCTTTAAAGTGGTTGCAAAGGCAGATTTTTTTTTTTACCTTACATTCTATGCAGTAAGGAAAAGAGCTGCATGCAGTTTCCACCACAGCCCCCTAAATACATACCTGAGCTCGATCCAGCGATGTGCACAAGAGCTGAGGCTCTCTCTGGTCTCTCGCTTCTGATTGGTTTAGATACAGCAGCAGGATCCAGTGAGTGGGGGCGGGGCCACATCCCACTCTGTGTGTCTAAAGGACACTCAGAATTGGGCTTGGGGGTGAGCACACATAAGTGGCTTGCTATGAGGGCACTTAGTGGGCTGGGGGAGCCAGAAACACTAGCGGGAACGAGAAGAGGAGGATCAGGCCTGCTCTATGCAAAACTATTGCACACAGCAGGCAAGTATTTTAAATGCTTGTTTATAAAAAAAGAAGGGTTTACTATTACTATAAAGTGTCCTGGAAGGGACGGGACCTTCAATCCTGTGTCCAAGCTTTTCTGAAGGTCTGCAGGCTGTGTGAGTACACAGGGTCGTTATAAGCCAAAACTGATCATATTATCATACAAGAGTTATATACCACCAACACTTTACGCAGCGCTTTACAAAATAAAAGGGAGATCGTACAGTTGCAAATCAATAAAATACAAGAGGGTTAGGAGGGCCCTGATCATAGCTCAGGGCTCCCATTTTGACACACAGGCTTTGTTTGAAGACAGGTGTGTGATCCTGTCTGGAGACCGAGGTGCTGTGTCTGAGAGACTGAACTCCATGTTGGACGGGTTGTATGTCCATGAGACTGCAAAAGTGGAGGTAGCTGCGTGAGTCTGGGAAACTAAGAGGACAACTAGGTGAGTCCATGGGAGAGAGAGACCCCAAGACCTCTTTCACACTGAAGGCGTTTACAGGCTCTAAAGGTCTAAAAATGGCACCTGTAAAGCGCTTGAAAAACACCTCCCCTGTAGCCCCAGTGTGAAAGCCCCAGTGCCTTCACACTGGAGCAGTGTGCTTGCAGGATGTTAGAAAAAGTCCTGCAAGCAGCATCTTTGGTCTGATAAGACCAAGATAAACTTATTTAGTTCAGATGGTGTCAAGCGTGTGTGGCTGCAACCAGGTGAGAAGTACAAAGACAAGTGTGTCTTGCCTACAGCCAAGCATGGTGGTGGGAGTGTCATGTTCTGGGGCTACATGAGTGCTGCCGGCACTGCGGAGCTACAGTTCATTGAGGGAACTATGAATGCCAACATGTACTGTGACATACTGAAGCAGAGCATGATCCCCCTTCCTTCAGAGACTAAGCCGCAGGGCAGTATATTCCAACATAACAACCCCAAACACACCTTGGAAATGTCTACTGCCTTGCTAAAGAAGATGAGGGTAAAGGTGATGGACTGGCCAAGCATGTCTCCAGACCTAAACCCTATTGAGCATCTGTGGGGGCATCCTTAAATGGAAGGTGGAGGCGTGCAAAGGTCTCTAACATCCACCAGCTCCGTGATGTTGTCATGGAGTGGAAGAGGACTCCAGTGGCAGCTGGTGAAGCTCTGGTGAACTCCATGCCCAAAGAGGGTTAAGGCAGTGCTGTAAAAAAAAAAATGGTGGCCACACCAAATATTGACACTTTGGGCCCAATTTCTACATTTTCACGTAGGTACTTTTGTTGCCAGTGGTTTAGACATTAAAGTGGATGTAAACCCAAATGTTTTTTATTTATTTTTTTGATGTCACAATGTACAGTATAAGATTTCCTATCATATGTGCCCAGTCTTGCCACACAGAGTTAATCCAGCTCTGAGCAATCCTCTTTTATTGTTCAGTGAAAGAAAACGGACTTGCAGAGAAAAACCTTAGTCCGTTCCGCCCCCTTGCCATGAGTGACAGGTTATTTACACTTGTTCACTAGCCTGGAGACAGGCATTATTTTTCAATTCCCACCCCCACTCCTTTTCTGAAGTCATGCGGTTACTTTTCTGGATTTTGACTGGATGTTAGTGATCATAGCAGAAGTCAGGTAGTGACATCACGACTCCACCCACCGAGCTCCAGACGACAGATCTATCCACAGAATCTGCAGTTTTTCAGTTCTCATAACAGACAGAGGGAAGATATTTGACAGGTAAGGATACATGCAGGAGGCATGTATATCCTTCTAGATCTATGGCAGTAGTTTAGAAAAGATGAGAGTGGGTTTACATCCACTTTAATGGCTGTCAGTTGTTATTTTGAGGGGACAGCACATTTACACTGTTATACAAGCTGTACACTCACTACTTTACATTGTAGCAAAGTGTAATTTCTTCCGTGTTGTCACATGAAAAGATACAATAAAATATTTAAAAAAAATGTGAGGGATGTACTCACTTTTGTGAAATACTGTGTGTGTATATGTGTGTGTGTGTGTGTGTGTGTGTGTATGTGTGTATGTATATATATATATATATATATATATATATATATATATATATATATATATATATATATATATATATATATATATAAAATGTATGTGTGTGTGTGTGTGTGTGTGTGTGTGTGTATATGTATGTATGTATGTGTGTGTGTGTGTATATATATATATATATATATATATATATATAATATATCTCTCTGCTTCAACCTTGCTTAAAGCCTTAAAGCGGTTGTAAACCCTCCTATCTTTTTCAGCCAAGGAAGCTGCCATCTTGGCCTTTGTTCAATCTTCAACTGCCATGAAGCTGCACATGTGATCAGTTATGACACCAGCCATTGGATGGTTTGACAGTTTGGTTGAGAGCACAACCAATGTGCAGTTAGCATTCCCGGCATGCCGGGAATGTTAACAGTTTTTTTAAGTGTTGCATCGATGGGTTTACTTCCGCTTTAAGAGTGATGGTTGGGAAGATTATTTGGGTGGTGATGATGCTTTCATTTATGTGTGGATTTATGGTTCTTTTAATTTCTTTAAACTCTAGCACAAGCTTGTTATACATGCTACTATATGCTGTACTGCAGCTTCAATGAATACGTCTTGGGTTTAAATCCTGTAACTGTTTACAATTAGTCAGCTCTGTTTTTTTGTGTTTTTTTTTACAACGCATGGATAGTAATGCAAACCAGTTGATTTTTGTTTTAAAGTTTGATAACTCATGTCTTGTCCTTCCTGGAAGCCTCCATTAGCACCACTCCACTGAGGAAACAGAGGCTCTGACATATGATGCATATGATTCCGTGACATGTCACATCTGGTCATAGAGCAGACTTCACTGCTGCCTGCGGCCTCTCACTTTCTCTTGTACATTAGGGACAGCTTTGAAGCAGTTGCTGGGGGAACTGTGCTCTTGCCTTTCTCAACAAGCTGACACATAAAATCCAGATAAGCTATCTGTAGATGCAAAAAGTTGGCCATTATGCTGATTAAACAAAAGCTTTAACATAAAGAGAATATATGTTTGGAAGGCAGAGCTGTATAGATCTCTAAATACAACCCATTACATTTTTTTAAAGAACTATGAAATCCCAATATGCAAATTAACAAACCCTCTATGCCCTACAACAATGCTTATACTGTGTGGCCAATGAAGACAGACAGCGCTATTGATCTTTTTTTAATTTATCCACTTGAGAATTACTGTTAAGGCCCGTACACACAATCCAATTTTATGGCCATAATTGTCTAATGGACGTGTTGTGTTGGATAATCAGACCGTGTGTATGCTCCATCAGACAATTGTTGGCTGGATTAACGACAACAAATATTGGCTGTTCATGCTCACCAACTGTTGGGCAATCAATCTGTTACGTCGGTTTATCCGATCGTGTGTACGCAAGTTCGTCCAACTAAAATCCAAAGTACAGACGCGCATACTAGGAACCAATGCTAAACATCAGACAACAATAGCAGAAGTTGCCCAAAGGGTAGCGGTAAAGAGTTAAAAAAACACTTGGTTTGGTGAACGTTGGATAAAAATGTTGTGCCGTGTGTATGCAGAACAAGTTCACGGCCAACGCATCCCATAAAGAGCGAAGCTAGTCATACACTAGAAGAATTGATTTAGAAAAATTTCATTTCACGAATGTTCTTTTCAAGTTTCAAATTGTTTACTGGATCAAACTGGTGTTCGTTTTCAACCATGATGAGGAGAAAATTCAAAGGAGCAAGATGGAATTTTTTTTGAACAGATGAATTTCTAACAGTGAATGTGGTTTTTGTTCAGGAAATTCCATTCATTTTAAAATCAAATGCTAAAAGAAAATGAAATTTTTAAGTACTTAAGAACAAAATTTGTCAAATCGGTCGCATTGTGAGAATTTTCATGCCAATGTTGGTTTTGAAAATCTACTAGTGCATGGCCAGCTTAAGTCATTTTTGTTTTAATTAATGAATACCAGTTTAGTGAATAGTTTTTAGCCGTATTTTCCTTTACAAATATTTATATCTTTTTTAATTAATTGAGGTATATGTGGCCCGACTGCGCTTGCAGACAGCTTTGTGAAGTTTATTCTTTTTAAATGGTGATGGTGCAAATATCCAGTGGCTTCCAGTGCATTCAGCAACTGAGATGGACATGAGATTGGAGACTGCTGATGACTCGGCATGGTTTGGTTTACAGCCAGGGTGAAGCGGGTGCAGCGCATTGAATCCATAATGCATGTTAAGCCTTTCCAGCATTATATGGGTTAAGCCCGACACAATGGATGAAGCGGAGCTTTGATGCAGAGTCTTTGATCTCCAATAAGCTTGAGTTGGGCGATTTCCAATACAAGCAATACATGTATCTTTCTTTATTTATTTATTTTTCCCAAAAGCCAATGTCCGGGAGATCTTGCTAGAACAGTAAGTCCAGGCGTCAGTTTATTCAACACTAAATTCTGCTTCATTGCAGAAAAAGCTGAATGAAAGGCGATCGTGAAAGCTGAGGTCTAGCTTATGTTTTGTGATGTAGTGGTTTATTTTCAGCCATTACCCATATCACTTTTTTATGCTTGCAGGTTTTCTTGTTGAAGAGTTACTTATGAATTTACTTGAAGACGGAACCTGTTCTGTTAATATCTGACAGTGATATATATATATATATATATATATATATATATATATATATATATATATATATATTCCTTCAATGGCCCATAGAATGGTTGGCATATTGCAGCAATGCATGACCGCTAATTGCTGTTGTAACTGTAATTGAAAACCAAAATAAGTCTGAGGCCCCGTACACACGACCGAGTTTCTCTGCAGAATTCAGCCAGAAACTCGATCGGAGCTGAATTCTGCCGAGAAACCCAGCGTGTGTACACTTTCGGCCGAGGAAGCCGACGAGTCCCTCGTCGAGCCAAATAGAGAACATGTTCTCAATTTCCTCGTTGTTCAATGAGGAAAGTTGGCTCGCCGAGATCCTCGGCGGCTTCACACAAAACTCGACGAGCAAAACGATGAGTTTTCCCCGTCGAGTTCCTCGGACGTGTGTACGGGGCCTGAGAATTGCAGTATAATCAATGTATATAGTATGTGTGTCTCTCTCTCTCTCTCTCTGGGTATGTGTTTGTGTATGTATATATACACAGTGGGGAAAATAATAATTTGATCCCCTGCAGATTTTGGAAGTCTGCCCACTTACAAAGAAATAAAGGGTCTTTAATTTTTATCATAGGTGTGTTTTAAATAATAAAGACAGAATATCAACCAAAAACCCAGAAAAACATACAATACAAATGTTATAAATTGAGTTGCAGTTTAGTGAGTAAAATAAATATTTGATCCCCAACCAAAACATGACTTGGTACTTGGTGGAAAAACCCTTGTTGGCAAACACAGAGATCAGATATTTCCTGTAGTTGGTTACCAGGTTTGCACACATCTCAGGAGGGATTTTGGTCCACTCTTCTTTACAGATCTTCTCTAAATCCTTAAGGTTTCTTGGCTGTCGCTTGGAAACTCGAAGTTTCGGCTCCTTCCATACATTTTCTATAGGATTAAGGTCTGGAGACTGGCTAGGCCACTCCATGACCTTAATGTGCTTCTTCAGCCACTACTTTGTTGCCTTGGTTGTGTGTTTTGGGTCATTGTCAATCTGAAGACTCATTCACAACCCATCTTCAGTGTTCTGGCTAATGGTAGAACATTCTCAGTCAAGATTTTACAATACATAGCCCCATACATTTGCCCCTCAATGTGGTAAAGGTGGCCTGTACCTTTAGCAGAGAAACCACCCCAAAGCATAATGTTTCCACCTCCGTGCTTGACATTAGAGATGGTGTTATTATAGTTGTAGTCAGAATTTTTCTTCCTCCAAACACGGTGCGTTAAGGTAATGCCAAAGAGCTCCATTTTGGTCTCATCTGACCATAGCACTTTCTCCCAATCCTTCTCTGAATCATTTAGATGTTCATTGGCAAACTTAAGATAGGCCTGTATATGTGCCTTCTTGAGGAGGGGACCTTGTGGGCACTGCAGGATTTCAATCCTCGGTTGTGTATAGTGTTACCAATGGTTTGTTTGTTGACTGTGGTCCCAACTGCCTTGAGATCATTCACAAGCTCCTCCCCTGTAGTTCTGGGCTGATTCATTAATTTTTCTCATGATCATCCTTACCCTGTGAGGCAAAATGTTGCATGGAGCTCCAGACCGAGGGCGATTAATGCTTATTTTGTATTTCTGTGATAGCCCTGTCCAGACTGCAGTGACTTCTAATACCTAGCTTGTTTCTGCTCTCCAAAGACCTCATTACAAAGACAGACAGCTGACCTTCCCAGCTTACACTTGCAGTACTGTACTTGAGGGACAGCAGCTACATCTGACAATGGTTTTGATATCTGGGAAAATTGAATGTTGGCGATGCATAGTCTTTATTGCCTTTATGTAGTACTCGCTGCAGACCGTACTGTCTATAGATGTCAGGGCATTCATTTTTCTGTTCTCTAAAGCTTAAAGGAGAGGTTAAAGTACAGACCAGATATGCTACAAACCTTGGCACCTAACATAACGTCATGTTACACAGAAAGAAGAAACATGTTTGATGCTTTATAAATAATAGATGTCCCATGCAGTTACAAACTACATAGAATAAAATATATTTTTCTTCTGGGCACAGCTAAGGGTACTGTTTGTTCATTTATCCTTTGGTATTTGCCATTACATGATTGTGCTGGCTTATTTAATTTTTAATGAAGACAAGTTTCATGGAATCCTTAATTTTTTTCACATGAATTTGAAGGAAACTTTACTGTAAATTTCTGCGCTGAATTTGATTAATTAGTGCTCATGCATTGCCATGGTGTCTGTATGGATGCAGATATCTAAGCAACCTGGTAAATAAGCTGCAGTGGTTGTGCTGAGGAATGTATACATTTTCCACTAGAGCCAGTCTACATGATCTAGTCATATGGTTTTTCCCAATGGGATTCTTTCATTTCTCCTGTCTGCTGTAATGTCTAGCAGCTGGGGACTTCCAGTGGTCTGCGTTCACGGGTGACTTAACCCTTTGTTGGTCTGAAGAGTAGGCTTGTCTTAATGCGTTTCTTGCAGCAGCTAGCTGTAATGCTTTAAGACCATGTAGAATCAAGTCGGTCCTGGCATTGTACACTGCAAGTAGTTTGCAATATAAATTATTATACATTTCTCTTCCATTGCAATTTTGTAGAATTATTATGCATTTTACTTTTCAGTGTGGAAACCTGGAGCTTTTCTGCACACAGTGTAGGGAATTTTATTTTTGGTAAGATGCTGTTTAAGGCTCATCCATTACTAAAAATTATGCAGAGGCCACAGGTTTTTTCATTGCAACACTTATGCCCTGTACACATGACCGGTTTTCCTGCCATGCCAAAACCCGACGTTTTTTCCAACGCGATTCCTCTCAAGCCTGCCTTGCATACGCACGTTCAGTCAAAAAAACGCTCGACCAAAGCACGGTGACGTCCAACACGTACAACATCACTATAAAGGGGACATTCCATTCAAATGGCGCCATCCTTTGGGCTGCTTTTGCTGATTCTCATGTTAGTAAAAGTTTGGTGAGAGACAATTCACGCTTTTTAGCCTTGTGCTATTCAGTCCGTTACAGCGTGACGAAGGTGCGATATCCATCACGAACACTAGTTTTACCAGAACGAGCGCTCCCGTCTCATACTTGATTCTGAGCATGCAAGGTTTTTTTCCCTCGGAAAAGCACACACACGAGCGGTTTTCCCGACGAGAAAAAGACTGACGGGAAACACGGCGGAAAAAGTAGAGCAGGTTCAAATTTTTTTGCGGGCAGTTTTCTCGTCGGGAAAACTGCTATGGAGCATACACGCGACCGGTTTTCCTGACCAATCTAAAAAATGGCAGTGTTCTCGTCCGGAAAACCGGTCGTGTGTACAAGGCATTAGAAAGCATTAGGTGGTTGTCATGAAGGCAAAACCTTTTATTCAGAAACTGGTTTGAGGGAGGACATGGTGAAAAACAGGTTGATCAGAGCAGACAAATATATGAATCGACTGATGCAACTGTGAAGCAATTTATCCTTGGTGATTACAAGAGTAGCACTGAAGTCCTTGTCTAAAGCTAGCAATACACAGCTTAAATAGCACTAAAGTCCTTGTCTAAAACTGGCCATTCACTTCTCTGATAGCACTAAAGTCCTTGTCTAAAACTGACCATACAGGTTATCAAATAACATGGAAGACCTTGTTAAAAGTTGGCCATACAAGGCTTGATTAGCACTGAAGTCCTTGTGTAAAACTGACCATACATGGCTCATTCTAAAGCTGACAATGCACAGCTCGAATAGCACTGAAGTCATTGTCTAAAGTCTAAAGCTGACCATGCACAGCTCAAATAGCACTAAAAAGAAACAGCCCAGCTGGGCAGCCACAGGCTCCAGGGACAGCCCTGCTGGGCGGACGCAAAAAGGCTGGGAGAGTGGTGTGGCTTCCAAGAACAGCACAGGAATCGGCGACCCCTAACAAATCGGCATTCAACCCCCAAAGGGGTCGCGACCCACAGGTTGAAAACTACTGGCCTAAAGCTAGCAATATCCAGGTTCGAAACACACTTGGGTCCTTGTCTAAAGCTAATAATAAACGTCTCAAATAGGTCCTTGTCTAAAGTTGACCATAGGGCTCAGATAGCACTGAAGTCCTTGTCCAAAGCTAGCCATACATTGCTTAAATAACCCCAAAGTCAAGATCTATGGTTGGCCATACCCAGCTCAAACAGCACCGAAGTCCATGTCTTGAGCTGGCCATACACAGCTCCAATTTCGAGCTGTTGGTTGGCCCTGCCAAAATCAGAGGTGCCAAGTGAAAAAAAGTTTGGCTTAAAGGGGTTGTAAAGGTTCGTCTTTTATTTTCTAAATTGGTTCCTTTAAGCTAGTTCATTGTTGGTTCACTTACCTTTTTCCTTCGATTTCCCTTCTAAGTGTTTTTTTTCTTTGTTGGAATTTCTCACTTCCTGTTTCTCCTTAGTAAGCTTTCCACCATCATCCAAGCGGTGGAAACTAATTTAGAACAGCTTACTGAACACCTTACTGAGGAGGAACAGGAAGTGAGAAATTCAGACAAAGAAAACAAAGAAAAAAAAAACATCTAGAAGGGAAATCGAAGGAAAGGGTAAGTGAACCAACAATGCACTAGCTTAAAGTAACCTATTTATAAAATAAAAAACGAACCGTTACAACCTCTTTAACATTGATTGCAGCAAATCGGCTGAAATCGATCTATGGAAATTCTGATAACCATGGATGCTTTCTGTCAGAATACAATAGCCTCCAATGGGAGATTCATTCATGTATATTTTTTTATTTATTACAGTACTTATATGGTGCCATCAATTTGCACAGTGCTTTACATATATATAATGCAATCACATAAGTCCCTGTCCACAAGGAGCTTACAATCTAAGGCCCCTAACTCGCATTCATACAGACACATTTAGACAGGATCCAATGAACCTACCAGCATGTTTTTGTAGTGTGGGAGGAAACCAGAGTACCTAGAGGAAACCCACAGTAAAGGGAGAACATGCAAACTCCTAGGCAGGTAGTGCCATGGTTGGGTTTTGACTGATGTACATTGTAAAGACTGAGAACATGCAGGTAAGTTTATGTTATTGCTGTAGAGACATAACTGTCTTTTTTGCAATAAATGACTTGACTGTTTTCAGTTTTTTGATTTTATACTTTAGTTCCACATTAAAGCGGAACTTCAGTAATTTTTTTCAACTTTCCATCTATTAAATCTTCTGCACTTGTTTTAACTTTGGATAGTAAAACATTTTTTTTTTCTGCTAGTAAATGCCTTATTCGGTTCACTTCCTGTTTCTTGTCTGGGAAAAAAGCCTAGGTTTATGACATTGTGCACAGCTCCCTCTCTCACTCTCGTGAGAGTTCGCCAGGAAGGGAGGGGGGATGGGTCATAAGAAGTCCAATGAGAGCTTCAGAGCTTGAAGTGTGCATCTGTGTAAATCCAGGAAGTGAACAGGCAGCAACTTCAGCTGCCCACAGTTAAAATGGCTGCAGCCAGACTTGGTGGAGGGAGATTTCTGCAGCATATTTGGCAAGTACAGAATCACAGTATATATAAAATAATATGCAAAGTGGTTGGAGGGAAACTTCAGAATGGCAAAGATGTTTTTATTACAAATTATGTGAGCAGACTGCAGTTCCTCTTTAAAAAAATGTAACTGGTTGAATGTCTGTAGCATGAACACATGTTCACTTTAAGCAGATCATGTTAGTCCGTTTTCTTTTTTTTTTTTTGGTTCTTTCTTTTAGATGAGACCACATTGCTGAAATCCTAATAAATAGATTAACCATGTAGAATATTTTTTTGTCTTTGTTATTGTATCAGACGTGCGTAGAGCAAACAGGACAAGCCAGTACATCTAAAAAATGGTTTAATAAAAGCGGAATGTCATAAATATGATTTCATTGCATTTAGCAGGGAGGAGTGTATGTATGATTAAAGCACTGGCCTGTGAAATTAAAATCTCTGGTCCACAGCTAACGCCAACTAATTGCGACCTTGACCAAGTGCAGTTAGTGTAGCTCTTTACTCTGCTTCAAAGTCACAACAAAACAAGCGAGTGAGCAGTGAATAACAAGCAAAATGCAAGGCGATGTTTTATATGTTTGTTAGTTTTTTTTTTTAAGTTTGTTTTTTCACATTATTGCATTTTGTTTAGATTTTATAGAAACATGCAATTTCTGTATTAAAAAAAAAATGAGTATAATACAATTTTGTGAACACTTTTATTAGTTGGATATAATGCATATTAACAGTTAAAGTATAATTAAGCCTTAAAGCGGTGGTTCCCCCTAAAACAAAATTCTAACAATACATTCGGATGTCTGCTTACACTGCGGGTAGGCTGGCTTTTGTTTTTTTGTTTTAGTACATACCTCGATATCGCAGTTTCCTCGCTTGGCGGTGGGCGTTCCTAGTTGATTGACGTTCCTCAGACGGGCGCATACTGCGCGTCACGACTTTCCGAAAGAAGCCGAACGTCGCTGCGCAGGCGCCGTATAGAGCCGACTCTATACGGCGCCTGCGCAATGACGTTCGGCTTCTGTCGGAAAGTCGTGACGCGCAGTATGCGCCCGTCTGAGGAACGTCAATCAACTAGGAACGCCCACCGCCAAGCGAGGAAACTGCGATATCGAGGTATGTACTAAAACAAAAGCCAGCCTACCCGCAGTGTAAGCAGACATCCGAATGTATTGTTAGAATTTTGTTTTAGGGGGAACCACCCCTTTAAGAAAAAAAAAGTTAGTGTTGTCATCTTAAAAACAGGATTATTACAGGATCAACAAGTAGAAATAGTCAAAAAGCAAGCCTGCAGTGAAATAGTAATACATTTATTACACATAATGAAGGAAAAAAATCACCAGATATTCATTTTTTGAGGGGGTAGGGGGCTGATACACTTTAAGGCCTCTTGCACATAAGGTTGCGCATATCGGCATACAATATAAAATGTGGGTTGTGGCACGGGAGCCACAGCTGCAGTGTACTTTTTCCTATAGGACTGCATTACCAAAAATGCTGTGTGCGTGTAACTGCCGATACCAGTGTATAATCACGTATGTGCGTATTTTTCAAAACCTGCATGAAATTTCTGTAATTCTGTCCAATAGGCTAAAATACGCTGCAGCTGTGGCTCCCAGGCACCACAATAAGATGAATTTTTACACTGTACGGCCATACGCTCAACTTTATGGCCACATGCATGGGACCTGACTGATTCTACAGTCCCTTTAATGGGTTAAATTGCCACCCTTGGCTTCCACTTTTCCAAGTTTGCCTGAAACTTTCAGAGCCAATTAACACTACTTAGCTGTCACTAGGACAGGAAATGAGGGAAACTAGTTTCCATTGTGGACACACAATTTATTTATTTTATTTGTTTGTTAAGGCCCGTACGCACGATCCAATTTTATGGCCATAATTGTCTGATGGACGTGTCGAATAATCCGACCGTGTGTATACTCCATCAGACAATTGTTGGCTGAGATAACGGCAACAAATGTTGGCTGTTCATGCTTCCCAACTGTCTGGCAATAAACCTGTTACATTGGTTTATCCGATCATGTGTATGCAAGTCCGTCCAACTAAAATCCAAAGCACAAACACGCATGCTCGGAACCAGTCCACCAGTCAGTTGATCGGACCCTCCAGTCTCTTCTATGGAGCAGCAGATGTCCGTTGACACCTGCCGCCATACGATCCTGTCTCCCTGTCTGCCAAAAAACCTGGGTGGCATCGGATGGAGACAGACAGACGGTCCGTTTCCATCTTTTTGCCCCATAGACGAGAGCGGACTGTGTCTGAGAGCAGACACAGACTTGTCATCCGCCTGCTCAGCGGGGATCAGTGGAGAGATCCGCTGACACCCTATTCGATCCTGTTTACCAACAACAGACGAATAGTGGTCCTATTCCCCATACATTTGGCGGTTCGGATGGAATCAGACAGGCGGTCCGTTTCCAGTCTTTTTTTTTTTCTTTGTTTGTCAATAAGTAGGAACAAATATAGATTTTGTTATAAAATGAAATAATCCAAAGCTAAATTCAGATAAAACCAATCCTAATAGATAGTTTTAATATGTTCTTTGTTAATGTGGTTTAGTGCAATATGTTAAAGGCAAGTTAGCCATGTTTTGTTATAACAGGAGCTGCCATTGCTGATGTGGTAAGGTGACAGCTGTAAATTTATTATGATCCTGTTGCTGACTTCAGTACAGAGTCTTGTAATAAGTATTAACAACAGGGGGTCATACTTCACTGGCTACATGCTTGCTCCAATGGATCTAAATTCTGACATTCTGTACAGTATAACAGAAAACATCAATGTCATCTTATAACAAAACGCAACGCTTGGCAATGTGTCGTTTGCTATTTTGATTATTTTAGTATAAGGTTTTGTCTTTTGAGAACATATTTTTTGTGTGCTATCTGAATTTGGAATATAACCTCTTTTATAACCTATTTTAATTGGAATATTCTTTTGTGTCTAATTGTAACTGAAGCTTACCAATATCAGCGCTACCCAAAGTATTTTAGATTACTGTTTCATGGGGAGGCTAATTTGGCATAAATGTTTCCATGTCTAGCTCATGAATTATTCATTATGCAATTACAGGAGAAAGTCAGAGGCAGAGGAATACATGTGGATTTGGGCCATACGCCCAAACATCTGCAAAAATGTGTGATATATTATTACTCTTGATGATTAGCTAAGTGTAGTGCCTTGGCTATCGTCTTGTCTATCAAATGGAACGAAGCAAAAAAATTCTCAATCAGAAAGGACCTTTGTTAATAGAAGCCTATAATAGCTATATCTACGGTATTATTTTTATTTATATATTGTAAGATTGGGGTGATCAGACTCCAGCGGTAGGTGCGTTTTCAGTGAGTACGTCAGTCCAGAACTGAATTTTTAAGGGCCTGGTAGCCCACTTTTATTTAAAATGATAGAAAAGTTCACAAAGACATCAGTAGTCCACACAGAGGGGGTTCCGCCATTACTGTATCTTGCATACGCAATACTTAAGCCTCCTGGCTTACTTTGTTGCCATACGGCTGCTTCGAGCCTTCAGCCTAGGCCTTAGGTCTGCTCCTCAGAACAAAAGCGTTTCCTAGAGTTAAGCTTACTCCTGATCAGAGCCTTGCTGCTCTGTCACCAAGGACGTCTGCCTCCTGCAGACATGCATGCTCTGGCTGCACCCATGCAGCCTCTGACTCCACGTGATTCCAATGCACAAACTCCCTGTTTGTTTGGTGGGGCCCTGAGCCATAGTCAGGTCACAACTAAATAGCCCAACACACAGTTGTGCAATCGGCGTGCCTTTCTCTCCAAAATCTGACGTAAACCAACAATCTTTCAGGTTGCACGGGGTCCCACTGCCACTATATATATATATATATATATATATATATATATATATATATAATTTGAATGCTGTTTTACTTATTATTTTTTTTATAAAGAATACAATCAACTTCTTAAATTATCTTATTTCATTATTATTCTATTTTATATATTATATTTATTTATTTATGACAAAAAGTTCTTATATTTCCTTTTACACAATTGTAGAGAAGATAAAAGTTATATATATATACAACTACTTAATTTAAAATTTGTATAACCAATATGTATTCTATTGTGCAATCTTTAATAAAATATTTTAACCGAAAGAATAAAATCAATAAATATATTGTAAATGCACCTAATGTAATTGCCTGAGTTGAACTTGATTTCAAGTTCTCGTAATCTTTTCTACAGCGGCAATCAGAAAGGGGGTATGGGGCAGTACATGGGCCCAGTGAAATGGTTTGCATTCACATGTGCTAATAAGAAACAAGCTAACACAAGGAGATGGCAAAGCGTTGACTTCACTAGTGTACTCTACTATCCAATCAACTGTGAGCAGACAGGTGACCTAGCTGTGCGGCTTAAAGTGGAAGTATCGTTTTCAGCCAAGAAAGCTGCCATGTTGGCCTCTGTTTAAACTTCAACTGCTATGATGCTACACATGTGATCAGTTATGACACCAGCCATTGGATGGTTTGACAGTTTGGTTGAGAGCACAAACATGAAATGTGACAGTTAGCATTTACGGCATGCCGGGAACGTAATTGTTTTTTTTATTAAACTATTAAATCGATGGGTTTACTTACGCTTGAACTGCATGCCTTGTGGCTGACTGTACTATGCGGCAGGTCTGTATAGATTTCAGGACAGAATGGGGAAAAATACATATCCTGTGGCAGGTAAGATATCTCCCAATTGTGGGATTTAGCCCTGGTTCACACTGGGCTGCAAAAGTGAAGCCGTGCGAGTTCAGCTGAACTCGCAGGGCTTCACTCCCGCTGGCAGTCCCGATTTCGGCCGCGATTTAAGAGACATCTGTGCAGGTTTCTGCACAGATATCAATGTAAATCGCGGCCCGATTAGGACGGTGTCATTGCCGGCAAATGCCACTGATTTGAGTTGCGATTTCACATGTGAAATCGCATCTCAAATCGAAGCAAATCGTACCCAGTGTGAACCTGGGCTTAATGCAGGGCTCGACAAATCCCGGGCGCCAGGTCGCCATGGCGACTAGAAATGGGGCCCTGGCGACTTGGCTTGGAAGGGGGGGCAAAAAAATAAAAATAATTTTTTTTTTTTTTTTTTTTTGAGCTGGGGCCATCTGGTGGTGAGCCGTTGGTATTACAAGTTATTACCACCAGATGTGAGCTGGCGCCATCTGGTGGTGGCCGTTGGTATTACAAGTTAAGCATTACAAGTTAAACAGCAATTCTAATGTAATTTTTCACTATTTTCTCTGCCATCTTCTTCCCTCTAATTAGAACCCCCAAACATTATATATATTTTTTATCCTAACACCCTAGAGAATAAAATGGCAAACGTTGCAATACTTTCTGTCATGCCGTATTTGCGCAGCGGTCTTACAAGCGCACTTTTTTGGTGAAAAAATTACACTTTGTTTAATTAAAAAATAAACAATAGTAAAGTTATCCCCATTTTTTTTTAATATTATGAAAGATAATGTTACGCCGAGTAAATTCATACCCAACATGTCACGCTTCAAAATTGCGTCCGCTCGTGGAATGCAGACAAACTTTTACCCTTTAAAATCTTCATAGGCGACGTTTAAAAAAAATCTACAGGTTGCATGTTTTGAGTTACAGAGGAGGTCTAGGGCTAGAATTATTGCTCTCGCTCTACCAATCGCGGCGATACCTCACGTGTGTGGTTTGAACACCGTTTACATATGGGGGCGCTGGTCACGTATGTGTTCGCTTTCTGCGCGCAAGCTCGTCGGGACGGGGCGCGTTTTCTGGCTCCTAACTTTTTTACCTGGCTCCTAGATTCCAAGCAAATTTGTCAACCCCTGGCTTAATGATTCATTTAGTTGTTTGCTGTTTTCATGAAAGCCTGTCAGCTACATATGGCTGTTACATTCACTTTAGCTTTATTACTAGTGAGTTACAGACTTTGAACAAACATGCAACCTTGAAACCTGAAACAACAGAACTTGTACCCTTTGCTTAAAGCTCCTATCATACCTCTTTTTTGCCACAAGATTTCCCCACAGTCTTCCAGGTTCAAAGACGCTCAGCGCCACTCCACCCAAAAGACTGAGGATTTTATCGTAAATGCAGGGCATTATAAGCCCATCCCTAAGGGGCATCACTGTGGCACCCATCATTTACACTGTAATGGTGCAGAAAGTGGTGGTGATGTCATCCCATCAATCCCACTTCTGTCGTCAAGGACCATCCAGCCTGCAGAAAAGGCATAGAGGAAGGGGACATCATGTGACCGGCCTAAAAACATTGAAAAAAAGTTAGTATATAAAACAAAAACTGGAAGATCTTTAGGGAAGGGAGGGTGGGAGTTGAGCTTTAATCCAGGTCAGTGACTTACCAGGACTTAGCCAGGATCATTATCACACCACCTGTGTCTACCTTTTAATTACAAATTAACCGTTGCAGCTCTCATATTGCAATCCTAACTAATTCACTTTAAACATGGGCAATAAAACAGAGTAAAGCTTCTTAAACCTTGGGTCACATTGAGTAGAAAAAAGAATTCTTAAATACTGTCTTTTACAAATGTGTTTTTTATAGCAATGCCATAAAATGTGTAAATAGTTTGAATCAAATATTCTCCTCTCGCTTTCAGCGTTCTTGGTGTGAGACTCTTCATTCAGCAAAGTAATTACACAATAGCACTGTAGCATATTTTATGCTTTGCTGTCTCATAGTGTTGTATTCTGCTTTGTTATGTGGATGATGACTGTATAGACTGTGCAGTATCCAAGGAGTGATTAAGCTATTAAACAAAACATATTAAAGGCCTGTTGGCTTAGAATTTTGTGGAGGGTGCAATGTACAGGAGCCTACAGGCATTATGTGTATATTACTCGCTTGCTCATGATAGGTGTAGCAGTGGAACAGCTCTTGATAGTAGGGGGTTCTGGTTTCCATGGCAATTCAATCAACATCCTTTGTGCGAGTGAAAATGAGTGCTAGTCCTCTGCACTTTCAGACATCTTTATGTGTGTGATGTCACCTCTGCCGAGAAATAAATTCACATTTAACTTTCACTGTAACCATTGGACCGTGAAGAGATGATGTCTAGACTAAAGCTAATGTAAAAGCAAAACCATTATTTTTGTCTTGATGACTTTATGCAGTGAAAAAAGCTTTGCTCTCATTCTGCTTGGAACAGGTTAATAAGCTTGAAGAAGCTGCCTGTGTATTTAATATTCAAAGCAGTCCACCTTATCAAGTGTTTTATGTGGCTGAAATTACAACGTGGATCCAGTGATTGGTATTATTTTACTACCGCCATCAGCAGAACTGGAACAAGGTCATCCAGTGCCCAGAAGATGCCAAACTTTCCCTACTTCCTCTCAGTGCATGCCTTAATCATCTTCTATAGCTGAGGTCCCTCTCCCTGTTGCCACCGCGCTTATCTAAGCATCGCTGTGTAGCCTCTAGTCCACCAAAGAATTTTACGTTGACCCAGAACTGCCCGGTGACGTTACAGAACCTTTCTGCTGTGGGTTCTCTGCCAGTCTTCTTGTTCTGATTGTGAATAGCGCTGGACTGCTTGAAGGCAAAGTGAATTGCGATGGGGTACCAGTGGCATACCCTAGCTTACCTGGGGCCTGAGGGCTAGATATATTTTTTTCCTACCGACAACAAAATTACTTTAAGTAATAGTCCTGAAATAAAATGTCATGCAGACTGGAGGTGGAGGTAAGAATTAACTGGTGAAGGGCATATAGGAACAGCTGTAAGTACTTTTTTCTAAACTAAACGTAGCATATCAGGAATTTAGAGGTGCCATCTGCTGCATAGATACCAGCATTGATAAGGAGGGATGCCTTGAAAGTATAAAGAAAAAAATGTGGTACAAAAATATAGTACACCTGGAGGCGTATCCAATAAAGGGGGTGTCGCTTTACCCTATATGGTTCGTAGTGTGGGAGTAAAATTAAGTCCAGAATTGTCACTGGCAGTAATGGAAACCCACAACAGTGATGTAATAATAACCCACAGCACTGGAATTTCTGGGCGCAATAATCACCCCTTCATTTATGGTCAGTGGTGGTTAAATTAGCCCCCTCGCATTGGTGGTCATGGTGTGACTGTAAAAATAACACCCCCCCCCTTCCTCCTTTTCCTAGCATAGGTGGTCAGCTGTTGGCTTTGACAGTAACCCCCTTTATTGGTGGTCAGTGACTGACGGAAAAAAAAAATCCTGACTCCCACTCCAGCATTTGGTGGTCAGTGGTTTGCCAAAACATGAAACCTCCTCCTGCAATGTAAATGGGAACAGCACCATCTAGGTGCAGTTAGTATGCAGTTTAATAAGAAAAACTTAATTGAGTACACTCACAAGATTGTGGTGATGACAGGCATAATGGGGTTTCATCCGCTCCGACTTCCGGGTGAGGGAAGAGTGCGATGTCACTGGTGTGGACTGGTGTCCGTGATCAGGTCTGTCCTCCGGCCACACTGCTGGTGCACGGTGCTTCCAAATGGATGGGACTACGATCGGCGGTACACTTCAGATGACATCCGTTCCGGGTCGGGCCCTTCCTCAGGCTTGGATAATGGCCATCCAGGCCTCCTCTGCAATGGTGGTTAATAACTGGCTTTAAAAATACCCCCCCCCCTTAGAATGGGTCATCAGTGGGTGGCTGGATCAACAACCCCCTCCTCCTTCCAAAATCGGTGGTCAGTGGCTGGCTGCAACAATAAACCCCCCAATATTGGTGGTCAGTAGCTAGCTAAAACAATAAGCCCTCCCAACATTGGTGGTCCAGTAGCTGGCTGGAACAGTCGTAATACCCCTCAGTATTATTATTCAATACACTATTTGCTGTCTCTTTCAATTAATCTGGAATTATCAATCAGTTGTCAAGTGGAATGCAGAGAGCACTTCCCATCTGCACGTCGCCTGCGGTGGTACCTGATGTAGACCATTCCCTCCAGGTATGCCACGAATGTGATAGGGAGGGTGTAGCTCACCAGACAGTGCCTCCCCATGAAAGCAATCCACCTGGGGTAGCGGCCTCTCCTCCTGACCTATCGGTATTGATTCCAGATCTTCAGTAATTTTATTCTTCACGTGTAAAAGTAATGCAATTCTGGTTAACAATATTTTTTTTCCTCATCTAACATTTAAGATTTTTATTTAAATAGCAAATTCAGACTTTTTCTTCTTCCAGCATAAGCCTATTAACTACATAAAATGCAATAATACTATAGTCAAAGTTGTTGTTTTAAGGGATTTGCAATCCAGTAAGCATACTTAATGAGTGCGTGTTGCGTTCACACAGCATTCTTTAGCATAGGAGAAGCCAGGACACATGTCAGTTAATTAAGTAGACACAGACAAACCTTATTAATTCATTGTAAATGTTTGCAGGAAGGTATCTGCCCTCACAACTGGAACTGATGTCAATTAATTCATGAAGCAGAACTTCTGCTCCTTTTATTCATTTTCTTTGGAGTAGTGCAATATCAGGACCTAATTGCGGGTAGAAATATATCACTATGTTATAACCATTGCCTTAGGCAATATAGAAACATCACAACATTCACAAGCAATGCTCAGAATTAAAGGAAAACACTGTTAACTTTATCATGCTGTCTCTTACTGGCCTTGGGTAAGTCACTACTAAAATTAAAGTGTTTTTTTTTTACATTTGCAGGTAAACTGGGATAACACCAACTTTATATTTGTTCTCATTCACACAGCATAACTTTAATATAATGCATACAAAATGCTGCTTACCTTTTTACATGCTCTTTTCAGAAAAATCCAAAACGTAGAAAAAATCCTACTTGGCGCTAAGCTTCTATGTCATTTTTAGGGGGGTCTGGGGAGGTATGTTTACCATCATTAACCTTGTCTTCACTGTGCTGGAAGATCTCATTATCAATTGTGGACTTGTACACTTTACATATACTCCTCGTTTAACGACCGCTCAGACTTACGACCAGTTCTCCCCACCCAAAGGACGTGCTGTACATCATTGTATTGTACAGTACAGAAGTTTAGTTTGTGTTCTGTACTTATGCAAATTAAAACAATGTTATTGAGCTGGAGTTTTGTATTTTAAACTCTTTTTCACAATACAAGTACAGTACAGTAGTTAAGAATGCTTAAATTATTGATTACTTATGGCTCCTCATTTAACGACCAATTCGTTTGATGACCTGGTCATTGGAACAGAACCTGGTCGTTAAGTGAGGAGAGCCTGTACTACCAAATGATCAAAAATAGTAAGGCTTGGGCTCTGCATTGTATATCAATAGTTTTATTTCAATTGATCCCTGAAGTTTCCCTAAATAGGCAAGCTTTTATGCACAATACAAGCTGCCTATAGTGTGTACAAAGAAGTGGCAATCACTCCAACCTATAACTAGCCTTTTGCAGCAAGGTGCACATGGAAGGGCAATGCACATCCCAAACAAACAAAGATTCACTAGCACACTTGCTTGCCTGCAAAACAACCAAATCACCCCTGACTAATTATGTTAAAAACCGAGGGTCTTGTTGGCACACATTAGCAAATATATGCCAGCTTTCTTAGCTGCACCCCCTTCTAAGTGCCCCCATAGCAGACAGCTTGCTATGGGGGCACTCATGCAGGCTATATTCCGAGCTAGGCTCTGTGTGTCCATTGACACACACAGCGCGGCTCGGCCCCCACCTGGCTCTCTCCTCACAGGCTATGGTTGACAGCAGCAGGAGCCAATGTTTTCCACTGCTGCCCCCATGTCCTGTGAAGAGAGAGCCTCTGCATTTAGATCCGGCTCCCATATTTATTTGGGGGGGGCTGAACACAGAATGTTTTAACCTTAATGCAGAGAATATATTAAGGTAAAAAACTTTGCCTTTACAACCACTTTAAGGGTTTCTTTAATAACCCCTTCATGATCACAGTACAAGTTTGTAAGTCCAGTTGTGAGAAGGTCAAGTAACCTTGAAGCAAAGAACTATGGAGGATAGGGTAAACAGTGCAATCTCAGTATTTGCGGACGATACTAAGCTAAGCAGGGCAATAACTTCTCTGCAGGATGTGGAAACCTTGCAAAAAGATCTGAAAACATTAATGGGGTGGGCAACTACATGGCAAATGAGGTTCAATGTAGAAACATGTAAAATAATGCATTTGGATGGCAAAAATTGGAATGCAATCTATACACTGGGGGGGAGAACCTCTGAGGAAAGATGTACTGGAAATGAAGCGAGTACAAAGAAGGGCAACAAAGCTGATAAAGGTTCTGGAGGATATTGGCTATGAGGAAAGGTTGCAATCACTGAATTTGTTCTCTCTGGAGAAGAGACGTTTGAGAGGGGATATGATTTCAATTTACAAATACCATACTGGTGACCCCACAATAGGGATAAAACCTTTTTGCGGAAGGGAGTTTAACAAGACACGTGGCCACTCATTAAAATTATAAGAAAAGAGGTTCAACCTTAAACTACATAGAGGGTTTTTCGTGTGAAAAAAAAACTACGTAGAGGGTTCTTTACTGTAAGAGCGGCAAGGATGCGGAATTCCCTTCCACAGACGGTGGTCTCAGCGGGGGGGGGGGGGGGGGCATCGATAGTTTCAAGAAACTATTAGAAAAGCACTTGAACGACCACAACATACAGGGATATACAATGTAATACTGACATATAATCACACATATAGATTGGACTTGTGTCTTTTTTCAACCACACCTACTATTTAACTATATAACTAGGATTTTGCAACTATGTGCAGAGATGGGTTTAAAGTTCTGAAAACACACAATGTGTACCTGGGTCTGTGTACCCATCCCTGCATGTATGGGTCCATTGACCAACACAGGCTGCCTGCACACAGCTCTGTGCTGTTCCAGATGCACAAATAAACAACCCTTTCCGCTGTATGGGCATCTGCGCAGTGTAAATGAGCCCCCAACTGTCTGTGTTGCATTAGATCACACCAAAAATATTTAGAAACCTACTCTGGAAAATGAAAGCAGAGAAACAAAAGACTCAAATTGTCAGACTGGCAAGAAGCATTTACAAACCGGTATAAGTGTTCAAAATATTTTATATTACATGTTAGCCTTTTTGAGATACCATCATACACAGTACTCTCTGGGGGCCTATTTGTAAAAGGTCACAATTGATATTTGGCTGTGTTTTTTATTTTTTTTATGAGAAATATAAATTCCTGCAACTATCTCTTTTTGTAAAGCTGCTGTAAAAAGCTGGTCATGTTCTCCATATATCAGCAAAATAGTTAAAAAATATTAAAGCAAAATCTATTTTGGACTTTAAGCCAGAGTTTCCTTCAGTGGGGATTACCACCCAAAAACCACATAAGGAGCTTTTATTATTTTTTTTTACCATGTTTTGCATCCTTTTTTTTTTTTCTTCGGGGAAAATAGAGCACTGTCCGTGATACTTTTTTTATTTGCACTAACATATCATTTTTCATTGACGAGCTTTCGGGGTGTGTCCCCTTCTTCATACTTCATGTGGCCATCTTACATTTACTTTCAAGCTTTTTAAGAAGAAAAAAAAATGCAAATTTATCAGTGAAATAAGATGTGCTGTGAAGCGTGTATGACACAACACTGAAGGTGGAAGATGGCTTTATTGCGCCATCCATCAAGGTTCATGAGAGTGAGCATAGCATGTACACACAATTATAAATGTAACATAACCTCCTATGTTCAGGCACCAACATGTGACTGCACATAGATTCACTTGCCCAGCAATTGTCACATATGTATCTTGGGTGCAAGTCTCAAGGGCATACTACCTGCAGTTTGTGTCTTAAATTCTGAATAGAAAACCTTCAGCACCTCATCTTAGTTGCTGATGTGCTTCCATTGTGTCCTGGGATGCAGGAGAGCAAAATAGAGCTTTAACATAGACAGCCCAGGTTTAGAAGCTCTTTAGGCATGTAAATGTTGTTTTATTGACAACATGCAGGCATTTTTGGTGCTCTGTCATTTTAGTTTATTTGCATACAAATTTAAGAAAAGGATAGGGAAAAAAAACTAAAATTCTAATCACGAACAATGTATGGAAGATTGTTAATTACAGTGTCTTCAATATTTTGTTCAATGGTTTGAGTAAGCTTAGTACCTCCACTCAATGACAAGTGGTAGCTGAAAACGCAAGCTAACTTTTGGGGTAAAATGTTATGCCAATATAGTATTGTCCCTGTATGAATTGGTTATAAAACCACATTTAGAATTTGGTATTCAATTTTGTGGCACCATAAGTATAAAATTACAGGATATTTGGGGAGGATTTAAAGCAAGCAACTAAATTAATAAAGGATGGAATGTTTTTCTTGCTGTAAAAGATTAAAGATTTTTTTTTTTTATTATGCCCAAGGTCAGTGTAATGATTTTGGCAAATCTGAACAAGTCAGGCACGGAGACAAATTGCTATAGCAGTAGAGATGTTCTCCCCAACTAGCAGAATAAGTAAACAAACGGGTCACCCTGGCAGGTGGTGCGGGCTCTTCCGAGGCGTGGGGTCTAAGCACTAACCAGTATTAATCAGAACTCCTGATGGTGGAGAAGGGTTTTGCTGCATGTTAGTACCAGGTTGCGGCCCTCAGGATCACCCAGGAAGTGAGAAAATTGGGGGCCAGTAGCAGGTAGGGATCATGCAAAAGTGTAGTCATTACACAAGCCAAAGGTTGGGATCAAGTGGAGGAACAAGCCAAAGGTCAATAATGAGTGGCAGTGGCGATAAGGATATCTGCAGGTATGCAAAGGAGCATGATATCGACTAAAGAGAGCACAATAATCAGGCTTAAATCAGGAATTCATGGGAAGAGCAAAGAGTTCAAGGTTCACCAGAAATGAGAGACAAGGCAAGATGGTACAAAAAATTATAAGAAAAATATGTATTTCGCACCCATTCGTTTTTAAGTTATTGAAGTCATTGTTAAATATTTTAAAATATAGTAAAGCCAGTTTATTGTTGTAAACCTTTTCAAATTATCCCCTCTTAAAATCCGCTCCTTATTTTAATTGTCTGTCACTTCCCCACGAAGAGGAATATATATTTGTGTCAAAATCCTCTGCCAGTCTTTACAGGGGCTGTCATTTCAGAGGTATTTATTTCATCATAATTATGTATCTAAGGATGTCACCTTCACCAACTGTGTAGTCTTGTCTGGTAAGAAGGAATAATTCCTGTAAAGAAATGAAATTTAAATTAACATCGAAAGACTGTAATTACAGTTCCCTCGTAGTCTCCTAATATGAAAAAAATTGGAACGCCTCTTGGGAGATCTTTGTGTAACATTTGCACGACACAAGTTGTTAATGTAGTAGCAAATCTCTACAAATCCCTTTAGGATAATATTTTTTGCTTAAAATGGATATTTTTTTGCAGAGCCATTGGATATAGTATAAAGGGAAAGTAAAGCTAAAAGCTTATGTTCTCACACAAGCCGCAAGTGACAGTTTTGCTTTGTTGGCGATAGAAGAAATGGCAATAATGAGCTTTGAACGCTAATAATGCACTCATAGAAGATCCAAAGCCTTGACACATTTTGGCTGACAGGCTGTTGTCCTCTGCCTAATTCAACAAAGATGAGGCACACACTGGGCATTTCTAAGTTTATGGTGACCTCAGTGGGTCACATTTGATTTGTGCTCCCCAGTTTGAAATCAAAAGGAAAGCATAAAATGTCAATTTAGCAATGACTGGCCCTCTGGTTAGAATTGATTCCTTGAGTTCAGTTCTAAAAAGTAGTAAGCCCAACATCCCACCAAGTGCTCTATAACACCAAATGGCCAAAAGAGGACGTTGAACCATATGTCTCAGTATACATGAGAGTTTACATTTTTACATTAAGATAGTTCCAAGAATTGGGCTAGCACAGGAAAATTCAGGTAGTCTTGTGCACTATAGTGGGTGAGCCCTTGGTGGCTCTTCTCCAAATAAAGGTATTGCTGAGCTGTAAACGAGCACAAGATTTCAAAAGACTTTCATTACCTCTTGTATACATGATAAAACTACATGACTACTAGCATATCATCTACCAATTTTTTTTTATAAATGGAAGCTTAGAGTAAAACTAAAAAGCCAGGACCCCCTCCATTTGTTTTGCAGCAGCCAGCTTCTGTGGTTATCGGCTCTGATCCACCCCTTATGCCCTCTATATTTTACTATTGGCCCACAACTGTGATGAATGGTGGCATTAACCAAAAGTAAGGTGCAGCCCATATCTAGCGTTTACAGGAGCTGTTCGCTATTTTGCATATTAGAGAGCCTTTTGTTTTCAGACCCTACAGCAGTGTTTCTCAACTCCAATCCTCAAGCCACCCCAACAGGTCATGTTTTGAGGATTTCCCTCAGATGAAACAGCTTTGGTAATTACGAAGGCAGTGAAACTGATCCAATCACCTGTGCAAAATAATGGAAAGTCTGAAAACATGACTTGTTGGGGCGCCTTGAGGACTGGAGTTGAGAAACACTTCCCTACAGAACCTAACCTACAGACACTTGGACATGTATATTTTTCATTATATGTGGTGTTTTTATTGTTTACAAACTTGTTTTTTATTGAGGTTAAATAGTGGTACAATAAGATGTTTCAATTACAGTACAATTAACATATAAAGGTTATTCATTTATGTAATTATTGAAAAATACACAAGTAGAAAATATATTGATACAATTTATCAAGGGTTTCCTATAAAAAAAATAACTATATATATTCCTGTATAATAGTGTAAAGATATATAATGTGAAAATAAATAAACAATATAGAAATATAAATTTGAACTAACATCTCTATTCAATTGTTTGCATTTCTGAACAATATAGCTCCATGTGAGAACCAAGAGTCCCATTTTTTTATTATATAATTGAATAGAGTTAATTTTGTTCATTGGTTTACTTCCAAATCTCTAATCTGGCCAAAATTGGCTAAAACTACACCCGTGTTATGAAAAATTAGACCCATCCCCAATTAGAAAAAAAGAGGGAGATTATACAGCTGGAATAGATATATTGTATTTGGTTGCTGTATTTTTATGGATCGGTTATTTTGCCATTTAATTGTTTTTATGCTCTACTGATAAGTATGAACACATTTCCATAATAACTAGCTGTTGATCAAACATTTATCTCTGCCAGCACAATATTTTCTGCAAATTAGATCTCTTTCGCCAACTGGATGCCATGATTAATATTTCTTTCATGGAGTGACATGATGCATTGCATTTCTCATCAAGCTGTAAACGTATTCTTGTTGTTGTTTGCTGTGCCTCATTTATTAAGTGCATGTATATTTTAGGACACGACTAGGGATTGCATTTAGAAATAGTATATACTGTACTTTGTTAAAAGGTCACATAAAATCCAAACTTTATATATATATATATATATATATATATATATATATATATATATATATATATATATATATATATATATATATATATATATATATATATATATATATATATATATATATATAAAGTATACAGCAGTCTTTTTCAGCCAGGATGCCTTCAAGCTTTTTCAGTGATGCCTTTGGCTAAAATCCTAAAAATTGTCCAAAAATTGCATACAAGCCAGCGGGTGGATAAAGCCTGCCTTTTAGTTACACAAAGCCGTAGGTTTTCATTGTGCACCATTACAACCATCTAGCCGCCACCATCCTAACAACCAATGACATCAGTTGATAAATAGGACATTGGTTGTGTGCACAGCATTCTTGTTTGCCCTTCCTCTGCCTCTATCCATCAGCACTGGGGTCACATTATCTGAGTAAGGGAGAAAAACTGAGGGGTAAGGGAAACATTAGAATACTAGTTGGTAAAAGTGTGCAACTGTGTATTTGCTTTGGAAGAATAAATCACCTCTAATGTTGGGTGTCCTATGTGTGTGGATGTTGCTGCATTATGTAAAATATTTGTTTATTTTTTTACATTTTAGAATGGGGTGCCTCGATAGAGTGCAGAATTTTAAAAGGTGCCTTGAGTGAAAAATGTTTAAGGAACACTGGTATACAACCAAACGCCTATCCTGGTCAATTCTTGTACATGTTATTGAGCTATCTATTTTGTTGAATGCGAAATGTTTACATCTTCTACTTATAATGGAGTCTTGGCAGTTGTCTATGGAATGTTTGCATAGACACAGCATTTAATTTATAACTTTCTCTTAGTAGAAAGGAACATTTTAACAATTCCCTGTAAAGCGGAGTGAACATACACTATGGGCTAGATTCAGGTAGGGGGACGTAAGTTTGTGCGGGCGTAGCGTATGTTATTTACGCTACGCCGCCGCAATTTAGAGAGGCACGTGCAGTATTCACAAAGCACTTGCTCCGCAAGTTGCGGCGTAGGGTAAATCTGCCGGCGTAAGCGCGCCGAATTCAAATTGTCAAGAGGTGGGCGTGTTTTATGTAAATAAAACATGACCCCACGTAAATGACGTTTCTCACGAACGGCGCATGCGCCGTCCGTGAACGTATCCCAGTGCGCATGCTCCTAATCACTTCGCAAATAGTCAATGCTTTCGACGTGGGCATAATTTATGCAAAGCCCTATTCGCGAATGACTTGCGCAAACGACGTAAAATTTTCAAAATTCGACGCGGGAACGACGTCCATACTTAACATTGCGTACGCCTCATTGAAGCAGGAGTAACGTTATGCCGGAAAAAGCCTTGCGCAAACAACGTAAAAAAATCCACCGGGCGCACGTACGTTTCTGAATCGGCGTATCCAGCTCATTTGCATATTCTAAGCTGAAATCGACGGAAGCGCCACCTAGCGGCCAGCTTAAATATGCACCCTAAGATACGACGGCGTAGGAGACTTACGCCGCTGGTTATCTTAGCCTAATTTAAGCGTATCTGGTTTCCAGAATACGCTTACATTTACGACAGCGTAGATTCAGAGTTACGACGGCGTATCTACTGATACGCCGGCGTAACTCTCTGTGAATCTAGCCCTATATTAAGTATTGGGACGCCTGCCTTTACACGCACATGAACTTTAATAGCACCCCAGTCTTAGTCCATAGGGTTCGATATTGAGTTGGCCCAGCCTTTGCCGCTAAAACAGCTTCAACTCTTCTGGGAAGGATGTCCACAAGGTTTAGGAGTGTGTCCATGAGTGTGTCTATGGGGATGTTTTACCATTCTTCCAGAAGTGCATTTGTGAGGTCAGGCAAGTTTTCTGCTGCCATAACCTCGGTATTTAATGTCAAAGTACCGACTTTAATAACAACGGCGGGTGGTCCGGAAGTGGTTAAGGGAACAGGATCCAATATTTTTTTCCAGGCATTAAGATAAAAAAAACATCTTTTTGCAGCAGCCCCCCTAATACTTACCTGAGCATTATCTCAATCCAGCGATGTTGCACAACAGACTCTGCTCCCTGTACTCTCCCTCATTGGCTGAGACAGCAGTGAAGCGCCATTGGCTCCCACTGCTGTCAATCAAAGTCAGTCAGAATGGTCATATGGAGCTGCAACTCGGCTTGGGTGCCCCCAAAGCAATCTGCTTGCTGTGGTGGAACTCAACCGAAGGGAGGGGCCAGGAGGGCCCAAGAGGGACCCGAGGAGAGGAGGATTTGGGCTGTTCTGTGCAAAACCACTACACAGAGCAGGTAAGTATGACATGTTTGTTATTTTTAAAGGGGGAAAAAACAAGACATTAGTATCACTTTAATTGCTCTCTGTGCTGGTCTAGCTCCTCCACCTTTCCTTACATAACCTTTTTATGTAGTATCTGGGAGGAGTGAAAGGGAATACTATAGAGTGTCACTTGAGAGACCGCTCTGAGTCTGCTGGAACTGTTGACATCACATCCAAGATGGCGGTGTAGCAGCAGTCTAAGGCTGGGCGTAACTGCATCCAATTCGCATAACATGTGAATTTGACCAGTTTTCAATGGAGCTGGCTCACACAGGTCTGGGGCAGTTGCAGCATGGCTTGAAAAAGGTTCCTCTTCATTTTTGCGTCTGGTTCAGGTGTGAATTCAGGGAAAAACTTGCCCCTGAACTGGTGAACAGAAGCACACCAGATTCCAGGCTGCAAGCCGCAGCCAGACATGTGTGAACCCAGCCCAACACCTTTTGACGGCTAAGTGAGTATTTTACAGGTAAATCACATAATAAAAAAAAAAGAAAACAGCCTAATTGCAAATATAATCTTATGGGAAGATAAAATGATTGATCTGGTGTGAGGGGCTATGATTTCAAGCTTCCACCTGTCATGCCCTTTTCCATGCACAACCTGATTTTGGTGTCCCAAGCTTTAAATATGAAATCATTTCATTTTATGGTTGGACTCCCATCCTACTATTGTGTACACAGGATCGCAAACAAAGGAGGTAGGTGCTCAATGTGTTCCTCGTAGCGCAAACAGTCCATTACCATATTTCTAGGAAACCCTCTTTATCTTGGCACAAATATTTAGAAAATGTATTCTTCTCATGGCACTAAGCAGTACAGGTGCCATTCATAGACAGTAGCATTGCTCAGTGTGTGTTAATTGGTGTGTTAAGGCATTATCACATGCTTTGCACATCTGCAGTCTGTGTATTCTAGATAACATAGTCTGTGTGCACCGGAGATTTCTATTCTGGTTCTCTGTGTCATCCTGAGCTGTAATTCCAGTCATTGTTTCCCGATACTGATATTGGTCCTGCATATTTCTAAAGATAATGGGAACTTAGATTACCATACTGCAAATCTCATGCTAGTTGTGCTGGTGACACTTTTCATGGAACTACAGCGGATGAATTACAAGCCTCTCTAGTCTGCTCCTAGGCTGCACTTGTTTTACTATTCATCCTTTTTTAAGTACATTATAAATCCTTCCTTTTACCTGGCTATAATGAGGCTGTTAATTCTGTTTTTAGTGTTTTTGTTGCATAGTTATTATTCTAGGTGGCAGAGTCTCCATAGCACTAATCTTGTAGATATGGAAAGCATACAGTGGGTTTAGAGGGAATACACTCACTGATTCAGGCTTTTCTTTTATCCTCAGTGATGAGTAGGATATAGTGGTATTAAAGAGCTTATGGTTAATTACACTGTCAAAATAATCGGTGTTACTAATATGCATTTTTAACTCTTTAATGCAAACTTGTGAACTCATTGAAATGTTTAAGCATAAGCTGGGAGCAGGTACGCTAAAGGCCCGTACACACGATCGTTTTTTTCGACGGGGATTGTGTGACGGCAGGCTGTTGGAAAATCCGACCGTTTGTATGCTCCATCGGACAATTCTTGTTGGATTTTCCGCCAACAAATGCTGGATAGCATGCTTTAAAGTTTTCCGCCAACAAATGTGTGTGGTCGGATTTTCCGATCGTGTGTACAAAACGCCAAAGTAAAAACATGCATGCTCAGAAGCAATGCTAGCCATAAAAGAACATTAGAAGAAGTTGCCCAAAGGGTGGCGCTAAAGAGCTGAAAAACCATGTCGTTTTGTGTTTATTGGCCGACAATTCTTTGCCGTCTTGTATGCAAGACAAGTTCATGATCAACGCCCTTCGAACAAAAGTCCTACGCTTTGTCCGATGAAAATTGGATTGTGTGTACGAGGCTTTACTGCCATATTTGCCCTCACTTCCTAGTGTGGGATTAGGTATACCCCTGACCTTGTCCCACTAACGTATGCAAATCACTATTTTGTCACTACTTTGGGAAAGTCAACATTGATATTGATGATTTCAAAGTACCTGTGGTCTGTTACATTCATTCCATTGTTGCCGCGACTAAGCTGTTACTCAAAGCATGGACTAAAACGACTGCCATTCTCTCATACATGTAAAAATCTGCATTTTTTTTGCTCGAAAATTATGTAGAATTCTTAAACATTATGGCCGGGATTCAGAAACATTGGCGTATCTTTAGAGCGGCGTAGTGCATCTTATATGCGCTACGCAACATAGAGAGGGAAGTACACTATTCAGAAAGCACTCGCCGACAACGTTGCGCCGGCGTAACGTAAATAGGCCGGCGTAAGCCCGCCTAATTCGAAGTAGGTGGAAGGTGGGCGTGTTGTATTATAATGAAGCGTGACCCCATGTAAATGCATGGCCGAACTAATGGCGCATGCTCAGAATCACGTCGAATCACGTCCCTAAGATACGCCGACTCCATTCATACCACGTGAACGTAACCTATGCCCAGCCCCATTCACGTACGACTTGCGTAAACGACGTAAAATACTGTTCCGACGTCCATACCTTAACGTGACTTACCCCTGCTTTATGAGGGGTATAGTTACGCCGGACGTACGCCTTACGCAAACGGCGTAGCTTACTGCGACGGGCGCAAGTACGTTAGTGAATCTGCATATCTAGCTCATTTACATATTCAACGCGTTAATCTACGGAAGCGCCCCTAGCGGCCAGCGTAAATATGCACCCAAGATCCGACGCCGTACTAAGACTTACGTCGGTCGGATGAAGCCATATTTCAGGCGTATCTAGTATTGTGAATAAGGAGCATAGATACAACGGCGCATCTCTACACTTACGCTGCGTATCTGTAGATACGCCAGCATAAGTGTTTTCTGAATCCCGGCCTATATATTTTTTAAGCAATGGGCCTGGAGAATAAAATGGTGAGTGTTGCATATTTTTATGACACATGATATTTGTGCAGCGGTTTATCAAATGCTAATTTTTAGGGAAAAAAATATTTACATTTTAGTGAACACAAACTCGATATAATACCAATATTTTGTAGAATAAAATGAGGATGTTACACCGAGCAAAAAGATACTAAAGCCTGTCGCAACTTAAAATTGCGAACATCTGTGGGGAATAGCAACAAACTATGTAACATTGAATTATCCAGATTAGAGTTGCACAGGAGGTGTATTGCTCTCACTCTGACATTCACGCTGATACCTCACATTTGTATGCACGCGGGACCAATGTGTATGTATTTTTCGGTTTTTTTTCACTGTACCTTTTCATTTTCTTTTGATCAACTTTATTGCTATCACAAGGGATCAACAACATCCCTGGTGATAGCATGAGCTGTGACAGCTCCTCTTTATGGAGAGATCTGGGGTCTATTAAACCACAGATCTCTCCTCAGCCCTCTAAAGCAAGCAATCAAACTAAGATTGAAGGATGGAGTGGGAACAAAAAAGAGAATCGCCTGCTTTAAAATAAAATAAAAAAGCATACCAGGATCATGACTGTAGCCATGATCGTGGTATACCACCTCAATATGAGGCTGTATATACATTATAGACCAACACAAAGTGGCACATAATTGTGAAGTGGAAGTAAAATGATAAATGGTTTTCAATTCTTTTTACAAATAAATATGTGAAAAGTGTGGCGTGCATTTGTATTCAGCCCCCCTAAGTTAATACTTTGTAGAACCACCTTTCACTGCATTTACAGCTTCAAGTCTTTTTGAGGATGTCTCTACCAACTTTGCACATATAGAGAGTGACATTTTTGCCCATTCTTCCTTGCAAAATTGCTCAAGCTCAAGTCTTGCCACATATTCTCAATTGGATTTAGGTCTGGACTTTGACTGGGCATTTCTAACACATAAATATGATTTTGTTCTAAACCATTCCATTGTAATTCTGGCTGTATGTTTAGGGTCGTTGTCCGGCTGGAAGGTGAACCTCCACCCAAATCTCAAGTCTTGCAGACTCTAACAGGCTTTCTTCGAAGATTGCCCTGTGTTTGGCTCCATCCACCATGTTTCAGGGTGGGGATGGTCTGTTCAGGGTGATTTGAAGTGTTATGCCCTGTACACACGATCGGTTCGGCTGATGAAAACGGTCCGATGGACCGTTTTCATCAGACGAACCGATCATGTGTGGGCCCCATCGTTTTTTTTCCCATCGTTCAAAAAACTTAGAACCTGTTTTAAAATTATCTGATGGTTAAAAAAACGATCGTCTGTGGGGAAATCCATCGGTCAAAAATCCACGCATGCTCAGAATTAAGTCGACGCATGCTCGGAAGCATTGAACTTCATTTTTCTCTGCACGTCGTTGTGTTTTACGTCACTGCGTTGGACACAATGGGATTTTTAACTGATGGTGTGTAGGCAAGACTGATGAAAGTTAGCTTCATCGGATATCTGATGAAAAAATCCATCGGTCCGTTTTCATCGGATGAACCGATCGTGTGTACGTGGCATTAGTTTTCCACCACACATAGCGTTTTGCTTTTAGGCCAAAAAGTTCAGTTTTGGACTCATCTGACCAGAGCACCTTCTTCCACATGTTTTTTGTGTTCCTCACATGGCTTTTCTCGTAAACTGCAAATAGGACTTCTTATGGATTTCTTCTTGCCACTCTTTAATAAAGGCCTGATTTGTGGACTAATAGTTGTCCTGTGGACAGATTCTCCCTCCCAAGGTGTAGATCTCTGCAGCTCCTCCAGAGTTACCATGGGCCTCTTGGCTGCTTTTCTGATTAGTGCTCTTTTAGTTAGGGGTACCAGAGTAAAGGGGGCTGAATACTAATGCACACCACACTTTTCAGAAATGTATTTAAAAAAATGTTGAAAACCATTTATCATTTTCCTTCCACTTCACAATTATGTGCCATGTATGTATGACTAGCTTCAGTTCATAAAGTTTGCACAGTGATTCTCCTCCACCCTACGTGCTGAATAAGAGAAATCTCTGTGTTTATGACTATTGTTAAATGACATTTGAAAATTAGTCACATGGTAAAAATAAAGACTTATGTTCTTGTGTTAAAATGTTGTGAATTAAAGAACGTTGAAATGTATGTACACTCGTAGATGAAATGCTGAGATCAAGAATTTGTTTTGTAACAGCTAATGCTTTTCCCCAGTGTATGCATACGGCAAAATCTCTAGTGGCAGTAAAGGGCCTGGGAGCACTTGGACTTCGTGTTGACAGTAACTGTCAAATGACAGCTAGCACTTGTCATTTTACTAGACTGTGGTAAATGTAAACATCGGAAATATGGTCTTCAAATATCACCATCTGGCAGAGGAGATGTATGGGGTTTAGGAGTTTACAACCTGTGGGCCAAGACCTTAAATGTGGGGATCTTGTTATCAGTTGGGGTCTACGAATTATTAGGTAGGACGTCTATTCTATTATGCTATACAGGGAGTTGTCTTTTGTAGGGCATGGATCCATGTCCTACTGATGTTTGAAGCAGCACAATGAAACCGATCACCTCTGTTTTAGATGATACATAATAGAGCTTTGAATATATGGCCTACTGTTTATTTGTCCCTCTGTTGGATTTCTGCTCTTTGTAAACTGGTACACAACTATGTTTTGTTTATGTAGTGTGAGCTGTCTGTAATTTTTCGCCAAAATTTACAGCATTAAGAGTAATAAAACACCAGGTTTTAAGTTTATTTCTTAATTGTAATTATCTCGTTGTTATGCCCAAATTATCCTGACCTCTCTACCCATTTTTTTTTACCTAACATTGTTACATTTTCAAATTATACATTTTAGCCAAATGTTTACAATATAATCAATGCTATTATATTATCCACATATTCTTTTGACACGTTTAATACTTTGTGTGGTTTTAATTAAATTCTTTGTCTATATACACTATATTACCAAAAGTATTGGGACGCCTGCCTTTACATGCACATAAACTTTAATGGCATCCCAGTCTTAGTCCGTAGGGTTCAAGACTGAGTTGGCCCACCCATTGCAGCTATAACGTCTTCAACTCTTCTGGGAAGGCTGTCCACAAGGTTTAGGAGTGTCTATGGGAATATTTCACCATTCTTCCAGAAGCGCATTTGTGAGGTCAGGCTCTCTGCTCTAATTCTTCCCAAAGGTGTTCTATCGCGTTGAGGTCAGGACTCTGTGCAGGCCAGTCAAGTTCCTCCATCCCAAACTCGCTTATCCATTTATTTATGGACCTTTGCTTGTGCACTAGTCCAAATCATTGATGGAGGGGGGTTATGGTGTGGGGTTGTGTTTCAGGGGTTGGGCTTGGCTTCTTAATTCTAGTAAAGGGGACTCTTAAGACATCAGCATACCAAGACATTTTGGACAATTTCATGCTCCCAACTTTGTGGGAACAGTTTGGGATAGTCCCTTCCTGTTCCAACATGACTGCGCACCAGTGCACAAACAAGGTCTATAAAGAAATTAATGAGCGAGTTTGGGGTGAAGGAACTTGGCTCGAACAGAACAGATGGAACACTTTTGGGATGAATTACAGCAGAGACTGAGAGCCAGGCCTTCACTTCCACATCAGTACCTGACCTCACAAATGTGCTTCTGGAAGAATGATCAAATATTCCAATAGACAAACTCCTAAACCTTGTGGACAGCCTTCTTAGAAGAGTTGAAGTTGTTCTAGTTGCAAAGGATGGGCCAACTCAATATTGAAATCTACAGACTAAAACTGAGATGCCATTAAGTTAAGGTGCATGTAAAGGCAGGTGTCCCAAAACTTTTGGTAATATAGTGCAGTTATATCTTCATGAATCTGAAAAAGGCATTTCACCCAGGTTTTACAAAAGTCAGTCTGCAGCTACAAGTATGAACAATAGAAACAAGCAAACAATCACATTTCTTTTATAGTTCAACCTGCTGTAGTAAAATGACAGTTGAAATCTGATTGGCTGGTGTTGACAGTGCAGCTACTTTTCTTCCCTCTACATTTATAGAATACATGTGAGCCTATACGAATTGGGTGGTTACAATGTTCTTATGTGTTTTTTTTTTTTTTTTTTTCCACAGGAGCAGTCAAGGATTCATGCACATGAAACTGTCGAAAACCAAAGAAAAATACGTATTGGGTCAGAACAGTCCTCCTTTTGAAAGTGTTCCAGAAGTCATCCATTTTTACACCACTCGGAAACTTCCAATAAAAGGAGCCGAACATTTATCACTCCTCTACCCTGTAGCAGTGCGGACCCTTTAGGGTTCCCAGAGACTGAGCTACCCCCCCCCTTCCTGTGGACAGGGGACTGTGAAGAAGCATTGTTGCTAGTACAGCACAGCTGCACTATGAATCAGCAGGGTACTGCAGGGGGACTATTCAAGCACTGACATTGTGAAACGTCAATTACGGGCACTCACAATATGTACGATGTTGCACTACGGCTTTCACAAAGGACACTACATCTGGTTTTAAAAAGAGCCTTTGGTAAAAAAATATAATGTGATTTGGAGGGTTTTGTGCTCTAAGAAAAGAGTTCTTGAAAATGCAATGCTTATTTGGGAGAAATTTCGAAATGGACAATTCAGATGTTAAACTACAAACTGATATAAGCGTAGCCCGAGGCCATTTGTGTTTATTTGTTTCAGTGCATAAAACATAGTTATGTTGTATTAAATTCAGTTTTGGAGCTACAATGTTTGCTACATAATTGGCATTTGGAAGAAAGTTCTATGTTTTGTACGTTGTTCTCACTCTTTCTCCCTTGTGGCAGCAATGCCTGGGGTCATCAATGAACAAAATGTCATCATTGGCTTGACAGCCTTATATAACGAAGTGTTGTGGCTCTCTCAAAAAGTTTTTTTCGTCTTTCCAGAGAAACTAAAGTTTAGAGGTGTTAGCACTTGCTGTAAAAAAGGGGGTTTTAGAGCTACAAGTCTGACGGCTCAAAGCTTAGTTGTAGTGAACTGTTGGCTCCAAGGAAACTTGATCTTACTATGGTTTTAAGACTGTTAATTTCTCCTTCAAGCAAGCAATGCATCTTTCTTGATTAAAGGAAGCTTTCAGCAAGTCCGGGTGATGTCCTGTGGAGATTTCTGTCTTGATTGCTGTGTGAGGAGCATAAATGGCTTCAGCGCAGTCACTTTTTAACACCAAGCTTTGGAATACAAGCCAAGCATTATTTTTTTTTGTGGTACCTGTAAAAAGCCGCACATAGAGCCCGCATGGATGGCCCGGGCCTGCTCTGACAATATATCTAGTAATACGTGTCTGTTAGAGCAATAATGTATCAGTTTTTCACTTGCTACATCCGTTACCATAAATTGTCATGGCACTCTAGCGAGTTTTGGTTTAATTATTTATGAATAGGGTATGTAAATAAAGAAAATAGCAGTTTAATATATAATTATATTTTTGACCCCCATTTTTGGTACAAAGAAAGAGTTGTTGTGCACCTTTTTACAGTCAGAGGCCTTAAAAGGCAGTGTTGACCATGTTTTGTGTTTGTACAGTGTGACTGTTATTTAGCGGGTAAGAGTTACTCGAACGGTGTAGGTTAAAATGTAAAAAAACCCGGGTATTGTTATTTTCTAACTGTTTTGCTTGTGAAGGCTGTTTTTTTCTTTCCTATCAGGATAGCAAAAACCACAGTATTAGGGGTTCCATACTTCTCTTTAATAAAACTGATCTTCAGCATGTGTGTTTTTTGTGTACTTGAATATTGTTTCTGCCAAGCTGTTGTCATCCGTTCATTGGATTTCGTTGTGCAATACAGTATCTGCTTTCTAAGCAATGTTTTTGTGTCTCTCTGACTTTTACTAGTAAATTGGGAAGAAGTGATCGGGCCCGTGAGATCATCCTAGAAAATGGTTCCTAATTGATATCTGAAGCAGGAGTTTATTCATGTTTTAATGCAAAAGCTATTCACTTATGCTTTTGGATTTGCACTTCATTACCCCCGAATTCTAATGCAAATTGGGTTCCGATTTGCAAAGAACTTTGCCTAAGAGGTCAGGCTTGAAAAAAATGTACAAGTGTCCTGATGTGAATGAGAGAAAATGAGAAATCCCTTTGCGGGGAAGCAGCCCTGTCTGACATTTGACATTTAATTACAAGCCTCTCCAGCAAGACACCCAAATTATACCACTTCAGTGATTTCTATAGACATAACTGACAGGGACCATACAGCGTTCCCGACTTAGGCGTCAAGGAAGGCAATCTTGAGGCTTGAACAACAGCTACATTTATTTATGAAGCCAGTGCAGAGTCCTTGATGTGTTATCTGAGAACAATGGCACTCAGATAGCTAACTTATGGATTTTGTGGCTAAGTGGAAGCCATATTTAATTTTAGTATGCTTTTAGCATTACAAAATTAAATTCTCAAGGGAAAGACTAAATACATAAAAAGTTTCTTGATTTTGGATGATTTATAAACATGAGACTTCAATATGCCCCTTTTAGTAAAGCAAAAAAAAATTTTATTATGTATTACAGAAGGTTAATACTCCATTAATAATCATAGATGGGCAGATATTTCCGGAGAGAGCCATGGACCATGAGATATCTGTCTGTCTCTTGGAACACTGCAACTTTGAGTGACTTAAGCTGGCCATACATGGATCGAAACTTGGCCAGTTTAGCAAAGATTGTGTGAATGAGGAAATTGAGTCTGTTTTGTTTCATTCAACCCACTAGTCAAATGACAGAAACTGACTCCTCTATGGGCTGACTTAGCTAACAAATACACAAAGCAGAAGTCATTTCCACAGATTTTTTTTTCTATTATAGACACTACAGCAGAGATATGCAATTAGCTGACCTCCAGCTGTTGCAGAACTACAAGTCCCATTATGCCTCTGGCTGTCAGAATCTTGCTATGCTTCATGGGACTTGTAGTTCTGCAACAGCTGGAAGTCCGCTAATTGCATATCCCTGCACTACAGGGTTGATTTACTATCAATGAAGAGTGCAAAGTGATAGCTAATCAGCTTCTAACTTCAGCTTGCTCAATTAAGCTTTGAGAAAAACATGAAAACTGATTGGTTTCTATGCAGAACTGCACCAGATTCTTCACTTTCTAGTTTTAGTAAGTCAACCCCTGCATCTGTTTGTATTCAAGTGCTTTGGTTTGTTAAATGTACTGTATGTGTGTGTAATAATGAGTGCTATTGACACTTAGAAGTCATTGTTGCTTAGAAATTAACCCTTTTCTGTTTTCATAATGGCCATCTGTGCTGCTGCACTGTGACACGTGTATCAATGTACCTGGTGCCTGCATTACCTTGAATAGTAAATGCAAGCTATAGTAGACAGAGGACACTTTTAAGCAAAGAAAATATGGCTAAAGCGAATGTCCATGTTTTATGTTACTTTAAAAATTGTTTGTTTGAACCAAGCTTTCCCAAACTAACTATTTGTCTTACTAAGTTGCTGCAGTGTCTCTAAGCACTGTGTGTAATGCATGTAACTTCAGCTACATTACAGTACACAGCGCTAGGTTCTGGCTGTGACAGAGACTTCCCACTCTCACACCTGGAACGAAACAGAGTCTTCTTGAGCAGTGCTCAGCCATTCATAGGCGGCTTTGTATTCTGTGAATGAATACAAAGCTTCCTCTAATTGGCCCAGTTTAAGAGCGTGGCGTCATCAGCCTGCCCCTCCCACCCAGCCAGTCAGAGGACGTTTTTCATTTGCCCACAGAATACAAAACAGCCTATGAATGGCTAAGAGTCACTCAGCCAGACTGTTTTGTTCCATTGGGAAGCCAGCAATGTTTCGCAGCCAAAACCCAGCACAGTGCTTGGAGACATTGCAGCACTTAGTGAAGCAAATAGTTTGGTCCAGACAAACTATTTAAAGTGACGTGATACAAGGACATCTGCTTTAAGTAGAATTCTGTGTTCTGCCTGCATGATCTTCTGCTCCGTGTTGGAGTACTATTCAGCCTATAGACACACAGATTTATGGGTTTGCCAGAGCTGTATTTAATATTCACTTGTAGGCCATTACTAAGGTCAGCAGGGTGAGGTGGAACAAGAGAGAGCACCAAGTTTTACTGTGTACATATTGAGATTTTTTCCCCCTTATTTTGTTCACCTCTTTAAGTCACATCTGAACAATTGTGGTAGTAGAAAAGTGTGCAGGGAATATTAAAAGGCACCCGAAGACCCTATGGGGTTGATTTACTAAAGACCAATAGGATGTTCACTTTGCACAGAAATTGTCATGAAAATTCCATTTGTAGAAAAATACCCACATGCAAGGATAATTTAAAAAACATAACTTTGCTTGCACACAATCGTAAGATGGATGTCGGCAAAACTTCACCTCATTCAGTAAGCTAAGGGAAATTGACCCTGAAAAGTGAAAATCTCCTTGCAAAGAAAAACAGCCTATGAGCTTTTAGAAAAATCATTCCCTTTTGGGAGAAAATTATTATGTATTTGTATGCAGGTTAAGACATGGTAAGATACGTTGCACATGCATTTTTGGGAGCATCCCTTATTTTCAATGTTTATCCAACACACCAATGAATTTTACCTAAATCTAGATGAGAACACACCTGCACTGCATTGGAAAAAAAAATATTTGGGGAAATTTTTGAGGGTTGAAGTTTCAGGGCTGTCAAGTTAGATGTCAGTGAGGTGCCAGGAAAGTTTAGATAAGCATATTGGGGTTGATTTACTAAAACCGTAGTGCAAAATCTGGTGCAGCTCTACATAGTAACCAATTAGCTTACAGGGTTTTTCTTCTTTTTTTTTTTCAAATCTGAATTGAACAAGCTAAATTTAGAAGCTGATTGGCTATCGTGCATGGCTGCACCAGATTTTGCCCTCTCCAGTTTTAGTAAATCGACCCCAATTAGTTCCAATGCCCCGTACACACGATCAGATTTTCCACCGGAAAAAACAGCCAATTCTGCTCAAGCTTGGCTTGCATACACACGGTCACACTAAAGTTCTCTGAACTTTCGTCCGTCAAGAACATGGTGACGTACAACACTACGACGAGCCGAGAAAATTAAGTTCAATGCTTCCGAGCAATCGTTGAATTGTTTTCGAGCATGCATCGGAATTTTGCACGTCGGAATTGCTACAGACGATCGGATTTTCCCATAGGAATTTTTTCCGTCGAAAAATTTGAGAACCAGCTCTCAATCTTTTGTTGGCGGAAATTCCGACAGCAAAAGTCCAATGGAGCATACACACGGCCATAATTTCCGTTCAAAAGCTCACATCGGACTTTTGCTGTCGGAGTTTCCGATCATGTGCACGGGGCACAAGTGTTTGACTCACCAGATAGTAAAGGAAAGAAATATGAGGGCCAAGAACCTCACAATTTCAAATAGAAGTTACCAATGCCAAGTCCTTTGCTTATTTTCTAAGTGTATGTAAACCCCCGTGCCCCGTACACACGATCGGGATTCCCAGCGGTGAAAAGTCTGCCGGGAATCCTGGGGGGAAAAACCGAGAACCTGCTCGGTCACTTTCCCCCTGTACACACCAGAGGTTTTCCCGCTGGGAAAACTGCAGTGAGATCTTTGGCTGGGAATCCCGGCCGTGTGTATGCTCCATTGTAGTGTTTCCCATAGGGAAACTGCTGGGAAAAAGTGTTCTCATTTTTTCTGCCGCAATTCCCGGCAGTTTTGCTGTCGGGAAAACTGCCATGGAGCATACACACGGACAGTTTTCCCGGCCAAAAGCTGTCATGGCACTTTTCCCGATGGGAAAACTGGTCATGTGTATGAGTCATAACAATGAACTTGCTACATTTTGGTCTGTTAAATATACCAATAAAAGTGTTTTATCATTCCTGTTTGATAAGTGGCAAAAATATCTGTTGGTCATGTTAGAAATGTATAGCTATCCTGTGCACCCTGATTTATATAAAGGAGATACATTCCTCCTAGTTCTTTTCTTGGGCTGTAGAAAAAAATATTCCCTGTGTTGTGGAGATGAGGAGAGAGGGGGATACAGTAGTTTAGTAAAAAAAAAAAACACCATTTGGTCCACCACACTGTTCCACAAACAGGTTGTTTGTTGTCAGCCTATGACAGGAAAGTAAGCGACAATTACGATTTTTGGCAGATCAACATATTTCACTTCTTGCAAGGTCTTTAATGGTTATAACATGGGGAAATGTGCATCATGTATTGATGAGATGTACCGCATATGTTTTTTTTTTTTTGTTTTTTTTATGTCCTTTAAAGACTAGGTAATCCTTATGATATCTTTAGAGGAAAAACTAATTTTTTTAAAGTGTTTTGACATTTAGAGGATGATTGGAGGCATTGGCATGATCCAAATGCTAAAAGAGCTACTTGGGTAACCAAGCTTTCATTTTTATGTTTATACAGGAACTAGATAGGATAGTCAGAAACTTAAGTGCCAACCTTCTGGGAAAACAGTAGACATTGGCCAAAACATTCAACAACTTCCTCCAAGATCAGTTGGCCGGGGATGTCTAGTACAATCTGACAGCATCCATAAACATGAAGATCATTAGATCAATAAATTATCATTTATGCCCAAATTCATACATATTTCTTGCCATAATAAAAAAATGGGTAACCGTTTTATTCAAATCAACTATTTTAAATCAAGCTTTTCTCTTTTTGCTTTTGCCGTTTTACAACTGTACTATAACCACAAGAATGCAATCCAGTACATGGGATAGCTTATCGGGAAAAAAGGAAGTTTTAATCAAGCTTGACTAAAAAGTTTAAAAGATTTTTTTTTTGCAATAATTATTATTGTAAGCCTCACCCTGTTCTTCCTCTGATTGTGGATGTTTCCTTTTTGTCAAAATGTACTTGAGTTTCCTTGAGCAGTTAACAATTGGGAGACTTCATGCTCGTAGAGATAGCAGCACCTCATGCTTGCCAAATTATTTAGTTTGTTGAGATTGTATTAACTATGTGAGAATACGAATGAATAGTCATTGGCATGGGTGCATAGTCTATCCATGCAATGAGTCGGTTAAACTGGCATATGTAATGTGGGAATTTTGTTTCTAAAAATTAGCAATACGTTTCAATGTCAGTTCTCATCTACGGGTATTATAACTGTAAAACAAAGTGAAAAACACAAGTAGAGCTGTAGGTTAAGAGCCCATTCACTATTGTGGTATATTGGCCCATTTGAATTGGCTGTCTAATGCACCAGAACGCAGAACGCAGAAAAATAGTTATATGTAACCTTTATAAGAGCGCAGTGTATTTTAGTGTGTTGCTGCAAGGTGCGCTCTGCTGCAATGCGTGTCCATCAGCAAAGGAGCAGGGGTGCAATTCAGAATGAATGGCACTGCCATCGCACAAACCCTGGTACATTGTTCAATAGCATAAGTGTAAATGGAGTTTAAAAGATCCATACTTAAAATTTAAGTACTGTATTTATCGGCGTATAACGCGCACTTTTTTCCTCCTTAAAATAAGGGGAAAATCGTGGGTGCGCGTTATACGCCGATCCCCTGTCTCTGAGTACCGAGCACAGTATGCTCGGCTCCGCTCGCGGTCACGCCCTGCGAGAGGAGCCGAGTGTACCCGAGTGTACTGCGCTCGGTATATGTTGGCGGCGGTGCTCGGAGACAGCACGGGAGAAGCGGGGAGGACACCACGAGGGCTGAAGACGGACGCCAGACTGGACAAGGCCGCCGATGGATGCCGGGACATTTAAACTGTAAGCTATTTTTTTTTCAGGAAATTTCTCTCCTAGAACTGGGTGCGCGCTATACCCAGATAAATACGGTAATTGTTTCCCATGGTAACTGTGCAAGAACAAACATGGGGAGCAGTGCCTTGAAAAAGTATTCATACCCCTTGAAATTTTCCACATTCTGTCATGTTCCAACCAAAATTATAAAAGGTATTTTATGTGATAGACCAACACAAAGAAAACAAAATGGTTTTGAAAATTTTATACAAATATCTGAAAAGCATGGCATGCACTTGTATTCAGCCCCCTTTACTCTGATACCCCTAACTAAAATCTAGTGGAACCAGTTGCCTTCAGAAGTCACCTAATTAGTTAATGGAGTCCACCTGTATGTCATTTAATACCAGTATGAATACAGCTGTTCTGTGAAGACCTCAGAGGTTTGTTAGAGAACCTTAGTGAAGGCCAAGGACCACAGAGTTTAGGGATAAAGTTGTGTTTAACCGCTTGCTGACCGCCCACCGCCATTTTACAGCAGCAGGTCAGCTCGGCTGTGCAAAATCACGTAATACAACGTGATTTTGCTTTGCGGCCACTAAGGGCTGCTCGGTGCGAGTGCCCGGCGGGCACAATCACCGCCGGGCACCCGCGATCGCTTGTGACAGAGCGAGAACCGGGAGCTGTGTGTGTAAACACACAGCTCCCGGTTCTTTCATGAACAGCGATCTGTCATTTCCCCTAGTCAGTCCCACCCCCCCTCAGTTAGAACACAACGAGGGAAAATTTTTAACCCCTTCATCGCCCCCTAGTGTTAACCCCTTCCCTGCCAGTGACATTTTTACAGTAATCAATGCATTTTTATAGCACTGATCGCTATAAAAAGGCCAATGGTCCCAAAAATGTGTTAAAAGTGTCCGATGTGTCCGCCATAAGGTCGCAGTATTATAGTATAATAAAAATGCCATAAAACTATCCCCTATTTTGTAGACGTTATAACTTTTGCGCAAACCAATCAATAAACGCTTATTGCGATTTTTTTTTACGAAAAATATATAGAAGAATACGTATCGGTCTAAACTGCGGAGGGAATTTTTTTTTTTTATATATTTTTTGGGGGATATTCATTATAGGAAAAAGTATTCTTTTTTTTAAATTGTCGCAGAGGTGATCAAATACCACCAAAAGAAAGCTTTATTTGTGGGGAAAAAAGGACGTCAATTTTGTTTGGGAGCCACGTCGCACGACCGCGCAATTGTCAGTTAAAGCGACGCAGTGCCAAATCGATAAAAAGTGGCCCGGTCATTGACCAGCAAAATGGTCTGGGCTAAAGTAGTTAAAGCAGGGTTAGGTTATAAAAAAAATAATATCCCAAGCTTTGAAGATCTCACAGAGCACTGTTCAATCCATCATCCTAAAATGGAAAGAGTATGACCAAACTGCAAACTTACCAACACATGGCTGTCCTTCTAAACTGACAGGCCAGGCAAGGAGAGCATTAATCAGAGAAGCAGCCAAGCGACCCATGGTAACTCTTGGAGGAGCTGCAGAGATTTAAATCTCAGGTGGGAAAATTTGTCCACAGGACAACTATTAGTCGTACACTCCACAAATCTGGCCTTTCTGGAAGAGTGGCAAGAAGAAAGCCATTGTTGAAAGAAAGCCAAAATATTTCTCATTTGCAGTTTGCGAGAAGCCATGTGGGGGACACAGCAAACATGTGGAAGAAGGTGTTCTGGTCAGATGAGACCAAAATGTAACTTTTTGGCCTAAAAGCAAAACGCTGTGTGCTGGAAAACGAACACTGCACACCACCCCAAACACACCATCCCCACTGTGAAACATGGTGGTGGCAGCATCATGTTGTGGGGATGCTTTTCTTCAGCAGGGACAGAGAAGCTGTTCAAAGTTGATGGGAAGATGAATGGACCCGAATACAGGGCAATCTTAGAAGAAAACCTGTTAGCGCCTGCAATAGGCTGGGGTGGACGTTCACTTTCGAGCAGGACAATGACCCTAAACATACAGCCAGAGCTACAATGGAATGGTTTAGATCAAAGCAAAAATGTCACTCTCTAGATGTGCAAAGCTAGTAGAGACATACCCCAAAAAACTTGCAGCTGTAATTGCAGTGAAAGGTGGTTCTACAAAGTATTGACTCAAGGGCTGAATACAAATGCACGCCACACTTTTTAGATATTTATTTGTAACAAATTTGAAAAACATTTATCATTTTCCTTCCATTTCACAATTATGTGCCACTTTGTGTTGGTCTGGTACATACAATCCCGATAAAATACATTTACATTTTTGGTTGTAACATGACAAAATGTGAAAAATTTCAAAGGGTGTTTTTTCAAGTTACTGTAACTTTCACGTGAATGTTGTCCTGTGTGACCCTGATAGGCAAAGAGAGTAGCCTATGTAGAACATCTCAAGCTTGCATGGTTGCATAATGCTCCACTCATGTGTAAGCATATGTGATTGATCACTACAAAATTCTACTACATGCAACTTATGCTGGTTACTCCATAGGGAGTTATTTGTTCCATCTGGTTAGGGATCAAATGCAACACCTAGTGATTAATTACTAGAAATTATACTAAATGAGGCCTTATTTGCATGTGAGTAACAATCTGTACATGGGTGCAAATTGGCTTTCTTTACCCACATGCAATGCACAGGTGTTCATTGTAGACCCATGCAGGCAGTCTGTTTAAATCCCTGACAAGCAGCCAGTTACACAAATCTCCACACACATCCTAGAATGTAGATCTATGCAGGTCCATTGCATGGATAAGGAGAAAGACTGCATCCTGATTGTTCGAGCTGTCCCGCATGGATGTACACTGTGGGATGATTGTAGAAAGAAATGTTTGGACAGCCGCACTCTGGAAAAACCTTCTCGGTTGCCTTTATTGATAAAAGTTATCAAACACCATACATCACAGCAAAGACAGGGGCATACAGCTGACATTTCGCACTACAATCAGTGCTTACTCATAGCTACACTATGGGATGTGTGTGGAGTTCCACAGAACACCTGTGCATTCCACGTAAGTGAAGACAGCTATGCATGAGTGTACAGATTAGTAAAACCATATGAATGAGACCTTGGCTGCTAAAGTATTCTGTGCAGCTCTAGTTAAATCTCTCAGAAGCAAGAGATAAAATCACCTGTGTACTTGAACCCTCCTTTTACACGAAGGGTTCGATCAGGTCCGCCTGTCGGTTTTTTAAGCAGCCCTGATGAAACGGTCCATTCACTCCTATAGACCGGCGGGTGTAAATGGACTTGTGTAAATATACACCTACTAATCTCTAAAAAAAACTAACTGGATCCATCCTCCTCTTTCTAGGCTGATCAGATTGGAGTGCAGTCAGGTGTAAATTGTCTGTTTTACTTCCCACTGCCCATAGAGCAGAGCTGGCTCTGTCCATGTCCGCTCTACATAAACTGCGCCGACACAGATGGTTCATCTTCCTGCTCTTATCAGCCAGGAATCAACGGACAGATCCCTGCTAACTTAAATGAGTCTGCCCCTGGAATAGGGGCCTTGGGGTTCATTCACATGGGCATCTAAAATGCTGTGTTTAGATCCATATAGCATATAGGTGGTATGCATCTAAATATAGCACTATAGGAATCAGTGGGTCCATACACACAGCTGCATCTACTAACAAAAATGTGCATTGCATTTAGCAGTGTACAAAAAAGGTGGCCACCGCTGCATCCAGGGCATACATACGTCTAAATGCTGTACACTAAACACGGGTATTTGGGTATGTATTTTACACAGGATTTTCTGCCAGCTTTGTCAACAGTAACTTGCATTGGCCCCTGTCAGTTTTTTTTATGCGGACCTGAACGGAGCCCTCCATACAGGTCTATGGAGCGATGGATATCAGCGGTGACCACGTCTGATGAATGGAAACCCTATTTTCCATCCATCTGGCAGATCAGATCGCATGACAATGGACTCTACGATCCACCTTCCCCATAGAGGAGAGCTGTCAGTCAGTGGGGATCAACGGAGCGATCTTGCCATTCTCTGCAAAAAAATATTTATATGTTCATGTGAATGAAGCCTAATATAGCAATCATTTGGGTTCTTTCACATGGGTGTGCTCCATTCCATTCACCAGGGGATCAATGAACTGTTCCCTTGCTGCATCAGAGCATAACTGGATGAATGTCACTTTTGTGACATCTGTGCATTTTTGTCCACATTTTGATAGCAAACGTTTGTGGAATCTTGTTGGACCTATGGGCTTCTTGTGCCAGTGTACATCAGGTTACCTCTGATTCGTCACTTTCATTTAAAAAATATCTACTCTTTTGATGTCTTAGTACGCACAATTTCCAATAACTTTTAATAAATGACTTTGAGATTGTAGGCCACACTCTCCTGAACAAAACCATTCCCCAGGTACGACCCAAGAAATAATTAGACAAAGAATCAAGTTTGGCAAAATTTGGCCACAGCACATTTATTGGTTTAATATAAAAATAACAATTTCCTTTATATTGATAATAATTTCATCACCACTAAATGAACACAAAATTAGTAATCTGCCCAGTTATCAGAATTCAAGCAGTAAGTTGGCAACATTCTAACATATACAAATCACACCCCCCTAGAAATCCAGGGTGACCCAACCACATAAACGGTGCACGCAACTAGGGAATGAGGGAGGGAGCTCACCTGCTGCTGCTCAGGTCCGGGGGAAAAGGAATAAGCCCCCCTCCCCCCACACACAGCTCTTATATAGACAATCCCAACTTCCAGAAATGTCCTCACATTCCCATTGGATCTTCCTGGAAGTACCATTAACATATTTAAAGGGAGAGTAACATTTTCCTGCTAAAGAACAATTAAATGTTTTTAAAGCTATGAGGTGAGGTGGCCACAGTCTAAAGCAGGTGGGCCCCAAACTGTGCCCCCCCCCCTTTTCAGTTCTTTGACAGAGATTACATTCCCATAGAGCAGGGATAAGCAATTAACGGACCTCCAGCTGTTGCAAAACTACAAGTCCCATCATGCCTCTGGGTGTCATGATTGTGGCTGTCAGTGTCTTGCTATGCCTAATGGAACTTGTAGTTCTGCAACAGCTGGAGGTCCGCTAATTGCATATCCCTGCCATAGAGCATCCCTAAATCTTTGTTCATTATTCTAGTTATTGTTGAGTACTTTCAGGACAAGAGCACTTTATACATTGGCTGCAGCAGGGCAGAGACCAGTGGTGGGCAAGCTGCGGCCCTCCAGCTGTTGTGGAACTGCATTTCCCATGAGGCATTGCAAGACTTACAGTTCCAATCTTGCCTCGCAGAGGCATGATGGGACATGTAGTTCTGAAACAGCTGGAGGGCTGCAGGTTACCCCCTGTCCACTGTAGACCTCCATATCAAGTGGATGAATTCTAGGCAGGGTTAAAGCATGTCCATGGTCAAAATTAAAAATTGGGCCAGACGGATTTATCCTGGATATCGGTCGAATACTGTAGCTTTACAGCAAGTTTGAGGCTCAGTACCTTCATTACTTGCTGTATGCTTGTTTACGTGTCCCTTGAATAGTTTTCACTTTGTGCAAAACTATAAGGAAGCTGGGATTGTACTTTCAAACTTGTCAGTAAAAATTCCACCATTCAAAGGTTATTCTCAGGTGGATGAATAGGTGTTACATCACATCACAAGTCACACTTTTACTACCACTCCTTCCCAGAGCCCTTATGGGATACACAGGCACTTTCTCTCACCATTTTGTCACAAGGACTTTGCTACAGGATGATACCTGCTTTGCTGTGTATTTTTCTACAAACATGCTTACATGAATTCTACACCCTACTTTGTCAGTACCCCACAGGGTTAACACCCTCACTGATAGCAAGGTTGGAAACCAGGCACAAGGGAACCTCTGCAAAAACTCAGCTTAGCACTCACTTGGCAAAGGTTTGCAACATGCTCAAACTGATTACAGTGTTTCCCTGGCCTTTGCATCCAATTCTAGCACTATCACAGGCACGTAGCAAGAGGCCTAGCTGGGCAAGGCAGATTTCTCTGCAACCCTGACAGTTTTTCTCGGAGGGCCATAATACAGCTAACGCTGTCCAGACCTCCAAAGTGCCAGGCTTCATCTACAGTGCCTTGAAAAGTATTTGTACCCCTTGAAATTTTCCACATTTTGTCATGTTACAACCAAAAACGTAAATGTATGTTATTGGGATTTTCTGTGATAGACCAACACAAAGTGTCACATAATTGTGAAGTGGAAGGAAAATTATAAATAGTTTTAATTTTTTTTTACAAATAAATATCTGAAAAGTGTGGCATGCACTTGTATTCAGCCCCCCTGAGTCAATACTTTGTAAAACCTCCTTTCACTGCAATTACAACTGCAAGTCTTTTGGGAAAGTCTCTACCAGCTTTGCACATCTAGAGAGTGAAATTGTTGCCCGTTCTTCTTTGCAAAATAGTTCTGTTAGATTGGATTGAGTACATCTGTGAACAGCAGTTTTCAAGTTTTGCCACAGATTCTCAATTGGATGTAGTCCTGGACATTGACCGGGAAAATAAAAAGGATCTAGAGACAGTGGTAGAGGAGGCTGTGCAAGATTTCTGACCCCCACGCTTTAACCTCCCTGGCAGTATGATTATTTCAGATTTTAGGTGCTGAAAGCGGTACCGTTATTTTGCATGGAAATTTGGCGTTTTAAATTGTAGGCCTGTAATTCTTAGGAATAACTCACTTAAATCTGTCCAAACAAGAGTCTAGTAGACATCTCGGGTATGATAAAGTTTGAAAAACAAAATCATAAATTATAATATAATAAATAACTATAAAAAATTATAACAAATAATAATGTAATTATAATAAAAATTATTCAATAATGTAATCAACTCAAAATCACTGAAATTTGCTCAGTTGCAGAATTGTCGCTGTCATTACTTTTATTTTTCTATGACGAATTTCCCCACAAATCGCTATCGCTCAATTCTGCAAGTGATTATAATTTATTATCGCTGTTTTCTAGCTGCTCTAAAATCACTTTTGACATAAACTGACACTTTTGGTTGCTTTGGACAATCTACAGCTTGCAGGCAGAAAGAACAGTTTTTATTATATAAAAGTACATGTAGGGCAATGGGCAGACCACTAGGGACAAACGGGGGGTGTATTTTTTACATACAGTACTGTAATCTATAAGATTACAGTATACTGTATGTAATGTGTTTATTTACTTTTTTGAATTTGGCGCCGTTTTCCGCCCCTGTGTACCGTAACTTCGCAGGGAACGGAGATCGGCAGCACACAGGGACACTGTGTGAATCGAGTGAGGACGCCGCTCACTCACACAGCGGGGAGGCATCGCAGGATCCAGGGACAAGGTAAGTAACTTGTGCCTGTGGATGCTGCGAGGCGAGCCCGAGTCTGGCTCGGGGTTACCGATCGCAGCACAAAAATCTCACCCCGAGCCAGACTCGGGAATACCGATAGGCAGGTTAATACACCTAACACCATGGCTTCATTCAAAATGCGTACCAATGTAGACATGTTCACTTCTGCCATGCAAAGTAACTCTTAAATTTCCTCTGTCGCACCATGCCCTAAGAGACCTGTAAAGCAAGCAGAATGGGCAGTTTATGATGATTTGGGGACTCCTAGAAGGAGTTTCACTCCTCCGAGATTTATTGCCAAGCTATATCCAGTGGAAAAAGAATTCACAAAAAGTGGACTGTTCCGATAGTCATATATAAACAGCTTACTGTCCCAATATAAGATGTCCCTTCATTTAAAGGTTCTGAAAACTGAAAATTATTTGCTTTTAAAGGCTTTATTTGCTGTTGCAGGACCAACCCTGAAACTGGCTATCGCTACAGTTTCCTTATGTCAAGTCACAGCTAAGTGGAATAGGGCAATGCACGATCAACAGGATCCTATTTTACAGGACCAAGTTCTGACGAAACACTGATAAGCATTGTCTTCTGCCCTTCTTTCCTTTTTTGATGCCCTAGAACAAGTCAAGACAAATTTTTTTCAGAATGACTCATTTCTGCCTGGACAGCTGAAGCTCCTGTAAAAGTCACTAGACTTGCTATGCCTTTCCAGGGGTGACATCTTTCTGGTAATGTACTTGGCAAGTTCATAAAAGAGATCACTGGAGGAAAAAAAAGCCCCTCTTCCACAAAAGATTCAAAGCCATTCTTCTCGAGGGACTCTATCTCCTCTAAATGAACGGTGCGCTCTCCCCAGTTCTTTGTTTTGGCACAATACTTGGAACACAAGGGGGGATTTACTAAAACTGGTGTACTCAGTATCTGGTGCATCTGTGCATAGTAACCAGTGAGCTTCTAGGTTTTATTAGCAAAGCCTAAGGCCGGGTTCACACTAGTATGACACAACAGTCATACTACTTTGGATCCGACTTTGCCCTACGACTTGAAGTCCGACATGCTTCTGACTTCAAAGAACAGGAATCCAACTTCGATCCCCGACAGTACGAGGCACTGTGTCTGGTATGAATCTTTAGGAAGATCTCCACGCCAAATTTAAAACAAAAACGGCATGGGTTCCCCCTTTAAGAGCAAACCAGGCCCTTCGGTGTGGAATGGATTTTTAAGGGAACCCCCTACGCCGAAAAAATGGCATGGGGGTCCTCCAAAATCCATATCAGACCCTTAAGCGAGCACGCAGCCCAGCCAGTCAGGAAAGGGGATGGGGACGAGCGTGCGCTCCCCCTTCTGAACCGTACCAGGCTGCATGCCCTCAACAGGGGGGGGGGTGGGTGCTTTGTTGATGAGGACAAGGGCCCTTTTCCCGACAACCCTGGCCATTGGTTGTCGGGGTCTGTGGGTGGGGGGCTTATCAGAATCTGGGAGCCCCCTTTAATAAGGGAGCCCCAGAGCCCAGCCCCCCACCCTATGTGAATGAGTATGGGGTACATTGTACCCCTACCCATTGACCTGAAAAAAAAGTGTCAACAATAAAACACACTACACAGGTTTTTGAAGTAATTTATTAAGCAGCTCTTCCGCCTTCTCCCCTCTCCGGCCTCTTCTCTGCTCTCTCCGGTTCTTCTTCCACTGTCCAGTGTCTTCTGCCAGGTCTCCTCTGCTTTCTTCTGCTCTTTTGTCCACTCTTTTGCCACCTCTTGCTCGGTCTTCTCTGTTGTCTTCTTCCCTCTGCTCCTCTTCAGATGTTGACTCAACGCTCTCTCCCGCTGTAGTGCCGTGTGCGTGGTGTGCAATGACTTGGGGTGGGGTCACCGGATGATGTCATCCAGTGACACCGCCCCTTACGACATCACCGCCCATGATTACGCTCAGGTAAGTATGCGGGGAGTGGGTGATCCTGGTCACATAAGGTTTTGACCTTAATGCAGGGAATGCACTGAAGTAGAAAAAAACATAATGCTTTAGAATCACTTTAAGATCAAAAAGACTTCCCTCAATGAGATTCTCCATAAGGGCCTTGGGTTTTATGGTAGCCTCATTTTGAGGTGGCTTCTTTCAATCAGTTCCACCTAAGACCTCTTTAACACAACATGCCATTGGTAGAAAAGAAAGTATGCACAGCCGCACTCCAAAAAAACCTTGATGGTTGTCTTTATTTTAAAAGGATAAATGCACTACAAATCACAGCAAAAAATACATGGATGAGCAACTGACGCGTTTCACACTATCAACTAGTGCTTAGTCAGCTATGGGTCTGGTATGCATTTTGGGGGGACCCCCCACGCCATTTTTATTTTATTATTATTTTGGTGTGGGGTCCCCTCCGAATCCATGCTAGACCCAAGGGCCTGGTATGGACCTGGGGGGGGGGGGGGGCATGCTGTTTTTTTCTCAATTTTTTTAATTTTCTTAGCCGGCAATTCTTATTTGTTTTACATTTCCTTAGCAACCAGCTATATACAGGTAAACAAAAAATGCAAAATGCAAATCGCAGTAAAAACGCATGTCGAAAAAACGCAAAAAGCACTGTAGAAACAAACAAAAGCAACGTGCATAGGTGTGAATCCAGCCTTAGAACTTCTGTCCTGTTTTATTACTCTCTGCATTCCTGTTTGGGAAATTGACTCTCACTTTTGTTGATCACCAGGTTAAAAAGCAAGCAGAATTTCTCTAACGCCTGGTTCACACCTATGCATTTTACAGTTTGCATATCCCAGGTGCATCTAGCATTTTTCAATACACGTTTTTGATTCATTGAAGTCTATGGAACCAAAAAAATGAAAAAAGTCCCTGGCCCTTTCCATAAAATGCACAGATGTGAACTACATTCATAGGAAACCATGTTAAATGGACTGTAGTGTGTTTCAGCAAAACTGAAAACGCACAAAAAAATCTGGCAGATTACTTATTCTGTTAAATTTAGCATCTACAAACCAGATTGGCAATGTTAGACAATGTTGCTGAGAGTAAAGCAACAGCAGCATCCAGTAGTACTACTCCAGAGGGTAGCAGGTAGGCCACCCCTGCAACAGTTGACCCCTTATTTCTGGTTGGATTCCTGCTGCAACAATTACCCAAGTACTCAGGGCCAGGTGAATATTTGTGTGATTGGGTCAAGAGATTGCAGGGCCTGATCCAATCTTATGAGGTTCAAGGTAACTGAAGGAGCACCCTGTACACTAGGGTCCACTTACGGAAATCAGGGAATGGCCGTACGCTCTGGAAGAACTGGAGGGCCCTGTCATATGCTCTGTAGACATCTTGTGAAAAGCTGACATCATAAGGAATGCCTCTGGGACATACCACCGAATCAAGAATTACAACCCCCAATTCCAAAAAAGTTGGGGGGCTGTGTAAAATCGACATAAAAACAGAATGCGCTGATTTGCATATGTCATAAACCCATGTTTGAATCGCAATAGAGAACGCACTTAATGTTTAAACGAAGAAAATTTACCATTTTAAGAAAAAAATAAAAATAAGATAATTTTCAAATTTAATTTGCATCTTGTCGGAAGATTTAATAAAAATTAAATACATTTTTTAAAACCTCGTTGCCAAATAAGCGTCCAGCCCAAAAATAGCATATCACTGCATAAAGGGGCCTATAGTGGAAATGTAAACATTGCTCTGGATCATACGGGATATACAGATATGGGGGCTGAAGTGGTTAAAGGGTTAAAACATGGGGAAATGGGCTTGTATGTCAGATGTACTAAATAAAATTTTACCTTGACATACACTTTAAGCCTTGTCATGTTTATGTGTACCAAACACTGTCTATAATTATAAACACCGACTAGTTAGCCCAACATGATGGCATTTTCTAATTAAAGTTTAACCACTTGCCGTCGCCGCACCGTCATTTTACGTCCACAAGGTGGCTCTCCTAGGCGAGACCACGTAAATGGACGTCCTACCCTTTAGCCGCCACTAGGGGCGCACGCGCGCCGCCGGAGGCGCGCGCGCGCGCCCCCCGCTCGCCCCCGACTCCCGTGCGTGTGCCCGGCGGGCGCGATCGCCGCCGGGCACACGCGATCGCTCGGTACAGAGCGGGGAACGGGAGCTGTGTGTGTAAACACACAGCTCTCGTTCCTGTCAGCAGGGGAAATGCTGATTTTCTGTTCATACAATGTATGAACAGAAAATCAGTGTTTCCCCTAGTGAGGCCACCCCCCCCCCCCCCACAGTAAGAACACACCCAGGCATACTTAACCCCTTCCCCGCCCCCTAGTGTTAACCCCTTCACTGCCAGTGGCATTTTTATAGTAATCTAATGCATTTTTATAGCACTGATCGCTATAAAAATGCCAATGGTCCCAAAAATGTGTCAAAAATGTCCGAAGTGTCCGCCATAATGTCGCAATACCGAAAAAAAAATCGCCGATCGCCGCCATTACTAGTAAAAAAAATATTAATAAAAATGCCATAAAAATACCCCCTATTTTGTAAACGCTATAACTTTTGCGCAAACCAATCAATAAACGCTTATTGCGATTTTTTTTACGAAAAATATGTAGAAGAATACGTATCGGCCTAAACTGAGGAAAAAAAATGTTTTTTTATATATTTTTGGGGGATATTTATTACAGCAAAAAGTAAAAAATATTCATTTTTTTCAAAATTGTCGTTCTATTTTTGTTTATAGCGCAAAAAAAAAAAAAACGCAGAGGTGATCAAATACCACCAAAAGAAAGCTCTATTTGTGGGAAAAAAAGGACGCCAATTTTGTTTGGGAGCCACGTCGCACGACCGCGCAATTGTCTGTTAAAGCGACGCAGTCCCGAATCGCAAAAAGTACTCTGGTCTTTGGGCAGCAATATGGTCCGGGGGGTAAGTGGTTAAGAAACCATATATGTATATTCTTTAGAAATAACATAATGCTTGCCGATAGATGTTACTAGCACAGTCATGTTTTGTGAGGGCTTTTGACTTGGTCAGGGATAAGGGTGATTGCTTCTCTCAATGTACTATAGTAGGATATTGCCTTCCAACCCCCCGCTGTTTGTGAAATCGTTTCTTTCAGAAATTCTAGTGAAAAGAGATGACAGGCTGTGCCTGAAACTGCTCTGATGGCATCAAAGTGCATTATGGTATCCCTGATACTTGTGCAATCATCCGCTTTTTACCTTTCTTTTGTGAGAGTGTCTTGCTGTGACACCCCACCCAAGCACATTATACTCGTATAGCCTGGAATCTTCAGGTCATTCTATCTCTGAAGTAAGGGAATAGCAAATCCATATTGAAAGACTATACTGCTAAAATGACTTGCCTTTACAATAACTCTTCAGGAATTTATGTAAGCTAGAATCATCACAATGAACTTTGCTCAAGAATACTGAGATGGGTCGTTAGAATGGTGACATTACAATCATTTCAGACTGAAATAACCAAAGATTCCTTTTTGTTTCCTGAAGTATATACTTTTAATTGGCACATGGAAGAAAAAAAAAAGTTTTCATTTTGTGAAGTTCCAGCATGTTCTTTAGTTTTTTTTTCCAGACAGAAGTATGTTTTTTTCCATCAGGTCCTGTTCCAGAGGTGCTCACATCTGATGTGCTGAGTTACCTACTGATTTCTATATATGTGTTGGCAACTATAAATGTCCTAGTTATCTGGTCTGTTCCTGTGTACTTTGATTTTTTTCCAGATGTCTCCACTTCATCTGCATGGTCCACAATATTTATTAAAAACACAAGGAGGAGAGTGGGACATCCCATAACTGCCATGACAGCTCTGCAGTCATTGAAAAGAATAGAGAACTCTATATGGAACTCTTGATAGACATAAGGGTATTTAGCATACCATTAGAATGTTTATCTCTCCTCCCAAACCAGCTTATGTCTGGATGACTAGAAAGACACTCTTCTTTGGTTCTCAGTAAAGAACTGTAGTGAGTGACTTCCGAAGAAGAAGCTAAGTCTCTGAGTAGCCCAGCCTGCACCTAAGTCAGGTTGTCTGGATACACCTTACCTTACAAGTGTTCAATTACCATGACCATCAGTTTTAAGGTTTATGAATAGGATTCCTATTAGAATGCATTATAGGTTGTTAAAGGGGCTGTAAAGGTAATTGTTTTTTTTTTCCCCTAATAGCTTCCTTTACATTAGTGCAGTCCTCCTTCACTTACCTCATCCTTCGATTTTGCTTTTAAATGTCCTTATTTCTTCTGAGAAATCCTCACTTCCTGTTCTTCTGTCTGTAACTACACACCGTAATGCATGGTGTGGAGAAAGCCTCTTGAGGGGGCTAGCAGGAGTGTCAGGACACTCTCTACTTTGCAGATAGAGAAAGGAGCTATGTGTTAGTGGGTGTCCTGACACTCCTGCTCGCCCCTCCTCCTCAAGAGGCTTTCTCCACACCAGTGAGAAAGCCTCGCATTACGGTGTGTAGTTACAGTCAGAAGAACAGTAAGTGAGGATTTCTCAGAAGAAATAAGGACATTTAAAAGCAAAATTGAAGGATGAGGTAAGTGAAGAAGGACTGCACTAGGGTAAAGGAAGCTATTTGGGGATATATTTTTTTACCTTTACAACCCCTTTAACCTCTGATCATCATTGTTTCTCTTTCATTCATGGACGGACACAGCCTTAATCTTGACAACGTGGGTATTAGCCTTCCTTTAGAAGTGACTAGGCAGAAAGTATTAACAACTTCAAAGCTGAACAGCCGCGCCCAGGGGGCGGTCCTACTGGCTATATCCCCTCAGCCTGCACTAAGCAGCTCAGTTTTTTTCTACCTAGTTAAGGAGAAGACATGGCTCCCTTTGGGCCCATAGGCCTGGAGGTTTTTTATTCCAGATGTAAATTGTATTATTTTATTTAATTTTTTTTTGTTCCTGTGATCTTCAATCACCTGCTGACTGGGCGACAGTTTGGATCCCAGATCCTTGTAGTCCACCCAGTTTTGGCCATCGAGCGTGTGCTGTCCATAGTTATGCACTGGGTCATCCACGACATGCCCGTCGCTCTATGGGTGGTCGGTGAGCTATACGCTCCAGGGCTTGCATAGGACCAGTCTACAGGGCCAAGCCGCAGTAGCCTGGCCAACAGTCACTTCCGTCACCATGCGGAAGATGGTCTGTCTGGGATGCTTCCAGCACAATCCTCAGGAAGGGTAAGTAATAATCCCCTGTTTCGGCAGGAAGACAGAGCTGGGCATTGCTGGAGAGGTGAGTAAAGGGTTTTATCCTTCCCTTCTCCCCTCCCTTCCTTCCCTCCTCCCTAGGCCCTCTGAGCTAGCTGCTGGGGCGGGGGTTCACCTGGGGAGGGCTTCACCTGGGGGAGGATGACACCGGATCCAGGCCAGCACGCAATAGGGCTCTGGTAAGTGACCTTATCACTACAATGCGAGATACTCTAAAAATAGAGGAGTCTACAGAAGCAACAGAAGCGCCGGTCATTTTTGGGTTCCGTAAGGCGACCCGCACTGCTAAGGTGTTTCCTTGTGTGTCTTATTTAGACAAACTTTTATACAAGGAGTGGGACAAACCACAGAAGGTTTTTTCAGTCCCTAAAAATCTAGCGGTGCGTTACCCTCCTGAAGAGAGCCTCCTGTGTCCAGACTAAACAAGCTAACCACCATACCAATGGAGGGGGCTCCCGCCTTCAAGGACCCTGCGGACAAGAAGGCCGAGGCGATCACCTGCAACCTGTACACGGTAGTGGGTTCGGCCGTACGCCCAACCATAGTTGGGGCCCTGGTGTCTCAGACACTCACGGATTGGCTAAAGATGCTGCACAATGGGTTAGAAGCACGTCAGGCTTCCCCGGACGAGGTAGCCCTAGCTGACCAACTGGTACAGGGCCAAAAATTCATTTGTGAATCAGCCTTGGACATGATTCCTCTGCTGACCAGGGCTTCAAGCCATGCGGTGGTGTTACGCCATATACTTTGGTTAAAGAATTGGTCTGTGGACCAATCTTCCAAGAAGGCCCTGATGGACTTGCCCTTTAAGGGCGACAGACTTTTTGGAGCTTCCCTGGATGACATAATTAAAGATGCCACAGAAGGTAGAGCACGCTGCTCCCACAATCCAAAAAGGGGAAGGAGCCACGCCGTAGGCAAGGGCCCTTCTTCACCGTGCATAAGCGGTTTTTTCGTCCGCCCAATGCGGCAGGTAAAAGGTCTCAGGCCGATAAAGCGCCTGCTCAGGGACAGAGATGTCCCTGGTTTTGCAAACCCAACAAACCTCAAATCTCTCGGGTGGCGGGACATCTTCGCGAATTCGCGACCCAGTGGACATCTCAGGTCCCCGACCGGTGGGTTTGCGAAGTAGTGTCTTCAGGGTACAAGATAGAAATTCTATCTTGCCCGCCAAACATATTTTTTCCCTCCAGCTACAGCCGACTCATCGGGAAGCCCTACTTGGGGCAGTTCAAGACCTGCTGAAATGCGGGGTGGTAATTCCTGTCCCAGTACAAGAACGGTTTTAGGGGTGTTACTCAAATCTGTTCATAGTACCAAAGAAGGAGGCGTTCGTCCAATCCTGGACCTCAGGGCCCTCAATTGCTTTGTGAAGGTACAAAGATTCCGGAGGGAATCGGTCCGCTCTGTTGTCACTGCTCTCCAGCCGGGGGACTTCCTGGTATCCTTGGACATCAGGGACGCCTATTTGCATGTCCCCATATGCACCAAGCATCAGAGATATCTGCGTTTTGCTGTCGGGGAAGACGACTATCAATTTGCGGGTCTCCCCTTTGGCCTGGCATCGGCACCAAGGGTGTTCACCAAGGTGCTTGCCCCAATTCTGGCCCTACTGAGACAACATGGCATCGCTATCGTGGGCTACTTGGACGATCTTCTTCTGAGGACCACTTCAAGCTCAGAATTAGAGGTGAGCATGTCTATAACCTGTCAAACCCTCCGACACTTTGGTTGGGTACTGAACACTCAGAAGTCAGTAATGATACCGACTCAATGCCTAGTATATCTGGGGTTGATTCTGGACTCCTCAGAGGCAAAGGTTTTTTTTCCCTGTGGAAAAGTTGCAGACCCTTCAGGCTGCGGTGCGGCAGTTGACATCCCAGAAATGGTCGTCACTCCGCTTTTGAATGCGAGTCCAGTGCCTCATGGTGGCCTCCTTCGAGGCAGTACCATATGCGCAATCTCACACGCGAGTGTTACAGAAGGAAATTCTGTTCAGATGGGTCAAGTGCCCATCATCCCTGGATTGTCAAATCCGGGTGAGCCACCTGGTCAGGACCTGCCTAGTTTGGTGGCTGACCTCACCGGCACTTTTGTCCGGGAAGTCGTTCCTTCACTTTCACTGGATAGTCATCACGATGGACGCCAGCCTAACCGGTTAGGGGGGAGTCTGGGGGGTTCAGTCGACCCAGGGTCGCTGGTCTCCGGAGGATTCCCACTTGCCGATCAATGTCTTGGAACTTTGGGTGATCAGGCTGTACCTCTCCACATGATCTCAGAGGCTACAGGGGCATCCAGTCAGGATCCAGCCGGACAACGCCACTGCTGTGGCATATGTCAACCATTAAGGAGGAACAAAAAACTTGGCTGCAGCGTCAGAGGTCACTCACACCCTAAGGTGGGCAGAAAGGAGCGTACCGGCCCTATCGGCCGTATACATTCAGGGCTTGGAAAACTGGCAGGCAGACTACCTGAGTCGCCAAATGCTGGACCAAGGAGAATGGTCTTTACACCCATATGTGTTTTAGATCCTTTGCCCAAGATGGGGCACGTCAGACCTAGATCTCCTGGCGTCTCGACTCAATCGGAAGGTATTGAGGTTTGTGGCCAGGTCAAGAGACCCATGGGCAGATGAGACAGATGCGTTAGTGGCACCGTGGAGTCAGTACTGGCTAACCTATGCCTTCCCTCCTCTAAAGCTCCTTCCTCATCTGCTTTGCAGAGTGGAGACAGAGGGGATTCCAATGATCCTAATTGCTCCGGATTGGCCTCGGTGTCCTTGATACGCCGGCCTAGTGCGTCTAGTAGCAGACGTCCCTTGGCGTCTACCGCTAGGAAAGGACCTGCTGTCTCAAGGTCCCATACGCCATCCTGTCTTAGTCACTGGCCTTAACGGCAGGACTATTGAGAGCCGGGTGCTAAGAGATCGGGGCCTGTCAGACTCAGTGATCTCTACCATGAGGAGTGCTCAGAAATCGTCTTTTAGGAAGATTTACCAACGCATTTGGAAGACCTACATATCCATTTGTGAGAAAATGAGGTGACATCCGCGTGCTTATTTGGTTTCCAGAGTCCTGCTGTTCTGGTCACAGCGTGGGGCGGACCAAAAGTTAGCTTTAAGTATAATTAGGGGGAAAATATCTGCCATGGCTGTCTTTTTTCAACGACCCCTGGCGGCTCACTCTCTAGTGCCCCATAAGTCATCCTGCTTTACAGTCAATGGCTTTAACGGCATGGCCTCTAAGTGCCTCAGAAACCACCATTTGAGAACATTAGGGAAGTTTCCTTGTTGACGCTTTCTCAGAAAGCGGTCCTTTTGGTGGCTGTTATGTCAGTAAAGACGGGTTCTGAGCTGGCAGCCTTGTCATGAAAGGCTCCCTATCTGATCTTCCACAAGGATAAGGTGGTGCTGCGTCCGCAACCTTCTTTTCTTCCTAAGGTCATTTCGACCTTCCATCTCAGGGAAGACATTGTACTGCCATCCTTGTGTCCTCATCTGTCCAATCCTAAGGAGACGACGTGGCATTCCTTGGTTCGAGCTCCGAGAGTATACTTGTCTGTTACTGCTCTGTTCCGGAGTTCAGACTCATTGTTTGTTTCAGTGGCTGGTCCCAAGAAGGGCCCAGCGGTCTCATCGGCCACCATTTTAAGGTGGATCCGACAGATCATGATCAGGCTTACGCCATAAAGCGTAGGCGCCTCCTTGTCACGATGCATTCGACCAAGGCAATAGGTGCCTCTTGGGCTTTCTGACATCAAGCGTCTGTTTCCCAGGTGTGTAAGGCGGCGACCTGGTCGCTCAGTCTCACTTTCACTAAACTTTACAAGTTGATGTGAGTGCATCTTCAGATGCTTCTTTGGCCGCAAAGTTTTGCAGGTGGCTGTTTAGAGTTACAACTCCTCAGTTGAGGAGCTATGTTTTGTTTTGGGGTGAAGTTTAATTTTATGCTGTTCCCACCCCTCGTTTTGACACTGCTTTGGGACGTCCCACTTTGTCAAGATTAAGGCTGTGTCCGTCTATGAGCGAAAGAGAAAATAGGATTTTATACTCACCGTAAAATCTTTTTCTCTGAGTTCATGGATGGACACAGCCCCCACCCCTCTTTTTTAAGTTTGTACTGCTTTTGACGAACTGAGCTGCTTAGTGCAGGCTGAGGGGATATAGCCAGTAGGACTGCCCCCTGGGCGGGGCTGTTCAGCTTTGAAGTTGTTAACACTTTCTGCCTAGTCACTCCTAAAGGAAGGCTAATACCCACTTTGTCAAGATTAAGGCTGTGTCCGTCCATGAACTCTGAGAAAAATATTTTAACGGTGAATCTAAAATCCTATTTTTAGGGGATGTAAATAGTGATATACAATAGACCACCTGCCACTAATGAGGGCCTGTGCTTAAAGGTGTGGGTCCTGGATGTGAACATATTAGCAGTTTTGCACATATTTTTCTTTATTTCTTTTTATGCTTTTTCCATTTCAATCAGGTAAATATGAAATAGTTCATATTAATATTATTGTGTAATTTATCCAGACAACCATTGGAGCTCTAGCCTCTTTTTCATCTATGGAGCATTGTTTCACTGTCAGTTGTGTTGAAAGAAGACTATTGTTTATAGAGCCTGAAGAGTGAAAAACAACAGTGATTCATCCCTTATGAGATCCATTGACAGGTTCAGTCATGCAAGGAGAGCTGCATAGAAAGTATCTTCTGCTGTGTTGTCTCTTTGGCTAACCCATACTGCTTTAGGGACTTCTTTTCATGTATTAAATGTTTATTGATAAAACAAATGTTGTATATATACAAATAAGGGGCATGGTCACAAACCTGCAAGGGAAAAAATTCAAGAGAAATGTTAAGTATTAGTTGGGGAAATATGCTTGGAACAGACCTCCAGCAGAGTTAGTGAGCTAGCCAGTGAGCCACAAGACTGTAAGTGAATTTAAAGCTGAACTCTGTTTTTTTTTTATATCGTTTGATAGGTGACTTACCTTTAAGTAAATTAATGATTTCTTCTAATGGAATCTTCTACCCACTGAGTGCATTTTCCTTTACTTCTGTTTCATAGGACCGGTGCATGATATACTAGATTCTCCCCCAATGTTCACAGTGTAGCAGGAGGACCCAGGTCCTGGTCTGACCTGACAATATGTTGAATATTAATTGGTATAGTGGGAGGACCCACCCACTGTGCAGTTCATTTACTGTGTAGTGGGAAGATCTGGGTGGTGGCCTGACCCACCCACTGTTTAAGTAATTTCAATGTAGTAAGAGGGTCTGGGAGCTGGTCTGACCTGCTCACCATCAGCATCATTGGATAGACAGGACCATGTAGTTTTCTGAGGCTTGTAGAATGCCCTTAGGATTTGACACTGGATGCCTCCCCCAAGCAGCCAGATATAGCTGAAGGTCCAGAAGAGGCTGTGACATTATCCATTTATATCAAACAGTGATTTATCAGAATAGTGATAAGTAACAGAACAATGTTCTGCTTGCTAGTACTTTGCATACAGAAGGGTGAACGAAAACAAGTGTATCCTGATGTTCATCTTTAAAGTGGTTTTAAAGGCATTAACATTATAAACATGTTATACATACTCACCTGCCCTGTAAAATGGCTTTGTACAGAGAAGCCCCAAGTCCCCTGTCAGTGATCTTGGCTTTTTCTCTGCTGTGTCTGCCTCCATAGCAAGTGCTTGCTATGGGGACAGATGTCTGAGCTTGATCCTGAGGCGGGCTGTGCGTCCATTGACACAGCGTGGCTCAGTGACGCCCCCTACTCTCTGCTCATAGGATTTGACTGACAGCAGCAAGAGCCAATGGCTTTTCTCTGCTCTTAGCTAAGCCTGTGAGAGAAGGGAGAGAAGAGGGGCAGATGGGCACATCGCTGGATCTATACAGGACTCGGGTAAATATGAGCGGAAAGGGCCACACAGAAAGTAGCAACATTTTGTTTTACCTTAATGCAGGGAATGCATTATGGTAAAGAAGTTTTACTTTAAGAACCAGAAGTACAGCCAAAGCTTGTTTGGCTGTACTTCTCTTGTGGATCACAGAAGTGCAGTTCATTTTGCACTCTTGTGATCCATTTTCAGCAGACAGCGGGCTGAAGTCTGCTGTCGGCTGATGTCACAGAGACGGTCCAGGATTGGGCAAGATCACAACAATGGAGTCAGGATCCACCCAGATGCCTAGACTGGCACCCGGCTCAGCTTCTCAGCGAGCCCACTGAAAGCCTGAGCCGGCCGTTCCCACCCCCTCCACAGCCTAGTACTTCAGTGAGCACAGAGGGGCAGAGCAGAGAGTTGTTGACTGACAGTCACTTAGGTAAGTATGATTAAAAAAAAACATACATCTTTTTTAAACATATTTGGGATAAAAATACTGTAGGTCTATCTGCAGACAAAACATCAAAAATGGTATATTCAATAGACCATATCGTCTTTAACTGCTGTTAAGGGGAAAGATAGAAAAGCAGAAAACGTACAAACTAAACAAAAAAATAAAATTAATTAAGCCCAAACTAGTATAGCTTCCTCCCAATGTCTTCTGTCATAACTGACGAATAATCCTCCAAGTGTGGCAGGATCAGAGTATTTCCACTAACTTCCATACTGAAATGATGCAGAGGTCAGCAGCTTAGTGTGCAATTGTTATTAAGTGAATCTCAGTTTATATAAAAAAAAAACGCTCAACAGGAAACGCTTTTTCTGACATTATCCCAACATAAAGTTCATTATATTTTGAAAGATAACCAATAGGTGTTCTAAATGTGAACTAAGGATTAGCAATTATTTTCTTTTGAAAGAACAATTGAGAATGCAGACAGTGTGCACACCTTCAAACATATTTATTTCCTCTAATATCTAATATATGTGAACTGAAAAAGGCATTATCATTTTTATTGGAGATCTCACTTTTTTAAAAGGGTTTGGCATCTGTGGAATGATGAATCTTTACAACATCTTTTAAGATCTGCTCTCTAATATTGCTCAGGTCAGTTTTGCCATTTGGCTTTCTGGCACAAGATAGCAGCTGCGAAGAACACTTTATTGAAGTCAATAGTGTCTGAAGTGTCTTTCATCTCAAGTGATAAATGGCCATTTCCACTCTAAATGGGAAGTGCTTTGTTTGAAGAAATATGTTTTTGATTACACTGTATGTATTATATATTTTCCTAAAATATAAAAACCCTAAAAAGGACTGTTTTTCACCTTCCTACAGCATGGGCAGTTCCTGCCAGTGTGAGAACAAAACAAAGATCTGACTCTTGCCAACATGTGTAATGTGGTGAATGTCCGACGACCATTTAACATAGAAGTTATTAGGCCACTGAATGCTTTGACCAGAGCTTGTTTTAGCACTGAAACCATGCTTTTAACCACCTCAATACCGCACGCCGTCATATGACGTCCTGGTATTGAGGGGGGGGATATCTGAATGATGCCTGCAGCTACAGGCAGGGCCGGCCCTACCATGGGACCCGATGGGCCCATGGTACCAGGCGGCATTTAAGAGGAGCGGCAGCCCGGCCGGCAAGAAGTTGTCAGGAGTAGTAGACTACTCAGACCCCGTAGTAGCCCGGAATCCTAGATCAGTAAGCAGGGGCAGAGCGAATGCTGGTCGGCGGCGCTCTGCCTTCTGCACTGGTTGCCAGAATAGCTTGCCGACCGGCGCCTAGCAACCAGTGACGTCAGAGGACACAGCCGCCCCAGCATTCAGAGCCTCAGCCTCCGCGCACCTCTTTCATCTTCCAGCGTGAGACTTGTCAGCCTGTGACAGTGTGAGCCAAGCCTGAGCCAGGGGTGGATCAGAGGGGGGATGCCGACCCCCTCCCCCATCAGCCATTGCTGACAGGCTCTGTAAAGGGAGAGAGCCACAGCTGCGGGGGATTTCCACCCCTCCTTCTCTTTGAGCCGAGCAGCTTGGGAAACTAACAAGAGGATTATGGGAGTCCATGATACCAGCAGGCCCAGGATGCAGCCCTGCAGCCCCCAACATGCCGAGCGGGAGGAGGACTGAGTAAGAACTTGACAAGAGGAACCATGAGGCTGTCGGCTGGAGGGACTCAGAGAGAAAGTGCCAGTGATTTTACTAGGCAAGGTAAGAACTTTACAACGGGGGGGGGGTGAAGGCTTCCATAGAGGTACAGGACTTTACCACTGGCTGCTCCCACTCTGTCCTCCATCCCACCTGGCTGCTCCCACTCTGTCCTCCATCCCACCTGGCTGCTCCTACCCCGTCCTCCATCCCACCTGGCTGCTCCTACCCCGTCCTCCATCCCACCTGGCTGCTCCTACCCCATCCTCCATCCCACCTGGCTGCTCCTACCCTGTCCTCCATCCCACCTGGCTGCTTCTACCCCGTCCTCCATCCCACCTGGCTGCTCCTACCCCGTCCTCCGTCCCACCTGGCTGCTCCTACCCCCCCTCACCTGGCTGCTCCTACCCCGTCCTCTGTCCCACCTGGCTGCTCCTACCCCGTCCTCCCCCCCACCTGGCTGCTCCTACCTCGTCCTCCGTCCCACCTGGCTGCTCCTACCCCGTCCTCCGCCCCACCTGGCTGCTCCTACCCCATCCTCCGTCCCACCTGGCTGCTCCTACCCCATCCTCCTTCCCACCTGGCTGCTTCTAACCCGTCCTCCGTCCCACCTGGCTGCTCCTACCCCGTCCTCCATCCCACCTGGCTGCTCCTACCCCGTCCTCTGTCCCACCTGGCTGCTCCTACCCCGTCCTCCGCCCCACCTGGCTGCTCCTACCCCATCCTCCGTCCCACCTGGCTGCTCCTACCTCGTCCTCTGTCCCACCTGGCTGCTCCTACCCCGTCCTCCGTCCCACCTGGCTGCTCCTACCCCGTCCTCCGTCCCACCTGGCTGCTCCTACCCCGTCCTCTGTCCCACCTGGCTGCTCCTACCCCGTCCTCCATCCCACCTGGCTGCTCCTACCCCGTCCACAATCGGCTGTAACTGTAATTGTGGTGTTTTGGCTTGCTTCTGGTAAGCAAGCCATTTTTTTACGGTGGTGGGCACCTTTCATTTTATATTACCGGGTGAAGTGCATGCAAGTGACATCTCATTTGAACATCATATTTGCCTAATTCCTGCCTTTGGTCATTGAGGTTTGGCTTTTGGTGGTGATTTATTTTTTTAAATAACTTTTGTGGTTTGATTTGCCTATGACTGTTCTTGGCACTATTTTGATACCATCGATTAGGGACATCAACCTTTGATTGTTTATATCTTTCAGTGGACAACCCTTTTTCCTGTTGTTCATATTAATACATTTTGCATTATGATTTTTTGCTTTGCTTAATTATTGTGCACCGTTTTTGGCATACCAGCACCTGGATGCCAATCATTATTGTACTATGGTTACATTTTTATATTTTTTCTTTTTTATTGGCGCAGTTTTTTCTTTTATTTATGTATGTTATCCCACTATTGCTGCCGCCTTTGTGTTTTCTTTTTTGAACGCAGTTTTTTCTTTGTTTATGTATTCTTCTACATATGTTTGGTAAAAAAAACGCAATAAGTGTATATGAATTGGTTTGCGCAAAATGTATAGTATCTACCAAAAGGGGGATAGATTTATGGCATTTTTTTTTTTAACTAGTAATGGCGGTGATCTGCAATTTTCAGTGAGGCTGCGACATTGCGTTGGACAGATCGGACACTTTTGACACATTTGTGGGACCATTGACATTTATACAGCGATCAGTGCTAAAAAAAATGCACTGATTACAGTGTAAATGTCACTGGCAGGGCAGGGGTCAAATGTGTTGCCCGGGAGGTGTTTCTAACTGGGGGGGATGGGGCTGACTGGAGGAGGAGAGAGATCTCTGTTTCTAATCACTAGGACCATCAGATCTGTCTCTCTTCCCCTGTCAGAATGGGGATCTATCTGTTTACATTGACAGATCCGGCTGAAATCGCAGCCACTGGCCACACACAGGTCCCTTTTTATACTCCTATACACATGTATAGAGCCATGACAGGTCCCCTTTAGTTATCATGATATAAAATAATGGATGTGGGGGCCTTTTGGTGAGCGTGACTTTTATTTTTTTGGGGGGGGGGGGCGGGCAGCATTTCATTCTTGGTCCCAGGCAGCACAATGTCTTGGGCCGGCACTGGCTACAGGCATCATTCAGATATCCTTTTTTTTTCAGCCGGCGATTCTGTACAACATAAGAACAATCATAGCAGCAGTTCCACCGCTTGATCGTTCTTATAGGAGCCATCCAGTGCTTCTCCGTGCCATCGGGGGCTCGGAGAACGAATTGGCCGGCATCGGATGGGGACTATAGAGATTTCCAGTGACCAGATGATCACCGGTCATCTCTATGACCGTCGAAAGCCTGGGCACGAAGTTATGACATCACGCCCGGGTACCCGGTAGTAAACAAAGCCGCAATCGTGGCTGTCAGCATGAGATCAGGGACATTTTTTTCCCGGTCTCATGCTTTCCAGCCTGAAGGAGAGATGTGGGGTCTTATTGACCCCGCATCTCTCCATAAAGAGGACCTGTCACAATGATTCCTATTACAAGGGATGTTTACATTCCTTCCTTGTAATAGGAATAAAAGTGATAAAAAAAATAAAAATAAACAAAGGTAAAAAAAATGGTGTAAAAAAAGATATATATATTTAAAACACCCCTGCCCCCGGTAGCTCACACTCAGAAGCGAACACACACGTAAGTAAACATATGTTAGAGCGTGTGCAACAATTCTAGCACTAGATCTCCTCTGCAACTCTAAACTGGTAACCTGTAAAAAAGTGACAAGTTAGGTATCTATTTACTCGGCCTAACATCATCTTTCACATTATACAAAAAAATTGGGCTAACTTTACTGTTTTATTATTTTTCAATTCATGAAACAGTTTTTTTTTCCCCAAAAAAATTTGTTTGAAAAATGATTGCGCAAATACCGTGTGAGATAAAAAGTTGCAATGTCCGCCGCTTTATTTCCTAGGGTGTCTGCTAAAAAATATATATATAATGTTTGGGGGTTCTGAGTAATTTTCTAGCAAAAAAAATATGATTTTTACATGAAGGAGCAAAGTGCCAGAATAGGCCCGGTATTGAGGTGGTTAAACAATAACATCTGAAAGGTTATTTTTTTTATTTATTTTTTCATTTAGAACATTTTGATTAAGGGTTTTCAATAAATGTTTTTAAAACATGCAGTTTGGTTTTGCTATGAAAAAAGTGCAGAAAATGGGTGATCCCCTGATAAGCTGATGTCTCCCACATTCCTTCACAATTGGCAGGTGCTTTGAGAAAGGTCCTCAGAAAAAAGCAATACCCTTTCTTAAGCCCAAGGTTGGCTGGTTGGCTAATTAACCTGTTCTTTTCAGCACCCCTGATGCCATGGAGGTGCTAGCATTAGGAGCTTATTTACCATCTGCATACCCACCATTGAAGGTGTCATGGATATGCAGTAATGTTTGTCTGTCAGCTTACCTCCTCCATGTGCTCACCTTAGAGGCCAGCCACTCTCACCTGGCTCTCCTCTAGCATGGCTCCACCCCAGGCCCTATCAGGGAATCAGGGAACTCTATATTAACCTGTACACTGCAAGCCAGCCCTGCTGATCAACATTGTTTGTTAAGCTATTGTGTCTTTGGTTTCCTGCTTGCCGTGTGCTCTACGTTTGTCTTTGTTATCGATCTTGGCGTATCCCCAACTATCCCTACCTGCTTGTGACCCTGACCTTGGCGCGTTCTCGACTATCTCTCTCAGCTTGTGACCCTGACCCTTGGCTTGTTCTCCATATGTCCTTTTCTGCTAGTCGCCCCGACCTTAGCTTATCCTCCTTTAGCCTACCATGAGCATGAGCTGGGAGACCCTGGGGGCCGCGACCTGGAGTCAGCTGCAGCGTAGTCCATCCTCACCACTAGAGGCTCTGGTAAACACCTGCTGGCTCTTAGACTCCACGCCCTGTGGAATTTTATGCTCTAGCTCCCTCTGGCATCCCTGTAGGCGCCCCAGTGGACCTGCTTTTCTGTACCACCCAGGGTTCTATCTGCAGCAGTCAGCCGTAGGGTCCACTACCATAGCGGTGCACTCCTGACCCCAAACGGCGTGCATCTGTCACCTGGCCTCAGGTGACATGACAGAAGGACTGTAGTTGGCCAGCCTCCTTCCCTGTTGAAATTGTTTAGTGGTCATTTGAACCTCCTAACCTATTCATCACGTGTGCAGGTAAAAACGAGGGTTTCCATTTCATCTTTCTAGTGCTGGTAAGCCCCAGATAGTAAATAGTATGTTGGAAGAATTCCAAAACCCTGATGGTTTTAAGTGCACAGAAAACTCCAAAGACTGAAAACTCAAAAACTCAATGTGACCTGCAGGTGTAAAATGGTTGCATATAGTCTAAGACATGTCAGTGCATTAAAATCTGTGTCCATGTAGTATAATCAAACTCCAAACAATGCATGTATTAAATGTGAGTATATCCCTCCCCTCTGCAAAATGCATCTAAGGAGAGAAAACAGCATTTTACTGATGTAAATTTAAACTTTTCATGAAATGTAAGAGGCTACGTTTTCAAGTGCATTTTTAATTCCGTAAAAATCTAAAATACAGAAAATAACAGACATGAGCATACGGTGACAAACCACAAACAAGGATCTGATGCATCTGAACCAGCATATGATGGCACATCAGCATCAAGTCCATTTTTAACCCAAACTGCTGAGATTTGCAAATAGCAGTGAAACAACTGTCACAGGAAGGGCAGAAGTGTATTTGACTTGTGGGCGGATAACCAAAATTGACAGGCTGAAGGAACCTTATAGTCAAGAAAGTCAAAATGGTGGCACCCACTGGTGGAATAACTGAATCTCAGGTAAGCATTGATTTGAAATAACTTGACCTCCGGAACATTTACCCCTCTTCATGACCAGACCATTTTTTGCTATACGGCACTGTGTTACTTTAACTGACAATTGCACGGTCATGCAAAACTGTACCCAAATAGAATGTATACGTCATTTTTTCCCCCATAAATAGTTTTCTTTTGGTGGTATTTCATCACCACTGCATTTTTTTTTTAACAAAAAAAGCCGACAATTAAAAAAAAAATATATATATATATATACTATATTTTGTTACCTTCTGCTATAAAACATATCCAATAAAAAGAATAAAAAATGAAAATTTTTCATAAAGTCAATGGGCCGGATTCAGAAACGAGATACGATGGAGTATCTCCTGATACGCCGTCGTATTTCTGAGTCCGGCCGGTCGTATCTATGCGCCTGATTCAGAGAATCAGTTACGCATAGATATCCCTAAGATCCGACTGGTGGAAGTGTCTTACACCAGCGTATCTTAGGCTGCATATTCTCGCTGGCCGCTAGGTGGCGCTTCCGTATAGTTACGCGAGGAATATGCAAATTAGTATTTACGCCGATTCAGAAACGAACGACCGCCCGGCGCTTTTTTTTTACGTCGTTTGCGTTCGGCTTTTTCCGGCGTAAAGTTACCTCTGCTATATGAGGGGTATGTGCGGCGTATCCTATGTTAAGTATGCCCGTCGTTCCCGCGTCGAATTTTGAAAATGTTATGTCGTTTGCGTAAGTCGTTCGCAAATAGGGCTTTGCGTAAGTTACGTTCACGTCGATACCAATGAGGCTTTGCGGCGGATTTTCGAGCATGCGCACTGGTATTGTTTCACGAACGGCGCATGCGCCGTTCAAAATAAACGTCAAAAACGCGGGGTCAAGTAAAATTTAAATACTACACGCCCCCAACATCCCCATTTGAATTAGGCGGCCTTACGCCGCAACACATACGTTACGCTGCCGTAACTAAGGGCGCAAGTTCTTTCTGAATACAGAACTTGCGCCCAAAGTTACAGCGGCGTAATGTATCGGAGATACGTTACGCCGGAAGAAAGATACGCTCAGGTATCTGAATCCGGCCCAATATGTATTCTGTTACATATTTTTGAAAAAAAATCCCAATAAGCATATATTGATTGGTTTGCGCAAAATCTATAGAGTCTATGGGATATATACTGTATTTTTTTTTTTTTATACTAGTAATGGCTGCGATCAGCAGCTTATAGTGGGACTGCGATATTGCAGTGGACAATTGGAAATTAACTGACACTTTTGAGGGAAAGAAAATCCATCACTTCCCACATACATAGGCAGAGCTCCAACCTGTGTGTCTTCCCGACGATCTGTGGGTGCTGGCAGACATACATTGACTGGCACCGGCTGATCGGCTTCTGCTGTGACAAACCACAGCAGAAGCGGCACACCCCCTAACCAGAAGTGTAGAATCACATATATAAATACATGATTCTGCACAGTGCGGCTGCCCTGTAGTAAATCTGCTACAAGCGGTTAATGTACTAATTAGGTATTGGGGGTTATTTACAAAAGGAAAATCCACTTTGCACCCCAATTGCAAACTACAAGTGTAAAGTGCACTTGAAATTGCACTGAAAGTACACTTGGAAGTGCAGTCGCTGTAGATCCGAGGGGGAAATGCAAGGAAAAAAAAAAACAGCATTTTAGCTTGCACATGATCGGAGAATAAAACCAGCAGAGCTTCCCCTCATTTCAGATCTACCCCTCAGATTTACAGCGACTGCACTTCCAAGTGCACTTTCAGTGCAATTTCAAGTGCACTTTTCACTTGTAGTGCAAAGTGGATTTGCCTTTCGTAAAAAAAAAAAAAAAACATTGTGTGGCTATTGCAAGCAACATTTAACCTACACAATCAACTACATCCTTCATTGAGCCTTCGGAAAATATTCTCAGTGCAGGTCAAAAGTAGGCAGCTTAATTTCTCAACTAAAGTAATGAAATAACAAAAAAATAACTAATGTCTAAGTTTTATGAATTGTACATCCATGCACAATCAAAGGTAAATCTCTTTTTTTTATTTATTTTTTATCTTTAGATGTTTTTAAAGCATACAGGCAGAATGTGTTGAATGCATTAATGTATAATTATTGGATACACATGTCTGGCATGTGACCACACCAAAGGCACTGACCTTTCCAAATCTAAATGAAATCAAAGGCAGCTTTCAAAAATATGAACACAGTTGTCAGGCCGTCGTCTTCATTTTGTGTATGTAAACAAAACAATATTAGAGTTCAGAAGGATGAATAATTGTTAACATTTATAATGTGTTTCCTTTGACACTGAGGAATTGCATAGTTTACAACACCAACAGTGTTTTATGTCCATGTATGTTTAGCAAATAGACATCCATTACCAGATATGATGACCTTTGGCAATGAGAACAATCATTTCATGGCACTGTCATGTGTACAAGGTCCCAATGCTAGGAATTCCACAATCAGTCTGTCATTTCCTGTAATGTGCTTACATCCATGATGGAGGATGGAAAACAGGAAGGACTTTTATAAACACTGCCATTAGTTTTACTTTCTCTAATTGCACTACACACAGAAAGGACTTTAAAGTTTCTTTGTAAACGGTTAATGTGTGAGAGGCCACAGCTATAACAACGTGTCATTTTAGTGACAATGCAGCCAGCCAAACATGAGCCTGATACCACAATTAACATAATTTAGCCAGTGCTCCAGTTCTGTAAATGTCCGTCCCATCCTTGCTTGTCAACAATGTTTTTCAATACATATTTTCTTTTTTCTTGAATGAAGATTATATTCTAAAATAGATTTATTAATTAATTACACAACATAATTAATTTCTTGACATTTCTTCTGCTGCTCTGTCACAGGTTTGGGGCAGGAAGTAGACTGAATGAGTGGATGCATTTCGGCCTATGGGCCATCGTCAGAGGTATTCATAAGGATAAAAAACAACAAATTTCAATGCAAAACAATGTACCGCTTTCACATTCAAAAATACTGACATAATCAGACCACCAAGGAGGTTAAATGAAACCTATAACATTTGAATGTTTTCTTTCTTATGTTATTTTAACGACCAACATGTTTTACAAATGCCAGGCAGGACATTTATGTGGATGAGAGCTGAAGGGCAGCTCTCTTGTTTAGCAGGACAGACCTCCTGGATTAGTCAGTTACACACAGGCTGCAACAAGCAAGAAGGAAGGATTTTTATTTTGTTATAATATGGCAGGGGTCTTCAAACTATGTCCCTCCAGTTGTTCAGGAACTACAATTCCCATCATGCCTAGTCATGTCTGTGAACATCAGAGTTTTACATTGCCTCATGGGATGTGTAGTCCCACAACAGCTGGAGGGCTGTAGTTTGAGGATCCTTGTAATATGGTATGCAAATGAGTGTCTTAAAAGACACTGCTAATCTCCCTGCTAATATAGTAAATATATAGAGTATGACATACAGTATATATGTAAAACAAGAATAACAGTGGTTTATAAAGTAAAAAATACCTAAAAAATACCTACTTTTGTTTTCAATTTACCTTTAACCCATAATACAATTTTTTTTGTTTTGCAAATAATCATTATATGTACTATATGTGTTATGCAATATATTAATACCAAGCCTTGGTAGATTTTGTGAAAAATATAGGTTTCCTTGCGCTGTCACAATAATATTTGATGCATTCTGTGAAATTGTTCATGCGAATTATGAATTGAGAAATCAATAACTCAGCGCTGGCATTATTAAGAGTGTAAAATAATTCACAGGCCAGAACGCTTTACAAAGGCTTGTCTAGGATGTCATGAGGGACCTTAAGTAATTAGCAGCAGCAGAAACCATTTAATAGTTAACAGATTATTTCTTTAAAAAAAAAATCCAGCCGTATAAGCACACACTTATGTGTTACAATGTAAATTCTACCTGATATCAATACCATCTTATGAAGATTAATTGAATGCCGGGAACAACTATATCTAGCCTAATAAGGGGCATAAACACAACTATGCCACTGTGAAAATCAATCTTATTGTTAAGACAGCGGTTGCAAGGACGAAATGCGCTGAGCTTATTAATCAGCATTGATTGTTCGCGGGGCAGCCACCAATGTAATTAACACTTTTGCTAGAAGAAATCACTTTCACAGCATGGACATGTCACTCATAAGCTGTTGCTGATGCATTACCAATACGGTCTATGCTCTGCTTCATGTAATTAGGTTGATCTGCACAAACAAGATTTTCGGCCAATGGCTAACGTCCAGAGGGAATACCCACAGATCAGCTGTAACTGGATGAGACTGGCAAAAGAGGTATAAACAATGTAAATAGGATTTACAGTTGTCTATAACATTGGTTGAATTGTTTCTGACTTAGTAATGGTCAATTTGTATGTGTAGTTTGTTCACACTTCACAAAGCCCCAATGTGATGTTGGAGAATAACTCCAAATATAGGGCTTGTGTCTAAGTTCTCACTAAACATTACCCAATTTTATAGACCAGCATCCCTCTCTGTGTAAAAACAGGATTCATATATTTCTATAGCTCACTCATACATAGCAGAATTTATAATTCCAGCACCCCTGTATTGCTCTCCTTTCATGATATTGATGGCAACAAAGACATTAAACATGATTTCCTTCCAATATTATTGGGCTTGTCTCTTGTCTCGAATTCAGGTGCGATTTCAATAGACATCTGTGCATGAAGCCACACAAATGTCTATCAAGTAGCACCTGAAATCGCGCTGACCTTGCTACTTAGAAATCGTGCTACTTCAAGTGAAGTAGCGCAATTTCAAAATATCATCAATGTGAACCAGGGCTAATGCAATTAATTAAAGTGCATGAAGTGATGTAAGTGCAAAATAGGTCCTTTTATTTGTGCAAGAAAGTGCTATAGTGCTCCGCGTCCCAATGGAGTTAATTATCCTCCTCCCAGGGATGGTGTAAAATTCCAAAATCACCAGATGGGTTGGACTCCTTTGCCTTCTTATACATATACATACCGTATTTATCTTTCTATAACGCGCCCCGGCGTATAGCTGGCACCCCCAACCTAGAAGAAAAATTCCTGAAAAAAAAAATACTTACAGTTTGGATGCCCGGCGTCCATCGCGTCCATCGGTGGCCTTGTATATGTCCGCCGACATATACCGAGATATACCGCCGACATATACAGAGCGCAGTACACTCGGGTATAGTTGGACAGGCTCGGCTCCTCTCGCGTAAAGGACGTACAGAACGCACAGGACGTGACCGCGAGCGGAGCCGAGCCTGCTCGACTATACCTGAGTGTACTGCGCTCGGTATATGTCGGCGCAGTGGTTCAAACAAAGTGCAGGAAGTGGGTATCGGCGTATATCGCGCACCCACGATTTTGCCCTGATTTTCAGTGCAAAAAAGTGCGCAGTATACGCCGATAAATACGGTACATATATCCCCAAAATTATTCTACTGTCCATTTATTTTTTGTTAGTCTTAAGGGCCATACACACAGGCTGAATATCGGGGGCATTGGCCAGTTTAATAGAAGCCGGCTGACATTTGGCTCTTGTGTATGGCAGCTGGTCCGACAGAAGATGTTCGGCCACATTTTGTTGAAGGAGCATTACCAAAAAAGGTCTGCCTATTGGCATCCGCTCACTGGTATGTTCTGTCAGAACACAATAGCTCAGCGGGGGAGATCGCTGTGCTAACATTGCATAGTTAGTACAGCAGATCCTCCCGAGCTCCTCATTTTTTATTAAATTTTTTCGTTTAGCCCGCTGGGTTGAACTAAAAAACTAGTAGTTTGTACTAGGCATTACAGTAAACACATTTTAGATTGAGTAAATTGCAACCATATAAAATCCTTTTTAGAATGATTTCAGCTTAAATTTGAAATGCAGTATTTGCCTGTACATGCAGCCCATGCCCCACAATTTAACAACATTCCACAAAATACAACCAAAATTAAAAAAAAGACACCACACAAATTACTGGCATATATAATGGCCGCGGCACTTTATTGGTTTGCAATAAATCATAATATTTATACATTTTTATTCAACCAAAAATATTCAAGTAAATATTAATATCTATCTATAAGCTCAGTTATTGGAACTCGAGCCATATTAAATTAAAAGATCATTAAATGTCCCCCCTAGAAATCCAAGGTAACCAACCACAAGTGCCAGCGACAAAGGGGGGAAAGGGTGGATATCTCTTTTGCCAAGGCTTGACCAACTGTGGAAAACCTATGTAATTCTTCCGTATTTATAGCTCCCAGGATTTCTAGAAACATGCAAGACTTTTAATTGGTTAAAAATTCTCCTCATGAAATTTAAAGAGACAGTAACTTAATTACATATAACCCTATTTCCTTACAAACTTGTATGAAAAATTGAGTGGGAGGGGCGGGGCTGCAGCAAGCCTATGATGGCAGGCCCGAATAGATGTTCCCTCCTTTTCCATTCTTGCAGCTAATTATTATTTGTAAAGTTCACAACATAGCCACAAGTAGTAATTCTGCATGATAACTCAGTGTTTCTCAACTCCAGTCCTCAAGGCGCCCCAACAGGTCATGTTTTCAGGATTTCCCTCAGATGAAACAGCTGTGGTAATTACTAAGGCAGCAAAACTGATCAAATCACCTGTGCAAAATAATGAAAAGCCTGAAAACACGACCTGTTGGGGCGCCTTGAGGACTGGAGTTGAGAAACACAGTGATAACTAATATCTCTCAGTGTTCAAAATGTAATTCATGGGCACTGAAGCAACACCAGAATGGGGAGTTAAAGGGGACAGCCGTTTAGGCTCCCCTTTCCTCATGGGGTCACGGCATCAAAAGGAAGCTAAATAGTTAAAGGTGCAGGCTGTAGTTTAGCTAGGTTAGGTTAAGCTAGTTAATAGTGAAGGGTAATAGGAGGTCAGAAGGTTATTTTAGGTCAAAGGGAGGTGAAGTTTCTAGAGGTTAAACAGGTTAAATCAGGATTGGCCAGTCAGGTCAGGTGGGTTCAGAGGGTTCTGGAAGATGTAGAGGTCAAGCTAGGATTGGTTAGTAAGGTCAGCTGACAGGTTAGAGATCATTCTAGAAGGGGGTGCTGGCCTATTTAAGGATCAGTTCTGAGGGGGTCAGCGCCAGTTTTCAGAGAAAAACCAGAAGGTGAAGCTCCGTCTGTTATTTCCCAGCAATATGGAAGGCTTAATCCAGCAGCTAATAGAGAAAGCAGAGGCAGCAGGAGGAGAAGCGTGGCTTCAGCAGTGCCTCAACTTACCTTCACACCAGGGCTATGAGGAAAGCAGCTCTGCAGCAGGATCGAGCGGGAGCATCTGTCAGCAGCCATGTGTGCTTGCAGCAGAGGCGGCGTCTGGTGATAATTTTCTTCCGGAGGTCGCAGAGGGGAATGACATTGCGGAGGAGGAGCCGTATGTACGGAGGACCAGCAAGAGGAAACGCCAGGGGAAAGGAGCTGTAAGTTCAGCTCCACCCACAGCAGCCGACGGTGTCCCGGATGTCTCTTTTTTATCTTACAGGGGTCGGTGCGCTGGCGATGTTCAAAGCAACAGGGGCAATGGACGGAGCTCCCGGGGACCAGCAGCATCGGTCGGAGGTTTCCCCCCACGAGCAGGAGTTCAAATGAGCCAATCAGGCTCCAGCTGGGGCAAAAGATGAGGGAGCAAGTCTATTACACCAACCCAGCATGAGGAGCAGAGAACCAGCAGCATTTCTGTGCGGTGCACATCGCCCATGTCAGCCCCTGGAGTAAGCGGGACTCGGGGGCTGGAGGGTGAATGTAACAAATCATCACAAATACCTGTACTATCTCTGTTAGAGCAATTAATTAACATTGTTAAATCTCAGCAGCAATGCGCTGTGGGAGGAAAAGATGACATAGCAGGAGTTTGGTCAGCAGTAGCAGATACTCCTAAGGTTACACCACAGCTAGCTTTGCCATCTGTACATGAAACTGATGTTGTTACAGCAATGAGTGGGCAAGAAAAGGCTGACAGGGAATGCATGCCATGTTTGTTATCACCATTAGGTTTCCATCTATCTGCTCAGGTTAAAGAGAAAATATGGAAAAAAGAGTATATAGATTTAAATACGATTCTCCCTGCTACTAGAGAAACCAAATATGAAAGGAATGATAAATCTGAGGATAAGCGTCGTAGACCTCTGATTAAATCCTTTTACAGTTGGTTACAAGCATTTCTAATATATGCTAGTGTGCTATGTGAAAAATGCCCAGTATTAAACCCTTTGTTATTTCAGCATCTTGATATTATCCTAGAAGCTTATAGAAGTTTTAGTGGCCTGTCATAGTTGTCATATGACGAGGCTTTCAGGCAAAAACTAGCTGTGCAGCCGTCATTGCAGTGGGGTTCTAAGGATGTTGGCCTTTGGCTAAATTTATTTTTGCCTCAGAAACAGACTTTTGGGCGTCCAGCAGTAACGACAACACCAAACCAGAACATTACTCCCTCCAGTTACAAGAAAGGATTATGCTTTGCATACAATGATTCGCAATGTAGATGGATGTCGGCTTGCAAGTATAAACATGAGTGCGCCTTTTGTGCTAGTAGCCACCCCATAACAAAGTGTTTTCGTAAGCTACAGGCGCACTCTAGGGATGGTTTTCCAAAAAGCAACCACTCTGGTGATGCTCCCAAGAATACTGCCATGGTTACACATTTATCCAAACCAGCGGATGGCCTCTCTTCTAACTGAGGGTTTTATGGTACGTTTTCAACTCCCAAGTTTTCAAGGTACTGGTTGTACAATTGTTGATAATTTAAAATCAGTAAAAGACACACCACATTTGGTAAGGCCAAAACTGGTTAAGGAAATTCAAGCCGGTAGGATGGAAGGTCCATTTGATCAGCCACCATTTAAAGATTTTAGGTTTTCACCTTTGGGTTTGGTTCCTAAGAAAGAACCAAACGAATATCGCCTCATACACCATCTTTCATTCTTTGTTGGCAGTTCTCTCAATGACACAGACAATGCATCTGTGTCTTACACGTCATTTGATTCGGCCATAGAAAAGCTTCAGTTATTAGGAAAAAATTGTTTAATGGCAAAAGGAGACATCAAGTCTGCATTTCGGCTTCTTCCTTTGAATCCTAGTTGTTTCAACTCTTTAGGTATTTGTTTTGAACGTCAGTTTTATGTGGATAAAGTTTTACCAAAGGGATGCTCACTCTCTTGTTTTTATTTTGAAGCTTTTTCGTCCTTTTTGGAGTGGGTGGTAAGTATGGTATTTGGTTCCCAGTATTTTATTCACTATTTGGATGATTTTTTATTTTTGGGTCCTGAAGGTTTTCAGCTATTGTCCTCGTTCCAACTGGTTTGTAAATATTTTGGAATTCCGTTGGCCGAGGAAAAAATAATTTATCCTACTACGTGCATTGAGTTTCTGGGAATTACTTTGGATTCAGTCACCGGGAAATTCAGATTGCCTGATTAAAAAATCTATAAGTTATCCTAATTATTAAATATGTTCCTGAGAAAGAGTAAAGTGACACTAAAATAAATGCATTCTTTACTGGGACAGCTGGCATTTGCAACAAGAGTATTGCCAATGGGTAGGGTTTTTTCCAGACAATTATATGCTGCTATTTCAGGCTTAAAAAAACCCTCCGCTCATATTAGATTAACATCAGATATAAAACAGGATTTAATGGTCTGGTTAAAATTTTTAGAACACTTTAATGGCAGGACGTTGTGGCAGCAAGGTTTTATTCTTGACAGTGACTTTAATTTATCAACCGATGCAGCTGGCTCGGTTGGTTTTGGCGCTGTTTGGGGTAATCGTTGGTGTGCATCCTCCTGGCCACCTAGGTGGATCAACAATGGTTCTGTATAAACATTATTTTATTGGAATTGTTTCCAGTAATAGTGTCTTTAGAGATTTGGGGCCACTTCTTTGCTAACAGAAGGTTATTGGTGAGTACTGATAACAAAGGAGTGGTATTCGCAGTCAATTGCCTTTCTTCCAAATCCCCTGCGGTGGTGTCATACTTGAGACATCTGTTTTTTCTCTGCCTAAAATGGAATGTTTGGTTGAAAGCGAAATACATTCCTGGTAAGAATAATGTAATTGCTGATGCTCTCTCTCGCCTGCAGATGGACCAATTTTTCAAGTTGTTACCGGGGGCCGAGCCAGTTGGGGTACCCTTGCCTTCCCAATTGTGGGATCTAATTTTATTCTACAGAACATTCAGAATTCAGTGGCCCCATCTCAGTGGAAGAATTACACTTCTTCGTGGCTCCTGTGGTCAACTTTCTTAGGGTCTTTAAGGAGGTCGGTGGCGGATCATTCAGAGCACTTGGTGCTTCTGTTTCTCCAGTCCTTACTTCAGAAACAATACTCTTGGTCTTCCATTAGTAAAATTTTGTCAGGGGTGTCCTTCTTCTTACGCCTTTATGACCTCCCCCTTGTCACAGTTTCTTTTCAGTGCGGCAGGTTTTGAAAGGGTACAAGAAGGGTATCAGTCAGAAGGATGGTAGGTCTTCCATTACCCCAGCCATATTGAAGAGAATCTGTAAAGCAACTTTGTTGATATGCTCCTCTGATTATGAGGCTATCTTGTTCAATTCCGTATTTACTTTGGCATTTTTTGGGGCTTTAAGAATCTCAGAACTTCTACCCGCCTCAAAGGCTGGCAAAGGGGGGTTTTTATTGTCCAGTGTGATAATTCGAAGTGAGGGTCTTCGCCCTTTTTTTTCAGAGTTAGTGGGTGTAGGAACTTGGGTTAATTTGACTAGCTGTAAGGATAGGGTGGTTTGCCCAGTTTCAGCTCTCAAATCTTACCTTACAGTCCGTCCCGCTGAGTCTACCTTATTATTTATTCATAGGGACGGGTCTCCTGTAACCATTTACCAGTTTTCGGCAGTACTAAAGAAGTGCCTTGTGCAGCTTCAGTTAGGACATCTCAAATTGACAACTCATTCATTTCAAATCGGAGCTGCAACTGAAGCCGCTAGGATTGGGCTTGAAGAGAGTACCATAAAAAAGATAGAGAGATGGAAGCCAGATTCCTACAAACTTTACATTCGCCCAAGTTAATTATTGTTTTATTTTAAGTTTCTCACCACACAGTGTGGATTATAATTCACTCTTTTGTTTTTTGGGCATAAAAATTAGCAAGGAATAGAGTCTATTCGGAAGAGATTGGGCATGGATCCTTCAGCCTTCCGAGTTTATTGGTATGGACGAAGGGGTATTGTATGGGAGGATTTGGTTTTCGAATTATGTAGATTGTACGCAATCCATAATGCTCCTGATATTTTAATTTTACATATTGGCTGTAACATTCCGGTTTTTGAAATTGACCTCCCCAGGTACAGTGCTGGTTTTCTCCGAGATTATGCCACGGTGGTCAGAATCTATGATTTTCAAACCGCTTGACAAAGTTCGTAAACGGATAAATAGAACAATGCAGAAATTTCTTGCCCCAACGTTGGGCATGTCTTTTCGCCATGTGGTGCTCGAAGGTAATGTAAAGGGTTTATATAGACATGACAGAATACATTTATCAGATATTGGTTTGGATATCTTTAATGCAAACCTACAAACATACATAGAGATGGCCGCGGTCTGGGGGTAGGTGGACAGACAGATGGGGGTAGGTGGTTGGGAGATTTAAGGAAAAGTTTACGTTGAAATGCTGTTTCAGCTCGAGTCTCAGTGGCTGGGTTGAATATTTGGTTATTGAGATAATATTTGGTTTACGTTTTTTATGAAATAAAGCTGGTGTTATACTGATAAAGTTATTAAACCAATGAATCAGGCCGTGACCAATATTTTGCAAAAGATGTATTTATTGAGAAATAATAAAAAATATTATTTAATATATTTTTGTTGTGTATTTATTCTCTGTGCATGTTTGAGTATGCATGATTCCTGTGATCACATGGCTCTACTCCCACTAAATGAACAGGGCTGTAATGAATGGAGATAATCATTAAAAATGAAAAAACTTTCAGCGCAAAAAATGTTGCCAATAAAAGCATCAGGCAAACAGTGTAATGTACCGTACAAATACATTTATATAAACTTCTGCCACATGATTTTTAATTCTGTTCAGCCAGTTATATGAGACCTCCACCGCTACCATACAGAACATCACTACCTTCTGGTTCAGCTTTCCACTTTATTGTGTTGCCTTACTGCCTTCAGCCTGCCCTTTGGAAAATCAGTCAGCGTCATTACACTACCATCGACCAGTACACAGGTAGGTGACCAGGAAGCTGTAAAATTTAACCAGGAAATAATATAATTATCTGGCTGTCTATAAAGTGTGGCTGGTGGATTGCAAACCCTTTGGTATAGGCACATAAGATAGCAGGAGACCGATCCCAAGACACGTTCTGCATGTATACCAGCTGTACATAAAATCATTTTTTTAGGCCTAATTGAAGCCTAACATTTTGTATTTTTTATGTGGTCAGGCTGCATAACCATACCTCCCAACTTTTTGAGACAGGAATGAGGGACACCTATCAGCAAAAGTATGTAGGCCCCCTTAAACAAGAATTGTATAAAACGATTGGTTAAACCCACAAGTGCTTTTTTTACCACTACTATTCATTTGTATTGGCTTTTGGAATTTACAAATGCAGACATTTAGAAATCAGATGAAAGGTTTAGCACTGGAAAACACTTTTTGATAGGTAAAAAGTGCATTTTATATACAACTATATAGATCAGACCAAAATGAGGGACACATGAGGAATAATGAGGGACACAGGGACATTGCCCCAAATCAGGGACAGCCCATCAAAATCAGGGACAGTCCCTTCATATCAGGGATGGTTGGGAGCTATGCAGGGCCGGACTGGCCAACCGGGAAACCGGGAAAATTCTCGGTAGGCCGCCTGCTTTTGCCTGCTGTCACACTGCCTCAGTCTGCCTGTCAGTCAAATATAATCAGCGGCGGGCCGCAGCCGCCGCTCTTTTCAATTGTGCAGGGGTTACGGCTGCACTGAGTTCCCTGGGGCTGCTTTTGCATACCTGAAGACTGCGGTAGTTCAAAGCAGCCGCAGGCCGGCGGGTTGCGGCCGCCATGCTCGCCGCCGCAGTTGCCTTCTTGAACTAGTCCTGACGTTTTGTTTCTCCTGCTCGGCTCCTCCCCTTAGACACATGATCAGTGATGCTACTCACTGATTAGCTAGGTAGCTTACCTAGCTAATCAGTGAGCAGCATCACTGAGCATGTGTCTAAGGGGAGGAGCCGAGCAGGAGAAACAAACGTCAGGACTAGTTCCATCGTCCCGTGCGGCGCCAACACCGCCTACAAAGTCTCTGCACGGTCACGAGTGAGGGGAGAGCCGCAGAGGAGAAGTGAACGGCGTCGCCACCCTGCCTTGGAGCACAAGGTGAAGAAATACATTTTAATGCAATTTATATAATGAATCTCTCTCTTACCATATCTGCACCCCCCCCTTCTCTCTCTGTCACCTACCTTTGCTGCCCCTGCAATAAAATTGAAATCTGTATAATAATCTCAGAGAGGAGGGGGGGGGTGCACCGTGCAATGAGAGAGATTATTATACAGGTTTAGGTTACAATTTGCACCCCCCCCCCTGTCTGTCACCTTTGCTGCCCCTGCAAATTGTAATAAAAAAAAAAGGCCAAAAGCGCCCAAAAAATTCCCACCTGTCCTCCTGCGGCTGCGCCTGCCTCCCGCACTATAGCCCCGGTGGTACGTCACTTTACCTGAAAAATTTGGTTTCTTAGCTGTTGGCAGTATGGAGGAGTGTGACAGGCACCCCCCATGCTCATTTACGAGTGTGACCGGCTACTCGGCCAGATTGACATTTGTTTGACTGGTGCCGTCACCCGTCACGTGAGGTTGTTTCTTAGGCTACTTTCACACTGGGGCGTTGTGCCGTCGGCAGTAAAGTGTCAGTATTTTAGCAGCGCTTTACTGTAATTTTTGCGGCGCTATTCAGCTGCTAGCGGGGCGCCTCATAGACTTTTTTGAGCGTCCTCCAAGCACAATGTTAGCGGTCCAAAAGGATAAAAAAATGGCCGCAAAGCGCCGCTGCAGCAGCGCTTTGCTGGTGGTTCAGCGCCGCTGCCCATTGATTTCAATGGGCAGGGGCGCTTTAGAAGCAGTGTGTACACCGTTCCTACAGGGCCTCAAAGATGCGGCTAGCTGGACTTTTTTGAGCATCCTGCCAGCGCACCGCTCCAGTGTGAAAGCTTTCGCATTGGAGTGAGAAGAGAGGCTCTTTCAGGGCATTTTGCAGGAGCTATTTTGTAGCGCCTGCAAAGCACCTCAGTGTGAAAGTAGTCTAAGACCCCTTTCACACTGAGGCGCTATAACGCAAAAAATAGCGTCTGCAGAGCGCCCTGAAAGAGTGATTCCATTCACTCCAGTGTGAAAGCCCAAGTGCTTTCACACTGGAGCGGTGCGCTGGCAGGACATTAAAATTTTTCCTGCAAGCAGCATCTTTGAGGCGCAGTAGGAGCGGCTCCTAAAGCGCCCCTGCCCATTGGAATCAAAGCGACACTTTGCGGCCATTAAAAGCACCCCGCTAGCGGCTGAATAGTGCTGCTAAAAATAGCGGCGCTTTACTGCCGATGCCCCCACCGCCCCAGTGTGAAAGAGGCCTTAAAGTCTCATGTGTGATTGTGCGTGTGTGCTAAGCAGACAGGGCCACTGGTGATCCTACTCCCTCTCTCCCCCTGTACAGTGTCAGAGGCACTGGTGCAGCATTGGCAGAGGACTGTATCTATTACAAGGAAACACCCCCCTGCACTGCTGCGTGTCCCTGACCATCACAGTGCCACTGCCAGTGAGTGTGACCTGTATGTGTACCACTGCGTGCAGTCACTGTCTGATGTTCCATTCCACTCTGCCTTTCTGCCCAGTGCTGTGCCCATGATACACCGCACAATTCCTCTGCATTTATGGGTGCTGATATTGCCACATTTATGGGTGCTGTTACCACATTTATGGGTGTTGATATTACTGCATTTATGGGTGCTGTTACCACATTTATGGGTGCTGATATTACTGCATTTATGGGTGCTGTTACCACATTTATGGGTGCTGATATTACTGCATTTATGGGTGCTGTTACCACATTTATGGGTGCTGTTACCACATTTATGGGTGCTGATATTACTGCATTTTTTGGGTGCTGTTACCACATTTATGGGTGCTGTTACCACATTTAAGGGTGCTGATATGGCTGAATTTAAGGGTGCTGATATTGCTGCATTTAAGGGTGCTGATATTTCTGCATTTATGGGTGCTGGTAAGGCCATAATTATGGGTAATGGTAAGGCCGCAATTATGGGTGCTGATGTTGCTGCAATTATGGGTGCTGATGTTACTGCAATTATGGGTGCTGATGTTACTGCAATTATGGGTGCTGGTAAGGCCGCATTTATGGGTGCTGCTAAGGCCACTTTTATGGGTGCTGATATTACTGCATTTATGGGTGCTGTTACCACATTTATGGGTGCTGATATTACTGCATTTATGGGTGCTGTTACCACATTTATGGGTGCTGATATTACTGCATTTATGGGTGCTGTTACCACATTTATGGGTGCTGTTACCACATTTATGGGTGCTGATATTACTGCATTTTTTGGGTGCTGTTACCACATTTATGGGTGCTGTTACCACATTTAAGGGTGCTGATATGGCTGAATTTAAGGGTGCTGATATTGCTGCATTTAAGGGTGCTGATATTTCTGCATTTATGGGTGCTGGTAAGGCCATAATTATGGGTAATGGTAAGGCCGCAATTATGGGTGCTGATGTTGCTGCAATTATGGGTGCTGATGTTACTGCAATTATGGGTGCTGATGTTACTGCAATTATGGGTGCTGGTAAGGCCGCATTTATGGGTGCTGCTAAGGCCGCTTTTATGGGTGCTGATATTACTGCAATCTTGGGTGCTGATATTACTGCAATCTTGGGTGTTTTTTTTGTTATGGGTATCTGAAAGATGGGTTTCAAATGTTTTGACAGGGGCGCAGTTTCAGTGCTTGCGATAGGCGCCATTTTCACTAGAAATGCCTCTGCTCTCGCCGTTGCACCCTCTCTCGCCGTTGCACCCTCTCTCTCGCCGTTGCACCCTCTCTTTCTCTCTCTCTCATCGTTGCACCCCTCTCTCTCACCATTGCAGCCTGGCCCCTCTCTGGCTCTCTCATGGATTTCTCTTTTTTTTTGGGCTGGTATAATAATGCTGTGGGGCTGGTATGAAATTATTTCCAGGGCTGGTTTTCATTCCCAGTCCGGCCCTGGAGCTATGCATAACATAACAACTAAGGAAAAAAGAGCTGATTTTTTATTTTTACAATGCATGTGTGATTTATACTATAAAAGCTTCCCTAACTCAGCTCAGCAGCACACTGGACACTGGAGAACAGGACCACTGCTCACACAGAGAGCAGCAGTCTGACACCTCCATGCACAGTGCACATGTGGATTGAAGCGCTGTACAAGGAGAGTGAAATGCTACAAAGCGGATAGTATATAAATCTTTTACAGGTTCTTCCCCCCCCCCCCCAAAAAAAAATAACACACTCAATGTTTGTCAAAGATTTAAATACAAATTAGAAAACGATGCATTTTCTCCAGATCCTATCCAACTTCCAAAAAATGCTGCGTTGAACGTAGGTATGTTTTCAAAGATGATATATTTATCCATTTCCCAAATTCTCGGTCTGTTTCTTCAGTGTGATGCCAACACATACTAGCTTTTTCAGTACATACCACTAATTGTGAAAAATTAAATAAAAAAAATTAATGCCATATATAAAAATGTGGCTTACATTGGATTTAAATGATTTCTAATGAATACATAGCTGCATTAAAACTTGTATCTGGCTGGAGTTTAGCTTTGACAGTGACCAAGTTTGCATTAGGCTGACATGCCTGCTATGATAAGTTATGGTTTTAGCCAGCAGGGGGCTCTATTGTGTGAAATAGTTTATGTTGAAAAGGCACACAAATGTACATACAGACGATGAAATTCACATCAAACAATATTTTCAGAGCAATGGTACTGCAAATACACAAGTGTTTCCTTTAACTGTACATCTGTAACATATTCACCCGCTCTTTACAGCTGAGTTTTATTTACAGTTCAATTTACAGATGAGTTATATTTTCATTCTACATTCAGCACACACAGAAAAGAGAGAGATGTGGCCTTTATATTTCACATGGGGAAAAAAATATGTGGCTTTTAATTTTGTCAGCTGGCATTTTACAGGGCATTCAGCAACCAATATGCTCAGTAAAAGCTTTATAACTTTTATCAGCAGGTCCATTTATTTGATCTCTCTCACTATTATCTGGCTGGATTCATTCTCATTTGGCACTTTCTCTATTTTGCAAGGCTTCATTCTTGCCTTATCTCAAAAATAAAAACATTTGCTTTCCTAAATTCTTTGGATGGCTGTTAAAACCAGATTTAATATCTACCAATGCATAGTAATATACAGTGCCCTGAAAAAGTATTCATACCCCCTAAAATTTTCCCAAAAACGTAAATGTATTTTAATTGGATTTTATGTGATAGAACAACACAGAGAGTGGAATTGTTGCCTATTCTTCTTTTCAAAATAGCTCAAGCTTTGTCAGATTGGTTGTGGAGCATCTGTGAACAGCAATGTTTAAGTCTTGCCACAGATTCCCAATTGGATTTAGGTCTGGACTTTGACTGGGCCATTCTAACACATGAATATGCTTTGATCTAAACCATTCCATTGTAGCTCTGGCTGTATGTTTAGGGTTGTTGTCCTGCTGGAAGGTGAACCTCCGCCCTAGTCTCAAGTCTATTGCAGAAAAGCATCCTGATGCCACCACAATGTTTCAAGGTGGGGATGGTGTGTTCAGGGTGATGTGCAGTGTTAGTTTTCCGCCACACATAGCATTTTTTCTTTTAGGCCAAAAAGTAAAATTTTGGTCTTATCTGACCAGAGCACCTTCTGTTTGCTGTGTCCCCCACATTGCTTCTTGTAAACTGCAATGGGACTTCTTATGGCTTTCTTTCAACAATAGCTGTATTCTTGCTACTCTTCCGTAAAGGTCAAATTTGTGGCCTGCACGACTAGTAGTTGTCCTGTGGACAGATTTCTTTATCGTACATCACGGGACACAGAGCGGCATATTCATTACTATGTGGGTTATATGGAGTACCTTCAGGTGATGGACACTGGCAATCTCAAACAGGAAGTCCCCTCCCTATATAACCCCCTCCCATCGGAGGAGTACCTCAGTTTTTTCGCCAGTGTCTTAGGTGTTGGTCATGGAATAGCCTTGCCTCCACATCCTTGGGATCAAGGCAGGCTAACCGGATCTGTCCAAAGTGCCTCAGTGCCAAAGTGGACAGTACCCGGGCCCCCAAGCCGAGGGGTTTTGCCTATAACGCTTCTCTCTTTAGGGAGCTGGACCCTGGGCCCAGGACTTAGAGCCTTTTTTGTTAAAGTGCCTAAAGTAACCTGTTTGCCAGGGTGCTGTATAGGTCCAGGACAGTGGGTTCCTTCCAGGACCCCAGGGCCTGAAGGTCTAGTACGCTACCCACGGAGATGGGTGAAGGTTGGACCGCTTGCTGTGCAAGGTCCTGCGGCATGGAGCAGGTAAGAGGGGGGGCCTGCGGGACTTGGTTCGACAGCAGGCCCTCCAGGGATCTATGGGGAAGTTAGCCTGTGTATGCTCTGGCATTGGCAGTTGGGGCCACTATGTCTAGGAAAGACAGGATGGTCTGGATATTTTACCCCCCAAATATTGGATTCCCTGGTCTGTTTGCTGTAACCGCCTGGCTGCGCGCTAGGTGGGTAAAGGAGGGGCTGTGGGCCTTTACCTTTCCCAGAACGTAGGTCTTAACCTATCAAGAGTTCTTACCTGGCTGGGTGTCAGGCCGCAGGCAGCTGGAGATCTATGCCGCTCTGTGTCCGGTAAAGGGATGCTTCAAAACGCTCTCCCTGCATAGCAGGACTCCTGGTGTCTTCCAGCATGGCCCCCCCGTGAATAGCAGGCGCGCGCGTGCGCGCGCACGAGAATATAACAAAATTTCGCGCCGTTTCGGAGGGGGGGGGGGGGCGGGGACGTCAGGTTCATAGGAGGAAGGGGCGTCCCTTCCTCTGTGATGTACAGCTCATTCAGTTCTGAGCTTGGAACAGGAGGACACAGAGCGGCAGTTCTGGAATTCAGAACTAGCTTGATTTTGTTCAGCCTAAAAAATCCTTATGGTAGCAGGTGGATACTAGCAATTTTTTTTGTGGGGGACAGTGTGCTTTAAAAAAAAAAAGAGAATATATATATATAATAATTGGGAAAAAAAAAAAAAAAAAAACTTTTATTTTTTGAAAAAAAAAAAAAAAAAAAGGAAAAGGGAAAGGCACTGACTGGTTCCCCACCAAGCTTTTGGTCATCAGTAGTACTGCTGTTCCCTAAACCACATATATTATCTCCTGATTACAACAGTAAGTTGTTGTATACAGGGGTACCTCGGTATTGTACCATGGCTCCCAAAGGCTCGGGATCAAAAGGGGCAAAAGGGGTCAAAAAACCAAAGGGTTCCCCCTCGGATTCTGAGGATACGAGTCAAGCTATGCCGGTACTCTCCCCACCTGTCAACCCAGGGGTGGGTGCCTTGGTTGAGCCAGTAGGGGGGTCTGGTGCTGAGGCTGGCCCAGATCCACCCAACCCTGTGTTTATCACAGAGGAGATGCTAGCCGTCTCCCTAGGAGGGCTAGAGGAAAGATTGGCAGCTATGATCACCAGATCCATGCCGGACTAGATCCCCTTCGCCTAAGTGTGTATCCTCGGATAATGAGGTTCTTTCCCCGGAGGAGTTAGAAGATCAGGAGGATCAATTGGACCAGAACCTAGAGGGTTCAGAGATTGAGGAATCTACTGTAGAGGAACCATTTTCAGCCTCCCAAGCGGAGGGTTTATGGATACAGTATTTGACAGACATGGTCCGCTCGGCCTTTAAGATGCCCTTACCAGAGCCTCGGCTTCCGGAGGTTTCTTCTTTGGGATCCTTAAAAGCGCCCTTGAGCAACGCAGTTTTTCCGGTCCATCCTCTGTTAGAGGAGTTAATCTTCCAGGATTGGGTACGGCCGGACAGAGTTTTTCTGCCGCCTAAAAGATTTTCTATTATCTACCCTATGGAGGAGAAATTTGCCAAAAAATGGGCGCTCCCAACCGTGGACGCAGCCATCTCCTGTGTGAATAAATCATTAACTTGCCCGGTGGAAAACATACAAATGTTTAAAGACCCGGTGGATAAACGTTTAGAATCACTTTTGAAAGCCTCCTTTGCTACGGCAGGAGCAGTAGTACAGCCAGCGGTGGCTGCTATCGGGGTCTGTCAGGCTTTAAAGGACCAGACAAAACAGATGCTTAAAGACATTCCTGCCCAGCAGGCAGAGGAGTTATCTGATATTCCCAGAGCTTTGTGCTTTGCGGTAGATGCTATAAAGGACTCCATCCAACAGGCGTCTCGTCTATCTCTATGTTTGGTGCATATGAGAAGGCTCTTATGGTTAAAGAACTGGGCGGCCGAACCACCATGCAAGAAACTGCTGGCGGGGTTCCCCTTCCATGGAGGGCGACTCTTCGGAGAAGATCTGGATAAATACATTCAGACTATTTCAAGTGGCAAAAGTACCCTTCTACCAGTAAAAAAGAAGTTCCGGGGGCCCGCCTTTAAAAGGCAACTTTCCCCTATGCCGAGTACCTCAAATTCCAGGCAGTATCGACGGCCTCCTGCGCGATCCAACTTTAACAATAAGTCGCAGGGACAGGCCCCTGGGGGCAAGAAGCCATGGTATCGCAAACCAACAAAGCCAGCCCCTAAGTCCGCTTTATGAAGGGGCGCCCCCACTCACTCGAGTGGGGGGAAGGCTTCGTCTCTTTGCAGAGGTTTGGGAAGCCAACATCCCCGACAAATGGGTCCAGTCATCTGTGGCCACAGGCTACAGATTAGAGTTTCAAAAGTTTCCTCCGCCTCATTTCCAGGAATCAAGGGTTCCGAACGATCCAGCAAAAAAGGCCTTGCTGCTAGCGGCATTGGATCGTCTGCTTCGCCAGGGCGTGATAGTAGAGGTACCAGCCCAAGAGAAAGGGCTAGGTTTCTACTCCAATCTGTTTGTCATACCAAAACCCAACGGCGATGTCAGACCCATTTTGGACCTAAAGAGTCTAAACGTTTACCTAAAGGTCCAGTCATTTCGGATGGAATCCGTTCGGTCAGCAGCCGCCGCGCTCCAGAAGGGCGACTTTCTGGCGTCTATAGACATAAAGGACGCTTACCTTCATATACCGATCTTTCAGCCACATCAAAGATTTTTACGCTTCACGGTGGCCCAGCATCACTTCCAGTTTGTGGCGCTTCCTTTCGGGCTGGCTACGGCCCCCCGGGTATTCACGAAGGTCCTGGCTCCAATTCTGGCCAATCTAAGAATCCAAGGAGTCACGGTCCTAGCATACTTGGACGACCTCTTAATCATAGATCACTCGGCTCCTTGCTTGGAGCGAGCGGTAGCCCTCACGGTTCAGTACCTGGAGAGGTTCGGTTGGATCCTAAACCGAGAAAAATCAGCATTTCAACCCTCAAAACAGTTGGAATATCTCGGCATGAGGTTAGACACGGCTCAGCAGAAGGTATTTTTGCCCCTGGTAAAGGTCAAAGCTATCAAAGAATTGATTCGATTGGTTCTAAGCAAAAGAAAGCCAACTGTTCGCCTATGTATGCGTTTACTAGGCAAGCTAGTGGCCACGTTCGAGGCGGTACCTTACGCACAGAGCCATACTCGCGTCCTACAGGCAGCCATTCTAACAGCTTGGAAAAAGAAGGCCCAGGTCTTAGAGTTTCCTTTAACTTAATCATCAAGAGTCCGGCAAAGTCTGGGCTGGTGGTTAAACCCTCAGAATTTGCTAAAGGGAAAATCTTTCACCCCCATAGCCTGGAAGATAGTGACCACAGATGCCAGCCTGAAAGGCTGGGGAGCGGTCTTGGATGGTAGCACTCGCCAAGGTACTTGGGCAGAGGCGGACAAGCAGCTGCCCATCAATATCCTGGAGCTCAGAGCTGCTCGGCTAGCCCTCGAGGCTTGGACAGTCAAATTGCAGGGGTCCCCGGTGAGGATACAATCAGACAATGCCACAGCTGTGGCATATATAAACCACCAAGGGGGAACCAGGAGTCGCGCCGCTCAAAGAGAAGTGAGCTTAATTTTTCTATGGGCAGAAGCTTATGTACCCTGCATATCGGCAATATTCATTCCCGGAGTGGACAACCTGCAGGCGGACTTCCTAAGTCGCCAAACTCTGTCGCCAGGGGAATGGTCTCTACATCCCCAGGTCTTTCGGACAATCTGCCAGAAGTGGGGTGTGCCAGACGTGGATATCATGGCATCAAGGTTCAACAAGAAGCTAGACAGGTTCATATCCCGGACAAGGGACCCGATGGCCTGCGGAACCGATGCGTTGGTGTGCCCTTGGCATCAGTTCAAACTTCTGTATGCCTTTCCCCCGCTACAATTGCTACCCCGCCTGTTGCGCAGGATCAGGGTGGAGCACAAACCAGTCATCCTGGTAGCTCCAGCATGGCCCAGGAGGGCATGGTACTCACTAATCCTAAAGATGGCAGTGGGAGACCCTTGGACGCTTCCTCTACGGCCAGACCTACTCTCACAAGGCCCGATCCTCCACCCTGCATTACGGCGTCTAAATTTTGACGGCCTGGCGGCTGAATCCCTGAGTCTCAGGGGTAGAGGGCTGTCTAGGCAGGTAATCTCTACCCTGATCAGGGCTAGAAAGCCGGTCTCCAGGGTGATTTATTACAGGATCTGGAAAACCTACGTAGGCTGGTGTGAGTCCAAGAAATGGCTTTCCCGCAAGTATACCATTGATCGAGGGTTTAAGTTTTTTCTCCAGCTAGGAGTGGATAAAGGCCTGGCATTAAACACAATCAAAGGACAGATGTCAGCTTTGTCAGTGTGGTTTTAGCGGCCGCTGGCCACCCACTCGCTGGTTAAGACCCTCATGCAGGGGGTCTTGCGTATTAATCCTCCAGTTAAATCCCCGCTTTGTCCGTGGGATTTAAATCGTGTTCTGTCAAGTTTACAGAAACAACCTTTTGAGCGACTCACTCGCTGGTTAAGGCCTTCATGCAGGGGGTCTTGCGTATTAATCCTCCAGTTAAATCCCCGCTTTGTCCGGGGGATTTAAATCGTGTTCTGTCAAGTGTACAGAAACAACCTTTTGAGCCGTTGGCTTAAATTCCTTTGGTTTTACTGACAAGGAAGTCAGTATTTTTGGTCGCCATAGTTTCCGCCAGAAGAGTATCGGAACTGGCAGCCTTACCCTGTAAGGAACCATATCTTAGTTTGCATAAGGACAGGGTCGTTCTCCGCCCTCATCCTTCCTTCCTACCAAAGGTTATATCCAGTTTTCATCTAAATCAGGTTTTGGTATTACCATCCTTCTTTTCTAAACCTGCTTCCAGAAAGGAAGGGTTGCTGCATACCTTGGATATTGTCAGGGCCATGAAGGCCTATCTTAAAGCTACAGAGAAGATCCGGAAAACAGATGTGTTGTTCATTTTGCCAGACGGGCCCAAGAGAGGGCAGGCAGCTGCAAAATCCACCATCTCAAGGTGGATTAAACAGTTAATCACTCAGGTTGACTCCTCCTTTGTCAGTAAAGACTCATTCTACCAGGGCCATGGGCGCCTCCTGGGCAGCACACCATCAGATCTCTATGGCTCAAGTTTGCAAGGCGGCAACCTGGTCTTCAGTCCACACGTTTACTAAATTTTACCAGGTGGACGTTAGAAGGAATGCTGATACAGCCTTTGAGCAGGCGGTGCTGCAGGCTGCGATTTAAGACCCTCAGAATCGGGGGCACCCTTGAGTTAAAATTTAAGTTTAATTTTTCTCGACTAAGTTGGATTTATTATTATTATTTGAGTATATCTCTAGATTAAATCCTGTTGTCTTGGGAAGATGTCTCCCTCCCCTCATTAAAGCATTGCTTTGGGACATCCCACATAGTAATGAATATGCCGCTCTGTGTCCCGTGATGTACGATAAAGAAAAAGGGATTTTTAAATACAGCTTACCTGTAAAATCCTTTTCTTGGAGTACATCACGGGACACAGAGCTCCCACCCCTCTTATGGGGACCATTTTGGGAGGCATACTGCTTGCTACAAAACTGAGGTACTCCTCCTATGGGAGGGGGTTATATAGGGAGGGGACTTCCTGTTTGAGATTGCCAGTGTCCATCACCTGAAGGTACTCCATATAACCCACATAGTAATGAATATGCCGCTCTGTGTCCCGTGATGTACTCCAAGAAAAGGATTTTACAGGTAAGCTGTATTTAAAAATCCCTTTTTTCCCACCTGAGCTGTGGATCTCTGCAGGTCCTTCAGAATTAACATGGGCCCCTTGGCTGTTTCTCTGATTATTGCTCTCCTTGCCTGGATCATCAGTTTAGGTGGACGGCCATGTCTTGGTAGGTATGCAGTTGTGCCATACAGTAGGTGACCGCGATATTGTGTCAATCTTGCTCGCTTTCTCGGGCGACATTGACCACCTACGAGCCCCGTCGCAGGAGCCAGCGCCGAGCCGGCTGGCCGCGATGGGAAAAAGCCGTCATAGAAGCGACAGGAATCCGTCTTGGATTCCCGCCAATTCTAGCCGTGGCGTTTGGTATGAATCATGAGGGGGAACTCCACGCCAAATTTTAAATAAAAAACCGGCATGGGTTCCCCCCCAGGGGCATACCAGGCCCTTAGGTCTGGTATGGATTCTAAGGAGAACCCCCTATGCCGAAAAAACGGCATGGGGGTCCCCCCACAATCCATACCAGACCCGTATCCAAGCACGCCGCCCGGCCGGTCAGGAAAGGAGTGGGGACGAGTGTGCGCCCCCCCCTCCTGAGCCGTACCAGGCCGCATGCCCTCAACATGGGGGGGTTGGGTGCTCTGGGGCAGGGAGGCGCCCTGCGGCCCCCCCACCCCAAAGCACCCTGTCCCCATGTTGATAAGGACAGGGCCTCTTCCCGAAAACCCTGGCCGTTGGTTGTCGGGGTCTGCGGGCGGGGGGCTTATCGAAATCTGGGAGCCCCCTTTAATAAGGGGGCCCCCAGATACCGGCCCCCCACCCTAGGTGAATGAATATGGGGTACATCGTACCCCTACCCAGTCACCTGGAAGAATAATGTCGATAAAATGAACACACAACACAGGGTTTTAAAATCATTTATTAGTCAGCTCCGGGGGTCTTCTCCACTCTCCGGGGGGTCTTCACAACCGTCCCTCTAAATTATTCTCCAAAAGCTAAAACAATATGGAGAACTCCACAACCTCAAAATATATTTGGCTACATTAAAAATACTAAATTTAGTTTAATCAATACATTATTTGAGGCCAGTAGGCCAGCCAGCTCTTACCATTCATCTGGAAAAATAAGAGTCTACGCTATCTAGATATCGTGCTAACACCCATCTTAATGGATCTGTGTCAATACAAAAGAACTTTGCTAAATGACATTCAATCAAATCTTAACACAATCTCCAACACATGTTTATCATGACTCAACAGAAAAAGTGTCATTAAATGTCAAGTTTGCCAAAAGCTCTATTTATCTTTTAATTGGTACCCATCCATGAATCTCCGGCTTAATATAAGATCTTACAAAATTTGGTTTCTAAATTTGTCTTCTCGATGCATTAAAGTGCCTCATTCCTCAACACTGGAGATCTTCCTGTTCTTCTACTATGAGGAAATGGATTAAGACAGGAGATAGAAGGAGAAAATTACACACATCCGGAAAAAAAATGTGCAACAAGTTCTATAATATCTGCGCCTGCTGGTTGAATTTATAATCTCTGCATAATATACATCTTATATTGCATAGTTCTGGAAAATGCCCCAACTCTTTGTCATAGACGTTTCATGTAACCTCAATATGCAGTGTCAAATGTTTGCATTAATTTCATATGTTTTTGTATGACAATCCTCATAAGCTGCAGCTAGTCTTCCCCCTCCCCCACTGCTCACTTTTTTCATGTGTTGTGTCCTGTTATTACCATTTTCTTTCTCCTATGGACATCTAGAGCATATTTTTCATGTTACAGCTCTATATAGCCTTGATACGATGACTCCAATAACATACCCATATGTCCTGATAATGGCACATCATTCTTCTATCTCTAAAAACCTCCAATAAAAAAAAAGCATAGATAAATAAATGCATACCTATATTGCATAATCATGTATGTAAATGTCCGTAAAGGAGGAAATAGAGCTAGACACCCCAGGAAACAATTTTATCTCCATGATCCTGGTCAGTGTTGTCTGTGATATTCTTCAATTTTAAAGGGAATGCATAATTTTTTTCCAATAATTTTTAGATAAGCATAAAAAAGATATGGACTTAATATAAATAATCTTATCGATCTCTATTAATGTTTAAAAGCACCCTGTTTTTGTATAGTTTGTAACTATATAATGTATATACTGTATATATACAGTATCTCACAAAAGTGATTACACCCCTCACATTTTTGTAAATATTTTATTATATCTTTTCATGTGACAACACTGAAGAAATGACACTTTGCTACACTATGTAAAGTAGTGAGTGTACAACTTGTATAACTGTGTAAATTTGCTGTCCCCTCAAAATAACTCAACACACAGCCATTAATGTCTAAACCACTGGCAACAAAAGTGAGTAAACCCCTAAGTGAAAATGTCCAAATTGGGCCCAAAGTGTCAATGTTTTATATGGCCAGCATTATTTTCCAGGCCTGCCTTAACCCTCTTGGGCATGGAGTTCACCAGAGCTTCACAGGTTGCCACTGGAGTCCTCTTACACTCTTCCATGACAACATCACAAAGCTGGTAGATGTTAGAGACCTTTCACTCCTCCACCTTCCATTTGGAAGATGCTCAATAGGGTTTAGGTCTGGAGACATGCTTGACCAGTCCATTACTTTTACCCTCAGCTTCTTTATCAAGGCAGTGGTTGTCTTGGAGGTGTCGTCATCATGTTGAAATATTGCCCTGCGGCCCAGTCTCCGAAAGGGAGGGGGATCATGCTCTGCTTCAGTATGTCACAGTACATGTTGGCATTTATGGTACCCTCAATGAACTGTAGCTCCCCTGTGACGGCAGCACTCATAAAGCCCAGACCATGACACTCCCACCACCAGGCTTGACTGTAGGTAAGACACACTTATCTTTGTACTTCTCACCTGATTGCCGCCACACACGCTTGACACCACCTGAACCAAATTAGTTTATCTTGGTCTCATCAGACCCACAGGACATAGTTTCAGTACTCCATGTCCTTAGTCTGCTTGTCTTCAGAAAACTGTTTGTGGGCTTTCTTGTGCATCATCTTTAGAAGAGGCTTCCTTCTGGGACGACAGCCATGCAGATCAATTCGATGCAGTGTGCGCCGTATGGTCTGAGCACTGAGAGGCTGACCCCCCACCCCTCCCACCCCTTTAACCTCTGCAGCAATGCTGGCAGCACTCATACGTCTATTTGCCAAAGACAACCTCTGGATATGACGCTGAGCACGTGCACTCTTTGGACGATCATGGCGAGGCCTGTTTTCAGTGGAACCTGTCCTGTTAAACTGCTGTATGGTCTTGGCCACCGTGTTGCAGCTCAGTTTCAGGGTCTTGGCAATCTTCTTATAGCACAGGCCATCTTTATGTAGAGCAAAAAAAAGCTTTGCCATGAGGTGCCATGTTGAACTTCCAGTGACCAGTATGAGAGAGTGAGAGCGATAACACCAAATTTAACACAACTGCTCCCCATTCAAACCAGAGACCTTGTAACACTAACTAGTCACATGACACCAGGGAGGGAAATTGGCTAATTGGGCCCAATTTGAACATTTTTACTTAGGGGTGTACTCACTCAGTGGTTTAGAAATGAATGGCTGTGTGTTGACAGCAAATTTACACTGTTATACAAGCTGTACACTCACTACTTTACATTGTAGCAAAGTGTAATTTCTTCAGTTTTGTCACATGAAGACATATAATAAAATATTTACAAAAATGTAAGGGCTGTACTCACTTTTGTGAGATACTGTGTGTGTGTATGTATATAAATATATATACACACAGACACTATGGCCCAGATTCACGTAGAGCGGCGCATTTTTAGATCGGTGTAACGCATGTCATTTAAGTTACGGCGGCTGAATTTTGTGGCGTAAGTGCCGTATCCACAGAGTATTTGCGCCCAAATTTGCGCCAGCGTAACGTAAATTCCGAGGCGTAAGGCGGGGTAATTGAAAGTGGGAAGGAAGTGGGCGTGCTCCATTGAAATGAGCCGTGACCCCATGCAAATGAAGGGCCGGCCGTACTGCGCATGCACGCACGAATCTGCACCTCACTGGGCATGCTCAAAACTCGGCTCGGCGCAATCAGTGAGATAGGAAAAAGGCCAAGCGTACTTAGTGAGATACGCCCTGTGTATAAATAGCCCCAGACAAACACCCTTCCATTGCAAAAGTACATCCCTGTGTTCCCTTTCCTAAAGCAAGTTGCTTTTGCTCTGTTGTTTGTTGGTGTTTGTTGGTGAGTGTAGTATTGTTAGATTAAAGATTTATAGAAGTAGGAGATTGTAGTAGGTGTTTGTTTTTTCTGACTGTTTTTTGTGTTTGTTTTTTCTGTGTTTGTTTTTGATTTTGTATTAGCTGTCTGCTTGTGTTGTTTGATTTTGGTGTTTGGTTTTTGCTGTTTGATTTTTGGGTGTGTTTGTTCTGTGTTTTTGTGTTTGTTTGTTATGTGTGTATTTGTGTCTGTTTGTTCTGTTTGTTTTTTGTGTGTGTGTTTGGTGCTGAGTGTTGGGTGTTATGGCACCAAAGAGAAGCAATCTGAACTTCTTGGTGCGTGAGAAGCACTTACTTGCAAGGGCCATCACCCGATTTGGGCGATATTTACATGGCCCTGAGAGCCGGGACACCCCCCAGCCAGGAAGAGGGTGATCATCCAGCAGATTACGGATGAGATCAATGCGGAGGGGGGGGAGAGGAGGACCCCCAGTGGGATCGCTAAGAAGATCAATGACCTGAGGAGCCTGGTCCGTGTGAAGCTGGCCAAGATAAATTCCCATGCCAGGGGCACTGGAGGAGGCCCACCCTGCACCGTAAGGTGGACTGAGGAGGAGCGTGCGGTGGCCCAGTGCTTCCATAGCCAGCAAGTGGTGGGCCTGCCTGGCTTTGACTCCGAGGAGGGCGTGAGGACAGGTAAGTGTTTTTTTTTATATCTGGCGAGTAGCATGTGTGGGTGGGGGAAAGGAATATGTGCCAAGTGTGTGGATCCTCCAACCTCTGTATGTTTTGTGTCATCCACAGATGGCCAGGAGATTGCTGGGCCATCAGGCCAGTCTGCACCATCCCCAGGACTTGAGGCTGCTGAAGAGCCCCAAGAAAGCCAGGAGTCTCCAGGGCAGGGGAGTGGCCACACCTCACCTCAGGAGGAGGTTGAGGGGGAGGAGGATGAGGGGGGGAGGATGAGGGGGGGAGGTCGTGGATGATCGGATGGACATTGCCAGGGAAGTCCTTGTGTGTTAGCAGGAGGATCCCCTTGTGGCTGCCCCTGAGGCTAGCAGCAGTCAGGCCTCCATCAGGGGTAGCCCCTCCCACTCCTCCCCCAACAGGGCTCCCCCCACAAGGGTCTCTCTCTCCCCTCCTCCCAGGCCACAAGCCTCATCTGTAGGCAGGAAGGCCACCCAGAAGACCAGGGGGGTGGCCGAGTTCCTGCCTGCAAATCTGCAGAGGGACCAGGCCCGACAGACCCAACATCTGGGTCAGGTCAGCCGGACCTTTGGCCCAGATGGAGGACAGCCTGGGCTCCATTAAGGAGTCGGTGAGTAATCTGGGCACAAACTCGGTGGCGGTCATCAATTGTTTCAACGACCTGCAGGCCGCCACAGCAGGCGTGGCCCTGGAGGTGTCTGCCCTGACCCAGGCTGTCAACGCCAATCCACAGGCTGTCCAGGCCAATACGGCCCAGGCGTCGCTCACGCTGCCATTGATCATTTGAGATGTTCTTTTTTTAATGATTTTCTACTGTGATTTTGATTTGTTATATGTGTGTGAATGATGTATGAATGTGGGGGTGACATTCCTGGTGAAAAAGGGGTGTCACCCTCAGTTTTGGTGGAGTAGGGATCCCCAGGACCAGGGAGAAGTGATCCCAGGTCCGTGTGAATGGTGTATGAATGCACAGTGACATAATTGGAGCCGTGGCGTTGCTGCTCCCTAATACCATGTGGTTTACTTGGGTCTAATCCAATTCGATGTGCATGTGGGGTGTGTGTGCTAGGGACCACAGTGGGTGTGCATGCATGCATTCTCATTGTGCCATGTTTAATGTGTGTGTGTTTACTGTGCAAAGATGCCTTCTGCGAGGCGTCTCCTGGCTGCTGTTCCCTCAGAAGAGGGGGTACCCATGGTCAGGGGGGGATTGTCTGGTTCGGGGGTCAGGTCATCACGTATGTCAATCTCCAGGCCCCTTCTCACTGCGAAGTTGTGCAGCATGCAACATGCACCGATGATCTGGCACACAAAGTTTGGGGAATACAACAGGGTACCCCCAGACTTATCCAGGCATCGGAAACGGGACTTCAGGAGGCCAAAGGTGCGTTCCACCACTGCACGGGTACGTATGTGTGCAGCATTGTAGTTTTCCTCTCGTGTGGTTTGGGGGTTCCGGAATGGAGTCATGAGATGGGGTCCAAGTGCATATGCAGAGTCACCTGGAAGGGAAAAGACAGGAGGATGTTAGTCATGCATGTGCCCCTTGTGATGTCTGCATCATGGGGGGGGGAAAGTCATACCTGACTCCCATGTCACTCACTAACCAGCCAGCTGTCCCCATACACGTTCTGTTCAAATTGTCTTGGGATGTCGCTTTGACGGTATATGAAGCTGTCATGGCTGGATCCTGGGTGTTTGGCACGGACATGCCATATGAGGTATTGGGCATCCACTATCACCTGGACATTGATTGAATGCCAATGCTTCCGATTGCGGTACATGTGCTCTGTCTCATGGGGGGGCTGTAGTGCCACATGTGTGCAATCAATGGCCCCCACGGTGCGTGGGAATCTGGCAATTTTGTAGAAATCTGTCATTGTCTTCATCCGCTGGACCTCCTGGGTGGGTTTAATGATTTGTTTGGCCATGCGTCTCAGGATTGCAGGGACAACCTGGTGCACACATCTGCTAATGGAGGATTGTGACATCCCAGCCAACAATCCACTTGTGCGCTGAAAAGAGACAGTGGCCAGGAAATGGAGTGTTGCCGGTACCTTGATCAGTGGCTCCACTGCATGTGAGCGTTGTGTTGGGCTGGTGATGTCATCCTGCAGGGTTGTGGTTATTTCCAGGATGGCTTCACGGTTGAATCTGAAGGTGCGATACACCTCAGAAGCAGCCATGGCAAACACATCTGTAAGTGCTTTGTGAATCTGGCCCTATATTACCAAAATTATAGGGACACCTGCCTTTACACGCACATGAACTTTAATGACATCGCAGTCTTAGTCCGTAGGGTTCAATATTGAGTGGGCCCACGCTTTTCAGCTACTGTATAACAGCTTCGACTTTTCTGGGAAGGCTGTCCACAAGGTTTAGGAGTGTGTCTATGGGACCATTTGACCATTCTTCCAGAAGCACATTTGTGAGTTCAGGAACTGATGTTGGATGAAAAGGCCTGGCTTGCAGTCTTCACTTGAATTTATCCCAAAGGTGTTCTATTGGGTTGAGGTCAGGACTCGGTGCAGACTAGTCAAGTTCCTCCACCCCAAGCTAGCTGATCAATGTCTCTATGGAGATTGTTTTGTGCACTGGTCCATATCATTTGCTGCAGGGGTGATTATGGTGTGGGGTTGTTTTTTAGGGGTTGGGCTTGGCCCCTTAGTTACAGTAGGAACTCTAAAGACATACCAAGACATTTTGGACAATTTTATGATCCCAACTTTGTGAAAAGAGTTTGGCTTCGCACTTTAATTCCAGTAAAGGGAATTCCAGTGAAGGGAACTTAAGGCGTCAGCATACCAAGACATTTTGGACAATTTCATGCTCCCAACATTGGGGGAACAGTTTGGGGGATGGCCTCATCTTGTTCCAACATGACTGCACATCAGTGCACAAAGCAAAGTCCATAAAGACATGGATGAACGAGTTTGAGAACACCTTTGGGATGAATTAGAGCGGAAACTGTGAGCCAGGCCTTCTCATCCAAATCAGAGCCTAACCTCACAAATGTGCTTCTGGAAGAATGATCAAACATTCCCATAGACACACTCCTAAACCTTGTGGACAGCCTTCCCAAAAGAGTTGAAGCCGTTATAGGTGCAAAGAGTGGGCTATTAAAGTTCATGTGCGTGTAAAGACAGGCGTCCCAATACTTTTAGTAATATAGTGTATGTCTTATTAAGTTATTGCTTCTTGTTATACAAAACACGTTTGAGCGATATCACGTCAATTACTATATCTTACAATTTCAAAAATAACTATGTTAATGTCTTCTTTCTTACAACTTTTCAATGATTACTTTTTACGTCCTATTGACCTATCATTTGTGGGGCAGATCCACACACATCTGCACCGGGCGCAAGGTTATCTAAGATACGCTACGCCGCCGTAACTTATTTTTTTAAAATGGAATCCACAACGAATCCGCGCCATAAGTTACGGCGGCGTAGTGTAACTATCACGGCGGGAGGGCGCGAAATTCAAATGGATCTAATGGGGTCGTGTTTTATGTTAATACGTCGTGACCCGACATAAACAAAGTTTTTTTGGAACTGCGCATGCGCCGTCCCTGGGGTATCCCATTGCGCATGCTCGAAATTAACCCGCCAATGCTTACGACGGTGACGTCATTCTACGCAAATTCCTATTCGCGAACAACTTACGCAAATGACGTAAAAAATTCAAAATTGTACGCGGGAAGGACGGCCATACTTAACATTGAGTACGCCTCAGTATAGCAGCTTTAACTATATGCCGGAAAAAGCCGAACGCAAACGACGGAAAAAAATGCGCCGGGCCGACGTATGTTCGTGGATCGCCGTAAATAGCTAATTTGCATACTTGACGTGGATTTTGACGGAAACGACACCTAGCGGCGGCAAAAAATTGCATCTAGAATCTGAAGGCGTACGAAGACGTACGCCTGTCTGATCAAGCCGAGATGCCGTCGTATCTTTTTTTGAGGATTCAAAACAAAGATACGACGCAGGATTTTTGAAATTACGCCGCGTAATTTCTTTGTGGATCTACCCCTTTGTCTTTATTTTACTGTATACTCACAGCCTTAATAGTTTAACTTAAAAAAAAAATTGAAACGTATCTAGAGGCGTTCATGGTCCTAAAAAGCACATCGCAGCAGATTAACAATACTGGTATCAAGGCTTTATCTTATATCATGACTCGAGTACAGTGGTCCAGGTTTAAGTTAAGTTGAAATTAAGTGAACTGAATTCACTTTAAATATCCAGTCATGTAAACAAGCAATGCTGTTTTTGTATAATGTCCTGATCATTGGAGTTTTTGCACATGAACATTGGATTCAATGTTTGAAGGATCACATCTTTACCATATTTTGTACAATAATAAATCAGATCTAGTGTGTGCGTTGTACATCGGTCTTATGCTACTCAAGTATACAATCTGCAAAACAACTATACAATGCTACTCTTTCAAAACAATGTACAAAAGTGGAGTTTACCTTGCCCAAGCTTGACATTCCAAAGCTTCTACCACTATACTGCTTGAAATAAAATGACTATTACCATAACATACATAGACGTGTATCTACTTTGACAGTCTGAGGGCAGAAAATAACACCTAGACTATTTGATCAAAATCTCCTGATAATCACTTGTGACATTTCACATAAAATAAGAGTGGAATTGCCCTTTACTGGAAATGAATCATATTGGATTTTAAGTTAAAAAACATGATAAGTCTTGTGTGTTTCTATCTGAAATGTGATTGTTTATTTTTGTGACCATCTGTTATCCTTCTGTTAGATTTTTTACTTCCTGGTGATATCTATGCAGATCGTAATTCATTTCCTTTTCTGACAGCAGAAAATTGTAAATACATGCAGAGTAAGTCAGCAAACATGAGGCAAGAGATTGTTTGTTGCTATACAGTGACAGACGGTTATAATTCCAGTTCTGTATGCAGCCATACTTTCAAATGAATAAGAGTTGTTATAATATCATGCAGACGTGAGAAATTAGTTCAAGACATCCAAATATGTATCTATAGATCTCTCTGATATGTGCATTTTGGAAGTCATGATTTCTGTTGTCTTGTAGGGGTGTCTCAAATACAAATATTTTGGCAGTTCATGAATATACTGTATGTATTTCAACCGTGTATGATTGTTTGAAATCCAGCTTTATTTAATGTAAACTTGGCTGCATATCCTGCCAAATAGTGTGAAATTTAGATTTTTACCCAGATTCTCCAGATTTGCAATTTTTTTAGTCATCTCTAATGCCATACAAATGACTTCTTCATAGAAAGAATACAGCATATGCAAAATAACATTTAGAAAAACATACTTTCTTTGGGTATTTCAGTTGTAAACGTAGTCACAAAAAAACTCATATAAGGTTTAACATATCAATATAGAGCAAGAAATTTTAAACATTTAGGGGCAGAGCCACAGACATCTGCGCCGGGCGCAGCGTATCTAAGATACGCTACGCCGCCATAACTTATCTTTTTGAAATTGAATTCACAACGAATCTGCACCATAAGTTACGGCGGCGTAGTGTATCTATCACGGCGTAAGGGCGCGGAATTCAAATGGATCTAATGGGGGCGTGTTTTATGTTAATACGTTGTGACCCAACGTAAACAAAGTTTTTTTGGAACTGCGCATGCGCCGTCCCTGGGGTATCCCAGTGCGCATGCTCGAAATTAAACCGGAACCCGCCAATGCTTACGACGGTGACGTCATTCTACGCAAATTCCTATTCGCGAACGACTTACACAAACGACGTAAAAAATTAAAAAATGTACGCGGGAAGGACGGGCATACTTAACATTGAGTACGCCTCAGTATAGCAGCTTTAACTATATGCCGGAAAAAGCCGAATGCAAACGACGGAAAAAAATGCGCCAGGCCGACGTACGTTCGTGGATCGCCGTAAATAGCTAATTTGCATACTCGACGTGGATTTCGACGGAAACGCCACCTAGCAAAAATTGCATCTAAGATCCAAAGGCGTACGAAGACGTATGCCTGCCGGATCAAGCCGAGATGCCGTCGTATCTTGTTTTGTTTTTTTTATTCTTTATTTTATATACTTTTTCTTCCACTTCTCCATAATTCATTCATAGAAAAACAAATAGGTACAGTATAATACATTCCAACAATCTTGTTCTTAATTTTGACTATACATTTTCCTTCCTTTAATTATAACAAAACCTTAATTCAACGTGTATTTTTTACCATACCATACCATACTAACTACCCCATTCCCCTTCCACCGAGCTCAAACCCGGGTTGTCTAAACCACAGAATAAACAAAACAAAAACTAAACAAACAACAACAACAAAAAAAAAGGGGGAGCATCTGTCTCCCCCCTCCCCCTCAGCCCCCCCCCCCCGCCTCAGGGGTTCTGCTCCCTATAGCCGATGTATGGCGCCCAAACCTGTCTATATTTATCTTCCTGCTCTCTCATTCAAATTGTCAGGTTTTCCATCTGCTGTATTTCAGTTACCCTGCCCAGCCATTGTTGTCTTGTCGGCGGACTCGTACTTTTCCACAAAATTGGGATACAAGCTTTTGCTGCTGTAAGTAAATGTCTAAGCAATGAATTTTTATATTTTGCCACGGAGATTGGAAAGACATTTAGCAGAAGTGTTGCCGGATTATCTCCTAGATTCACCCCAGTAATTTCTTTTGTTGTATTGACTACCATTTTCCAAAAATCCTTAAGTCTAGAGTATTCCCAGAATAGATGTATCATGGTGCCTTCCACTTCGCCACATATCCAGCATAAATCTGATACCTGGGGAAATATTCGCTTCAACGCTACCGGGGTCCTATACCATCTAGTTAGGATTTTATACCCTGCTTCCTGATATCTAGTGGCCAACGAGGCCTTATGTATAAATCCAAAAATTTTAGTTTTTTGAATCTCCGAGAATGTAGTCCCCAGGTCTCTTTCCCATGCTTGAATAAATGTTAGGTCTTGCGGGGCTTCTGACTCCACTAAGAGACTGTACATCATTGATAGGCCATGTCTCACTGGTTCTCCCTTATAGCATATTCCCTCAAAGTCTGACAGTTCTCGGTTCACTTCCCCTTGTAAGCTCATTGTTCGAATAGCGTCCTTTAATTGTATTTGTCTCATTGGGTCTAGTTCCCTCCTGATTCTCTCTTCGCTTTCTTCACTGTTTATTCTTTGAGTATCATTCCTAAAATGTATGAATCTGCTCATTCCCGATCGTCTTAACTTGTTAAAGTAAAGGTCTGTTAGACCTAATTCGAAGCTCGGGTTCCCAAGGACCGGTGAAAGCGGACTTGGGTATTTTGAAATTTTGGTTTTCTTGAATAGCCTTTTTATAACTCTTATCGTTGCACCCACTGTAGGGTGTTTTTTCACTTCCTGTGGAATGTCCCCGTCTAAGATCCACGCCATACCCTCTAAGGGAATGTTCGTTATCTTTTGTTCTATTTGAATCCATGGTTTTTCCTTTTGATGGATACACCACTCTGCCACCCGTGCCATATGAGTGGCATCATGGTAGCTCATTGGGTCTGGGAAACCCACTCCTCCCTTCTCTTTCGGTAATGTCAAGACTTCCCTCCTTAATCTCGCTGATTTTCCTGCCCAGATAAACTTTGTGAATCTAGATCTCAGCTCTCTCAGAAAACCCAGAGGGATCCTTATCGGTAAGGTCTGAAATAAGTAAAGAAGTCTCGGCATTACGTTCATTTTAATAATATTGATTCTTCCGAACCATGTGAAAACCTCCCTATCCCATCGATGAAAGTCCGCTTTGATCGATCTCACCAGTGGTATAAAATTTAGTTCGAAGGTTCTATTCAAATTTTTTGGTATTTTCGTTCCCAAATAAGATATACGAGAGCCCGTCCACTTAAAAGGGAAATTTGCTGCCAATAACTGCTGCGTATGTTCATCTACCTCCACCCCCATCGCCTCTGATTTACTATAGTTCACCTTAAAATTAGACAGGCTGCCATAGTCTCCTATTTCCTTCAACAACGCTGGTAAAGATAGCGCAGGGGTCGTTAATGAAAAAAGTAAGTCATCTGCAAATGCAGCGACCTTATATTCTTCCCCTTTAATCCGGATGCCTCTAACATCCGTATTTGCTCGTACAGTTCTCAGAAATGGTTCAAGAGCAAGAGTAAAGATTAACGGAGAGAGTGGGCATCCCTGCCTTGTTCCGTTCCTTATTGGGAAGGGATCAGACATTACTTCATTTACCTTTACTCTGGCCGTCGGGCATGAGTACAAGCTTGTGATCCAATTTTGCATCCCTTCCCCTAGGCCTATATGTTGTAAGATGGCTCTCAGGAATCCCCAATCAACTCTATCAAAAGCTTTCTCTGCGTCAGTCGATACTAGAACTAATGGATTTTGGTGAAGTTGGGATAGGTAGATAGAACTCAGCACTCTTTGTGTATTTTCCCTCCCCTCTCTGCCGGGCGTAAACCCTACTTGATCAGGATGTATTAAGGCGGGGATATATGACACTAATCTATTAGCAAGTATTTTTGAGAAAATCTTCAGGTCAACATTCAACAGGGAAATTGGACGATAGCTAGTACATTGGGAGGGGTCTTTCCCTTCTTTAGGGATTACTGCTATGTGGGCCATTAATGTTTCCCTTAACATCGGTTGTCCTTCTCTTAATGAGTTAAATGCAGTCAAAAATTTTGGTGCCAACTTTTCATAATTTTTTTTATAGTAAAGTAGAGTGTATCCATCTGGTCCTGGGGATTTGCCTGGTTTCATTGCTTTAATTGCTTCTAATAATTCCTTAGCTGTAATTGGTTCCTCTATACTCCCAATACTTTCTTCTGGTATCTTGGGCATCCCTGAGTCCATTATATATTCATTTATTTGTTCTTCTCTGGTCTGTCTCGTCCCCGTTACTGGTTGCTTCTCTAATTGATACAATCTACTGTAAAAATCTCTAAAGGCTTTCGCTATTTGCTGTGACAAGCTAACTATATTATCCCCCTGAATTTTTATTTTTCCGATGTGGTTCTTTGCTCTCGTCTCTCTTAATGCATTTGCCAACATCCTGCTTGGCTTGTTCCCATATTCATAGAACGCCCTCCTACAGCGACTTAGTTTGGCCTTTGCCTTATCAATCAATAACAAGTTAAATTCTTCTCTTAGGCTCATTAACCTTTTTTCAATATCTGCTCTTTGCGCTTTCTTATGTTCATTCTCTAATATGTGAATCTCCCCCAGAAGGGAATCTAACTTCGCCGTCAAGGCGCGTTTTCGATGAGCTCCTAATGAGATAAGAATTCCCCTCATGTAACATTTGTGTGTCTCCCATTTGCATAGCGGTGTTGTACCGTCAGAGTTGTTTATTAACCACTTGACAACTGGGCACTTAAACCCACTTAATAACCAGACCAATTTTCAGCTTTCGGTGCTCTCACATTTTGAATGACAATAACTCAGTCATACAACACCAAATTAATTTTTTGTCCTTTTTTCCCCACAAATAGAGCTTTCTTTTGGTGGTATTTGATCACCTCTGCGGTTTTTATTTTTTTCGCTATAAATGAAAAAAGAACGAAAATTTTGTAAAAAAATGATTTTTTTTCATTTCTATTATAAAATTTAGCAAAAAATGAATTTTTCTTCATAAATTTGGCCTAAAATGTATACTGCTACATATCTTTGGTTAAAAGAAAAAAAATTGGATATTATTTAGTCTGGGTGAAAGTTATAAGGTCTACAAGCTATGGTACCAATTACTGAAAATTGATCAATTTGATCACATCTGATGTACTGACAGCCTCTCTCATTTCTTGAGACCCTAACATGCCAGAAAAGTACAAATACCCCCCAAATTACCCTTTTTTGGAAAGAAGACATTCCAAGGTATTTAGAAAGAGGCATTGTGAGTTTTTTGAAGTTGTCATTTTTTCCCACAATTCTTTGCAAAATCAAGGTTTTTTTTATTTTTATTTTTTTCCCACAAAAGTTTCATATTAGCAGGTTATTTCTCACACACAGCATATGCATACCACAAATTACACCCCAAAACACATTCTGCTATTCCTCCCGAGTATGGCGATACCACATGTGTGAGACTTTTACACAGCGTGGCCACATACAGAGGCCCAACATGCAGGGAGCGCCATCAGGCGTTCTAAAGCACCCAGACCAATTCTACCATTTCTCTCCTACATGTAAAAATCATCATTTATTTGCTAGAATTTTACATAGCACCCCAAAACATTATATATGCTTTTTTAGCAAAGACCCTAGAGAATACAATGGCGGTCGTTGCAACTTTTTATCGCGCATGGTATTTGCACAGCAATTTTTCGAATGCATTTTTTGGGGAAATAAAACAGTTTTGTGCTTTTTAAAAAAAAAACATTAAAGTTAGCCCAATATTTTTGCATAATATGAAAGATGAAGTTACGCCGAGTCAATAGATACCCAACTTGTCACCCTTCAATATTGAACATGCCTGTGGAATGGCGCCAAACTTCGCTACTTAAAAATCCCCATAGGTGACGTTTTAAATGTTTTTACTGGTTACATGTTTTTAGTTGGAGAAGAGGTCTAGGGCCAAAATGATTGCTCTCGCTCTAACGTTCGCAGCGGTACCTCACATGTGTGGTTTGAACACCGTTTTCATATGTGGGCGGGACTTACGTGCATGTTCGCTTCTGTACACGAGCACGCGGGAACAGGGGCGGTTTAAATATTTTTTTTTTTTTTTATTGTTCATTTTACTTTATTTATTTTAGTTTGACACGTTTTTCCCCAAAAATAAATGTTTTGATTACTTTTATTCCTATTACAAGGAATGTAAACATCCCTTGTAATAGGAATATAGCATGACAGGTCCTCTTTACAGTGAGATATGGGGTCAATAAGACCCCACATCTCACCTCTAGGCTGGGAAGCCTGGAAAAAAAAAAAAAAAAACGATCCTGGCTTTGATCGCAGCAGTGAGTCGGAAGAAGCACCGGAGGGCGAAGGGAGTGGGGGGACGGGACGTCCCCACTCCCTTTGCCCTCCGGTGCTTCTTCCGACTCACCGCTGCGATCGAAGCCAGGATCGTTTTTTTTTTTTTTTTTTTTCCAGGCTTCCCAGCCTAGAGGTGAGATGTGGGGTCTTATTGACCCCATATCTCACTGTAAAGAGTATTGCAGGGGTTAATTGCCTCCCGTAAGAACGATCAAGAGGCGGAACAGCCGCCATGATCGTTCTTATGGTGTAGGGAATCGCCGGCTGAAAAAAGTGATATCTGAATGATGCCTGTAGCTGCAGGCATCATTTAGATATCCCTGCACAAAGTCAAGGACCTCATATGACGTGGGCGGGAAGTGGTTAAAACACATTTTTTTCCCCAGAGTATTTTCTGGGTATTGCAGAGTATTGGCCGGGGTATTGCAGAGTATTGCGCGGGGGTATTGCAGAGTATTGCGCGGGGGTATTGCAGAGTATTGCGTGGGGGGTATTGCAGAGTATTGCATGGGGGGTATTGCAGAGTATTGTGCGGGGGTATTGCAGAGTATTGGTGCGGGGGGTATTGCAGAGTATTGTGCGGGGGTATTGCAGAGTATTGTGCGGGGGTATTGCAGGGTATTGTGCGGGGGTATTGCAGAGTATTGTGCAGGGGGTATTGCAGAGTATTGTGCGGGGGGTACTGCAGAGTATTGCGCAAGGGGTACTGCAGAGTATTGCACAAGGGGTACTGCAGAGTACTGGCAGGGGGTATTGCAGAGTATTGCGCGGGGGTATTGTGTGGGGGTATTGCAGAGTATTGCGCGGGGGTATTGCAGAGTATTGCGCGGGGGTATTGCAGAGTATTGCGCAGAGTATTGCGCAGGGGGTACTGCAGAGTATTGGGCAGGGGGTACTGCAGAGTATTGGGCAGGGGGTATTGCAGAGTATTGCGCGGGGGTATTGCAGAGTATTGCGCGGGGGTATTGCAGAGTATTGCGCAGGGGGTATTGCGCAGGGGTATTGCAGTGTATTGCGCGGGGGTATTGCAGAGTATTGCGCAGGGGTAATGCAGAGTATTGCGCGGGGGTATTGCAGAGTATTGTGCGGGGGTATTGCAGAATATTGCGCAGGGGGTATTGCAGAGTATTGCGCAGGGAAGGAAGAGTATTGCAGGGGTTATTGCAGAGTATTGCACAGGGAAGGAAGAGTATTGCAGGGGTTAATGCAGAGTATTGCACAGGGAAGGAAGAGTATTGCAGGGATTAATGCAGAGTATTGCACAGGGAAGGAAGAGTATTGCAGGGGTTATTGCAGAGTATTGCACAGGGAAGGAAGAGTATTGCAGGGGTTAATGCAGAGTATTGCTATCAGGACACGTACTTACCGAGACCGAGATGCTGCGGACGGCTCACCTTTGCGGACTGGCGCTAACCTTCCTCTGAGGGTGGAAACAGAGAGAGGGAAGCACCAGAAGGCACCGGCACCGGAGGGTAGCTGGGTAGTAGCCGAGGTGAAGATCACAAGTGTGGGATCCGGAATCCACAGGATACGTTAGAAGCCGGAAGCCAATGCGAAGTCAATCAGGAGCAGGAATAAGGAAGTCCAAGAAGCAAGCCAGGTTCAGGGAATGGAGACAGCAGCAAGTCTGAGATTCAAGCCGGGATCAGGGTTCACAGAGAGAAGCGAGTCCAAAGTCCAGAGCCGGGGTCAGGGGTAAGAGAAGGCAGCAATCCGATAAACGAGCCGAGGTCAGGTATGTAGTCAAGCAATCAGGTAATCCAGGTCAAGAGGTTAGTTCAAGGGATAAAGCACATACAGGAACTGATGACAAACCAGCAACCAGCAAAGGGGAAGGGGCTGGCTTAAATAGGCCGCACTGGCCACTGATTGGTCCACAGGAGTACAGCCACTGATTGGTCCACAGGAGTACAGGTTCAGGACCAGGTTCCAACGGACAGCACACAGAATAGCACTGAGCAGTGGCTCAGAGACAAAAGAGCTGGACCTTCAATGGAGAGATCCTGGGTTTGATTCCACCCAGGACCAACTGGGGAAAGAGACCGTGGAAGGTCTGCGCCCTGACAGTGCCCCCCCCCTAGGGGCGGACTCCGGACGCCCAAACTGTCCATTAACTCAGGATGTTCGCGTTGAAAGGACCGAATCAACCGAGGGGCATGAATGTTTCTGGAAGGCTCCCATGAACTGTCCTCCGGGGGATAGCCCTTCCATTTTATTAAGTATTGGAGTTGTCTCCCTCTTTTCCTGCAGTTAAGGATAGCTTCCACTTCAAACTCTCTTTCTCCTTCAACCTCTATTGGTGGAGGTGGAGGCTCCGCTCTCCCTTGGAAAGGATCCGGGACCAGGGGTTTAAGAAGTGAGGCATGAAATACGGGGTGAATCCGGTAAGAATCAGGTAAGGCCAGTTCAAAGGCTACAGGATTAATCTTGCGTTTAATCTCGAAAGGACCGATGAATTTCGGGCCCAATTTTTGTGAAGGAACAGGTAATTTTAGATTAGAGGCGGACAGCCAGACTTTCTCTCCCACCCCAAAAGTGGGACAGTCCCTTCTACCTTTGTCATAAAATTTCTTAAAGTCCTCCTGAGCCCGCTGCATCACCTCTTGCAAGTTTGAGAAATTCTGTTGAATGGATACTAACCGTTCTTGGACGGCTGGAACAGAAGCTTCGGGAATGGAGTCCGGTAAGAAGGGAGGATGGAAGCCATAATTTGCCCAAAATGGTGTTTGATTTGTGGAGGCATGAATGGAGTTGTTATATGCAAATTCTGCAGATACTAATAGTGAACGCCAGTCATTCTGGGAGACTGAGCAGAAACAACGGAGGTACTGCTCCAAGGTCTGGTTAGTTCTTTCCGTTTGGCCGTTGCTTTGCGGATGATAGGCCGAGGACAGACAAATCTTCACTTCCAGGGACTTACACAGTTCCCTCCAGAACTTGGATGTGAACTGTGTACCCCTATCGGATACGATACTCTTGGGGACTCCGTGAAGTCTAACGACCTCTTTAAAAAAAATGTTTGCCGTATCGGAAGCTGAGGGCGTGCCAACCATGGGCAAAAAATGTGCCATTTTTGACAACCGGTCAACCACGACTAGAATCGTGGTGAACCCTTCAGAGGGTGGTAGGTCAACGATAAAGTCCATTGAGATGTCTGCCCATGGACGTTCCGGAATGGGCAGTGGCTTGAGAAGACCCCAGGCCCTGGTGTTAGGACCCTTGTTGCGTTGGCAACGGACACAGGAGGCCACATAAGTTTTGCAGTCACGCCGCCACTTAGGCCACCAGAAGGATCGAGCAATTAGTTCGGAGGTCTTACGTGTTCCAAAATGGCCTGCCATCTTGAGGTCATGAAAGGTACCCAGAAGTAGCTGTCTTACTTCCCTTGGCACGAAGATCTTATCTCGAGACCACCACAAATCTTCCCGTTTTACAAGTGAAGAGGTTTCCGGATCTGTACATTGGCGAGATGCCAATTTAAGAGAATTGAGGAAGTCTGATTGAGCGATCAGAAAAAAGTTTTGAGGGTTCAGGATAGTGCTGGGTTCTGAAGTATTAGGTGTTTCCGGGAACATTCTTGAAAGAGCATCGGCTTTACCGTTCTTTGAACCGGGTCTATAGGTTATGTGGAAGTTAAACCGCGTGAAAAAGAGGGCCCAGCGAGCCTGCCTGGGTCTTAGACGCTTAGCGGAACGCAAATACTCTAAGTTTTTGTGGTCTGTAAAAATTATGATAGGGTGAGTAGCTCCTTCCAGTAAGTACCGCCATTCCTCCAATGCGAATTTGATAGCAAGCAACTCCCTATCCCCAACATCATAGTTCTTTTCCGGCGGAGTAAGTTTCCGGGAGGCGTAAGCAACTGGGTGCAAGAGGGATTTTGGCCCCTGTCTCTGAGATAAAACAGCACCAGTGGCGGACTCTGAAGCGTCAACTTCCAGGATGAATGGGAGTGTTGGATCTGGGTGATGTAAAACGGGTGCCGAAGAGAATACTGACTTAAGCTTAATGAAGGCTTCCTGAGCTTCCCGTGACCAATGGAACCGATTCCCTTGACCTGTAAGCTTGGTGATGGGGGAGACAATGGAGGAGAACCCCACAATGAACCTTCTATAAAAATTGGCGAAGCCAATAAAACGTTGGACACCTTTTCTATCTGTAGGAGCCGGCCATTCCTGAATTGCCTTGACCTTTTGGGGGTCCATGGCAACCCCATCAGTGGATATAAGGAAGCCTAGGAATTGTATTGAAGTCTTCTCAAACTCACATTTCTCTGCTTTGAGATATAATTTGTGTTGTCTGAGGATCATAAGTACTTTAACGTGGTTCCGGTGTAATTCTAGCGTAGCTGAAAAGATCAAGATGTCATCTAGGTAGACAACAAGGAAGTCGTCCAGGTACTGACGAAAGATGTCATTGACTAAATGTTGGAAAGTGGCCGGGGCGTTACAAAGCCCGAAAGGCATCACTAAGTATTCGAAATGTCCGAATCTAGATCTGAACGCTGTCTTCCACTCGTCCCCTTCCCTGATCCGGACAAGATTGTAAGCTCCTCTGAGGTCGAGTTTTGAGAAGATGCGGGCCGAGCGGAAACGCTGGAACAGCTCTGGGATGAGTGGTAAGGGATACCGGTTTTTAATGGTGACCTTATTGAGCTCCCTATAGTCTATACAAGGTCGGAGTGAGCCATCCTTCTTCTCGACGAAGAAAATCCCAGCCCCAGCGGGAGAAGAGGAGGGGCGAATAAATTTTTTCTCTAAATTCTCGTCGATGTAGGCCTTGAGGGCCTTTAATTCAGTTTCTGAAAGGGGAAAAATGCGGCCGAAGGGAATCTCAGAGCCTGGCAGGAGATCGATAGGGCAGTCATACGGCCGATGTGGGGGTAAACAATCTGCTTGTTGTTTATCAAAAACGTCTTTGTACCCCAAGAAGGCAGGAGGGACGTGTAGAAGGTTTTCCGGTGGGCTAATGAGGGTGGAGCAAGAATCAGGAGGAGGTAGCAGGCAATGCTGAAGGCAAAAAGAAGACGTGAAACTGATGTCTCTGGTGAGCCAATTGATACATGGTTGATGGAGCTGAAGCCAAGGGAGTCCCAGGATGATGGGGAACATGGGAGATGGGATGAGGTCCAACCGAAGATGTTCTTGATGGCCAAGATCAGAGATGACGTGCAGGGGAAGTGTTTCATGTGTAACCAATCCAGAACGGGGAAGTGACCCATCCGCTAGGTGGACTTGAAGGTGAGTATCTTTAGTGCGGTGAGGGATGCGCAGCTTTTGGGCCAGGGCCAAGTCCAGGAAGCTGCTGCATGCTCCCGAGTCAATGATCGCCGGTAGGCGGGTTGCCCCTTCCGGAAGCTGCAGGGAAAGGAAAAGCACAACGTAAGTCTGTGATAGATGCGAGACATGGTAATTGAGGGTTGGTGCAGGTTTCAACTTACAGGGTCTCACCGGACAGGTGCGCAAAAAGTGGCCGTCCCCACCGCAATAAAGGCAAAGGTTGGCTCGACGCCTGCGTAGTCTTTCTTCCGGAGTGAGGGGCGGACGTACTAAGCCAAGCTGCATAGGCTCTGGATCAGGTAATGAAGAAGTTGGTGAAACCGAAGGAGGTGTGGGCACCGAAGGCAGACGTGGCGGAGCCCAGCTGAGACGGTTGGACTGGAAACGTTCCGAACGCCTCTCTCGTAGGCATCGGTCCAACTGGGTGGCGGACTGGATCAGACCCTCCAGCGTAGCAGGGGTTTCAGAACGTGCCAGTTCATCTTTTAGGGCTTCGGAGAGACCCTGGCGATATTGGTACTTTAGGGCCAACTCGTTCCATCCAGTATCGGCCGACCACTTCCTGAACTCGGCGGTGTAATCCTCCACTGGGCGTCTACCCTGGTTCAGATTATGGAGGGTGGATTCAGCAGTGGATGAACGCAGGGGATCGTCATAGAGCTTGGCCATGTGAATAAAAAACTTGTCAATAGTGTCCAAAGCGGGACTCCTCTGCTCCATTAGACCATGGGCCCAGGCCTGGGGTTCATCCGAGAGGAGGGAAATGACAAATCCCACTTTCACCGCCTCAGAGCAAAAAGTCCTGGGCTGTAAACCAAAATAAAGGGTGCAGGCGTTTTTGAAAGCTCTGAACTTCCTACGGTCACCCGAGAAGCGTTCAGGAGTGGGTACTCGGGGTTCCGGGTTTGTGGTCATAACTGCTGGGGTTAATGCGGCCTGAGGAGCGGGAAGTCCAGTAAGAGGGGCTGCAGGTACAGCAGATGGCCCAGGTGGGATGGCAAGTTGTTGTAGGCGGCCATCCATCTGGAGATAGCCTTCTTGAAGTTTTTGCACAGCGTCCGTCAAGGCAGAGACCTGCTGGCACAAGGTCTCAAAAGGTGAGCGCGCCCGGTCGGTCTCAGACATCTGGCTGGTTTGTACTATCAGGACACGTACTTACCGAGACCGAGATGCTGCGGACGGCTCACCTTTGCGGACTGGCGCTAACCTTCCTCTGAGGGTGGAAACAGAGAGAGGGAAGCACCAGAAGGCACCGGCACCGGAGGGTAGCTGGGTAGTAGCCGAGGTGAAGATCACAAGTGTGGGATCCGGAATCCACAGGATACGTTAGAAGCCGTAAGCCAATGCGAAGTCAATCAGGAGCAGGAATAAGGAAGTCCAAGAAGCAAGCCAGGTTCAGGGAATGGAGACAGCAGCAAGTCTGAGATTCAAGCCGGGATCAGGGTTCACAGAGAGAAGCGAGTCCAAAGTCCAGAGCCGGGGTCAGGGGTAAGAGAAGGCAGCAATCCGATAAACGAGCCAAGGTCAGGTATGTAGTCAAGCAATCAGGTAATCCAGGTCAAGAGGTTAGTTCAAGGGATAAAGCACATACAGGAACTGATGACAAACCAGCAACCAGGAAGGGGCTGGCTTAAATAGGCCGCACTGGCCACTGATTGGTCCACAGGAGTACAGCCACTGATTGGTCCACAGGAGTACAGGTTCAGGACCAGGTTCCAACGGACAGCACACAGAATAGCACTGAGCAGTGGCTCAGAGACAAAAGAGCTGGACCTTCAATGGAGAGATCCTGGGTTCGATTCCACCCAGGACCAACTGGGGAAAGAGACCGTGGAAGGTCTGCGCCCTGACAATTGCACAGGGAAGGAAGAGTATTGCAGGGATTTATGCAGAGTATTGCACAGGGAAGGAAGAGTATTGCAGGGGTTATTGCAGAGTATTGCACAGGGAAGGAAGAGTATTGCAGGGGTTAATGCAGAGTATTGCACAGGGAAGGAAGAGTATTGCAGGGGTTAATGCAGAGTATTGCACAGGGAAGGAAGAGTATTGCAGGGGTTATTGCAGAGTATTGCACAGGGAAGGAAAAGTATTGCAGGGGTTAATGCAGGGATGGCTGAGCAGGGATGGATGGATCTGTGACTGCAATAGTCACAGATCCATCCCACAGTGCTACTGCCATCCGCGCTCTCCTCTCACACTGTACCGATCAGTACAGCGAGAGGAAGCAGGAACCGGCGTCATCAAATGACGCCGGTTTGTTTACATGTGATCGCTCCGTCATTGGACGGAGCGATCATGTGGTGAACGGCCGCTATCAGCGGCAATTCACCGTGCTCCGTGATGGGCCGGTAGCGCGATTCTGGGAGGACGTTACATAACGTCCTGCCAGAGTTAAGCAACCACCTTGTCGCCGTTAATTGACGGCGGCTGGTGGTTAAGTGGTTAAAAAAAAGGATTCTATTTCTTGTGCTATCTTACACTCATATTCTGGGTCTCTGATTAACGTTTCGTTTATCTTCCAATTCCACTCCCTTGGGCCCGGTTCCCCCCATTCTATAGTACAAGTCACTGGCGCATGGTCCGATATAGTAAATGAACCCATTGATGCTTCTCGTAAGCTTAGCAATATGTTTTGATCTAAGAATATATAGTCAATTCTTGTATATGTTTTATGTTTTGCTGAGTAAAAACTATAATCCCTCTCATGTACCGTCCTCCAGCTATCTATTAACTGCAATTCTTGTAGGATTTTCCTTGCTCTCCATAGTTTTGTGTTAGATATATGATAAGATCCCTTGGAGGAATCTAGACTGGGCTCCAGTACCATATTCAGATCTCCCCCCCCCCAGAATCAACGCCCCTTCTTTATTTCGGTTTACCAAATCCAGATACCTCTCCAATGCGGGGACAGGGTCTTTATTTGGAAGGTATATATTTAGTAAGGTGACCTTGTTTCCATTCAATGCCCCCTTTACCAGGAGAAAACGTCCCTCATCATCTGTTATTACTTTGGATTCCTTCCATATTAACCTTTTAACCAATAGTATTGCTACTCCATTTGCTTTTGAGGAGCGGGAGGCACCATGATACACCACGGGGAATCCCAGACTCTTTAACCTGGGGATTCTATCTTTTTTAAAATGGGTTTCTTGTAAGAAAATAATTTGTGATTTGAGCCTCCTTAATTCCATTAATATTTTGGATCTTTTTTCTGGGATATTTAACCCCTTGACATTATAGGAGTTGATATTTATTCTATTCATCTTGTATATTGACTTTCCAACTTCTCCCCAACTCCCTAGGGTTTCCCCTTTCCAATAGAAGTGTTCCCCTTGGGTCCGGCGCAGGCGGGCGGCCGGCCGGGGGAGATGGAGACAGAGGGGGAGAGACACCCCAAAAAAAAAAAAAAAACCCTGTATCTCGGAGTCTAGTCCTCCGTCCAAGTCACCGAGTATTTACTACGCCTCCCTGCAGTGGCTCACACACCAATCTTTGGTTGTGGTTCCTACTGCTTTATGGGAGAAGAAAAAAATAAATTAAAAAAAAATATTTAATAAATGAAAAAATCAATTAGATTAACAACAACAAAACAAAACAAAACAAAAAAAAACAATTGAGCGTCTCCGACTTCCCTCCACCAGGAGGAGAGGCGCTCTAGTGGGGGTAGGTATGAAAGCACTACGGAGAGCTTCACCTGGCTATTGCTCCGGATGAGCCTCTTCGGTACATGACAAAAAAAAAAGAAAAAATGGTTCCACCCCTTTTCATCAAGGAGATCCCCCCCACCCCTTAAGGGGGGAGGGTATGGCTTAGGAGGGATATTGGATCCCCACCCCCCAATTCCTGACCTATAACACATTTTTATATACATTTATATAGTTTTCGAATATTTTAAGAACATGACAACCCCCACAGGCAAAAGTATAAGAGAGATCCTCCCCCTCCCCCACCCCACCCTCCCTTTGCTTTAACATAACTTTCTCTTTAAACTAATTAATTTTAGATGGTATTCTCATACATTGTTATTATACCTCCCTCCAGAATACTCCCAAGATCCCCTTAGTTACTATTTCCCTAACTGGGCACATCTTGTGAGGACCCTTGTCATCTTCTTGGCCCCCAACTGCTCCCTCGTCCTTCGCTTCCCACTTGGCCTCCTCTGAGACCTTGACCCTCAAGACATTGTAGTCCTCACTCCCCTCACCCCCCCCCCCTAAAAATAAAAAATAAACGAAAAATCCCAAAAAAGAACCCTAGTGCAAAATGTCTCAAATCTTATGGTAATTCAATATGTGATGTGTATTTAATATTTAGTGTAGTGGTATTTATTATGTGTATAATTAATTGAAATGTATTGTGTATCTGACTCGTGTGGCCATTCATTATGTAATATGCAATATAAAAATAAAATATGTAGTATGAATATACATGTCCGTGTTATATTATTATTATTATTATGTCTAAAAATTAGTTAAAATATATAGTGAATACACGGTGAAAATATATAGTGTATCAAAATGTGTCTAGTGTAATATATTATATTATTATATTATTATATTAGATTATAAAAAAAGAAAAAAAAGTCTTCCCAAAAACCCCCCCCTCCCCCCCATTAAGAAACAGAAAAGAAACCAATTTTACCTCCCCTACTCCCTCCCTCGTCCCTCCCCCCCCCCAAAAAAAAAAAAAAACAACAAAAAAAAAAAAAAAAAACAGAACAAACAAGCAACCAGAAAAAAATAAATAAAAAAAAAAGATAAAAAAAACCCTAAAAAGGGGAGAGCAAAAGAATGTGTTTTCAGCATGCCTCTTCAACACTACCTCAAAACCACCTCTGTTAGGCATCGGGACTCTGAGGAGAGCCTGCTGCAATTCTTAATAGAATATTATATTATAATTATTGTTATATTGTAGTCTCCTATAATTCAAACCCACAGTATTCAAACATGCATTATACAATATTCAGCTAAAAAAAAAAAAAAAAAAAAAAAAAAGCATAGCAATACAAAAAAAAAATTCCACCACTTCTTTTGTAAAGCCCAATATATAGCCCTTTATAATATGTCCCTTTTGCATGGGGCCAAAAAAACAAAACAAAAATGGGCCCAGATCTGGAAAAAAAAAAAAAGGTGAAGAGGCTAAGCCACGCTCTTCTCTCCCGGCCTCCTCTGTGTTAGTTTTGGCCAACTGCCCCTTCTTCACTCGTTATGTAGGGTACGTTGGGTATCCTCTGGGGGGACTGTCCTCTATGCTACCATGCAAAATTCTTATTATCATCTATCTATATATGTTTTTCTTTTCCCTCTGTGTCTGCTCCTTTTCTTCACCCCCGCCATCTTCTTCGCTATTTATCTGGGGCTTTTCTCCATTGATCTATTACTTCGGGTAGTTCCAGCCAGTTGGGGACCTCTATGGGCTCTGTTTCTAAGAACTCAAAAAATGCAGGGAGCTGTACGGGCTCTTTCAGACTAAAGCTCTTCTCCTCTCTTTTCCCGAAAACAGCCAGTGGGTACCCCCATCGATATGTGGCCCCCTTACCACAGATACAATCCAATAAAGGTTTAAGCAAACGTCGCCAAGCTTTAGTCTGCCAACAGAGATCCGGGAATATCTGTATATCCATCCCCTCCCAGATTATTACTCCCTCCTTCCACGCCACTCTGAGTATCTCCTCTTTTACTCTATAGAAGTGTATTCTGCATAACACGTCCCGGGGGTTGGTCTGGGCTGAATTCCGTGTCGTTGGGACCTTATGAACTCTATCCAACTCGAGTGGGGTATCTGAGTTTTTTTTTAAATTTTATTCAGGATGGATATGACCACCTCTCTTAGTGCTGGCCCTTCAAAGCTCTCGGGTATTCCCTTAATACGCAGATTGTTTCTTCTGGCCCTGTTGTCTGCCTCTTCCGAATACAATTGCAGCTTCATTATATGCTGCTGCTGTTTTTCCAATTTTTCCTCCAAGGCTAGTAGTCTGGAGTCTGCTATTTCTTGTTGCTTCTCCAACCCGCTCAATTTTTGTTCATCCTCCACCACTTTTCTGCGCACTTCCTCAATTTCCCCCCTCAATGTGCCTGTTATGTCCATAGCATTGTCTGAATATCCTCCTTGGTTGGGAGAGCCTGTATAAGCCTACTAAGCTGAGTGATATCTGGGGCCGATACTTGGGGGGGTTGTTGTATAGTCCCTTGTATGTCCCGCGTATTGTATAGGCCGTGTCTATTATGTAAGCACACCTGGCCTTCTTCCTCCGTCCCAGACACCGCTCCCCTGCCTTGAAGCACCTCTCCCCCTTGAACAAGGCTCTCCCTACTTAATATTGACGTTTTTAATGTACCTGCTGGGTCCTGAGGAGGACCCATAAACCACTCCTCCAAGTCCATCACTGAGGGGGGGGGGTTGGGGGCGCCTCTGCCTCTACCTGCATTCGTTCCACCACGGGGGGGGGGCGGGCTCACCTCCAAAGTTTGCACAGATCCTGCTGTCCGCTCCCACATCTCAGCCTTCGTTGTGGTTCCTGTCACTGCTATCACCGGTGTTTGAGGTGGCGTCAGCAGAATCCTTCTGCTCTCCTCCCGGCTCCCCTCCGCCACCGCTGTTGTGTTTATAGATGAGGGTGTAATTGGAGTCACTGCTGCAGCGGGGCGGGAGCTCTCCGTCAGTGATTCTCTCAACGATCCGTCGATTACAGCGTCTCCTTGCTGTGTTTTCCCCGTCATATATCTGGTAATGTATGAATGGCTGGGCTGATGCTTCCCCCCTGTGCTTCTTCCTGCTCTCCTGCCGCCTTGCCGCGACATCGGCTTTTTTTTTTCAGACGCTGGGGTTGCTAGACTGCCGCTCTCCTGACCGGCGCACCCCGGGCTAAGCTAAGCTCTCCTTCTTAGCGTGAGCTCACTTCGCCATGCTCCTCACACTCCCCCGGAAACGGAAGTCATAATGTGGTCGTCACTAATGTCGTATCTTGTTTTGAGGATTCAAAACAAAAGATACGACGCGGGATTTTTAAAATTACGCCGGCGTATCAATAGATACGCCGGCGTAATTTCTTTGTGGATCTACCCCTTAATCATTAAATTCATATCTGGTGATCCTGCTATAAAGATTTTTATTCAGGCCCTTCCTGTTATAGGGTGTTAACATTTTAATTTCCTGCATTATGATCCTGGCACACGACTTCTGATGGAGACTAGTGGTATTAAACACACATTAGGCAGACATGATCAGGGCTGGTGCTACCACTAGGCAAACTAGGCAGCTGCTTAGGGCACACTGCTGCCTAGGGCGCCCAGCCACTGATGTTCCTACTCTCTTCTCTCTGCAGCAATCAACTAAGTCTCAGCATCAGCAGGCAGCCACCGCCCACATAGTGTCAGAGGCACAGCAGTGACGGAGGACTGTGTCTGTGTCCCCACTCTCAAATGAACGGAAGCAAGCAAACATTCATTAATGCGCTGGTAGGCTGCATTGATGGGCGTTGATATGCTGCATTTGATGGGCGCTTCATTAAAAAGGTGGGGTATACATAGGCAGGGCGAAGGGGTGGAGTCAGGGGTGGGGCCAAGGGGGTGGAAAAATTTGGTTTTGCCTAGGGTGTCAAAAATCATTTCACCAGCTCTTTACATGATCTACTGTGTCACTATTAGGAAACCTTCCCTGAGAAATCATATGCAGGGCAAGTAGAAAGGATGTGGCTGTAAAAAAGGTGAAGTGGATCGGCAGTGTTGAGGTATAAAAAAGGTAAAGACAGTAATTAATTTTTAAAAAGACAGTTATTTATGATACACAGTTTGTGATAACAATAATATATAACAGAGTTTCCCTAGACCTTAATTGGGAGGATACCATCGTCACTGCCCTTGTTATATCACAGTGTCAAATATTTTTATAAAAAAAATATTTTGGAGATAAACTTTCCAAGGCTACACAGATCCTTCTGCTTAGGATCAGATCCCATTCTTTGCTTTGCATACCCTCTCTAATAGTGCCAGCATTTAAAACAATACCTATAGGAAATAACTATTGACGCTCATAGTACGGGACTAGTTCTTTAGCTGAATCACCATGCTCCCCCTTGTGTCAGGCAACCGTCACTAAAATGATCATAGTCTGAGGATTCTTATTCTCCACACAGCTGTCAACTAGTGGATAGAGCGCAGGGTTGTACATATTAATTGTAAAAGTAAAAACTCATGTACAACCTAAGGGCTCTAGGATCTGCAGGAGGTTAAATCCTCATACAGTTATGGGGTAATAAACTGTCTTTTTGGTAAAGACACTGGGGGAGAAGGTCTAGATTCCAATGTAGTAAAAACGAATTATACTAATGAGAAATTGTATTTTTAAAGATAATACATTAGGTCTGTCATCATTAACCTAGATCAGTGTAACTACTCTGTTCATGTTCAGTTTATCTATATTGGTGTTGTAGCTGCAAAGATCCAGTGAGAGTGACAAGGAAGGTACCTGCTCTGCATACAATTTGATTAAATATACTTATAAATCATAAATGATGATTTCTATACTGTGCTCATGGAATCCCTGGGGACACAGATTCAGACAGAGTGCTAGACGCAAGTAGCCCTTGCAAGCATTTAACCACAGGTTTGAGAACACGTCTCCAGACCAGACAGACAACAGTATAGGCTTAGGCATTGCTAAACTTGGGCACTGAAAGAATATCCCACAGTTTTCAGGCCAGCAACATCGCCACTGTCAGTGTTGTTTTTATACTGTTTTATACTAACTTAAAAAAAAAATTATGCAAAATAATGCAAAACAGGTTTAGAATGACAAAATCATGCACAATTTGCAGAAAAATGAAAGCTGAACAAATGTATGGAAGCCTCAAAGACATGCACTCTTCACACCAATGTCTCTGTGACACAATTGGGGATAATATGTAGCTTCATGGCATAGTCTCTATACATTTCTATAACAACAGAGAGTTGAGATGAGGATCACTATTTCAGTTAAACTGTACAGAACCTAGCTACTTGTGATTATTACAATAGACAGCATCACTTACAGTGAAGTCCAGAATAGCTCTAATAATGAAGATGATTAGCTGGCGAGAGATCCAACATCCCAAGAAAAAACGCCCCCCCCCCCCTCTTTGGAACTAGAGTACTTTCGTAGCAATGAGGAGGCGTTCCCCATAGTCACTGGATCTTTTGGAGAATATACATGCTATTAGGCTCTGGCCCAGCTGCCCACATGCTGTTTTAACAGTGGAGGGCCACTCACCTGCCTGCAGATCACTTGCCCAGCTACCGCTGTCTCATTCGGTGTAGCCTGTCTGAGCTGCTGATGAGGGGCAGCAGAGAGATGTATTTTCCCTGGCAATGTCTAGGAACCTCAGCATACTATCATGTACCTGATGCTGGAGGCCAATGGACTTCACTTGCGGCTAAGCTTCAGGCTCCACTGAATGTGGAACAAGAGGAGTCAGGCTCAAAGCACATGTTGTGTTGGAATTGCTTGCAAAGATGTTCTGACTGGAGAGTTGTCAGATGAGATGTCCAGGTACTCAGATGAGACATCAGGATATTGTTTGCAGACAGGTGGTGCCCATGGGAAGTAGCAGGGCTCAGGTAGAGCAGAAGTCAGGAGAGAAGTCAGTTCAAAGCCAAGGTCAGGTACCGGGTGTGGAAAAGAGCAAGCATAGTCAGAAGGAGAGCCAGGGTCATACACAGGAGAGCAGGATAAAACAATCCATTTAACAAGCCAAGGTCAGATCAGGAGGTAGGCTGAAAACAGGTCCAGGGACAAGCCGAGGCGGTAAAAGGTATCCACAGATGCAAAGGTTAACACAGGAACAAATGCACTGGACAGCCAAAGATCAATCAGCAATCACAGAGGATGACTAGCTTCCTTTTTAAAGGTTGTTTTAGCGCCAATCTGGGCCAATTTTGTGCCAGTACACATTCGTGTGCATTTGTGCTGATAACATCATATTTCAATAGGACCTTCCACTGATGTCTGCAGTAAGATTTTTTTTAGGGTGTATTTTTGGCCTTGCAAATGCATGTTTTACTGTATATTTATTCTCTATGTAAGGTAACTCTTAAATGATTTCCCTAAACCACTTCCTGCCTACTCTATAGCTGAAAGACGGCATGCTCTGTGATCACGAAGTCCTTCTGACTAAGCTGATCACAGATCAGGGTAAAGGGCCAATAACAGCGGCCCTTTACCATGTGATCAGCTGTGTCCAATGACAGCTGATCACAGGGTGTAAACACAAGCTGGTTATCGGCTTGTCTTTCTTCACACTAACAACGTGAGGAGAGAAGAAAAGAGCCGATAACCGGCTTGTTAAAGGGACATCGGCACTGATAATCAGGGCACTGATTATCAGTGCAGTCCCACCAGTGCTGTCAATCAGTGCCCACCAGTGCCACCTATTAGTGCCCATTAGTGCCACCTATCAGTGCTACCAATTAGTGCCCATCAGTGCCTCCTAATCAGTTTCACCTATCAGTGCTGCCTATCAGTACCCATCAGTGCCACCTATCAGTGTCCATTAGTGCTGCCTATCAGTGCCACCTCTTGGTGCTCTTCAGTGCCACCTAGCAGAGCCCATCGGTGCCACCTATCAGTGCGCATTATTGACGACTATCAGTGCAGCCTCATCAGTGCAGAGAAAAATTACATGTTTACAAAATTTTATAAAAAACTATGGAAAAAAAATCTTTAATTTTTTTGTCTTATTTAGTTTGTTTAGCAAAAATAAAAAACCCAGTTGGTGAATAAATACTACCAAAAGACAGCTCTACTTGTGTGACAAAAATTATAGCTTTTTTATATAGGTACAGTGTTGCATGACCTCGCAATTGTCCTTCAAAGTGTTACAGCGCTGAAAGCTGAAAATTTGCCTGGGCAGGAAGGGGGGTAAAAATGCCCAGTAGACAAGTGGTTAACACAGTTCCTTTTCAATATATTGATCTGCCCATCAGAAAGCTCACTTTTATATATAATCTGTCTCAATGGACTACGTTGAGCTGTTAATGTGGTATTAAACCCAAAAGCAAACATTTATTATATTACAACTTACCAATTATTATGCCGCGTAGACACGACCGTTTTATATGTCATGGAAAAAACAACGTTTTTCTCGACGTGATTCTTGTCAAGCCTGCCTTGCATACACACATCGTGAAAAAAAAAATGCTCGAGCAAAGCGCGGTGACGTACAACTCGTTTCATTCGGATGGCGCCACCCTTTGGGCTGCTTTTGCTAATTTAGTGTTAGTAGAAGTTTGGTGAGAGATGCTTTTCAGTCTGTTACAGCGTGACGAATGTGCTATCTCTATTACAAACGCTAGCTTTACCAGAACGAGTACTCCCGTCTCATAACTTGCTTCTGAGCATGCACGTTTTTTTCCCGTCGTTAAAGCCTACACACGACCGTTTTTCACGACGTGAAAAACGACGCAAAAAATTAGAGCATGTTCTAAATTTTTAATGCCCATTTCACGATGAGAAAAATGCTCTGGAGCCCACACACAATCGTTTTTAATGACCAATTTAAAAAATTGCATTTTTCTTGTCATGAAAAACGGTCGTGTGTACGCTACATCAGATGTTGTTTTTTGACAGAACAAGCTCTCCTGCAAATAGAGAAATTCGAGTGCTGAGACAAACCACAAACCATTAAAGCCGCGTACACACGATCAGTCCATCCGATGAGAACGGACCGATGGACCTTTTTCATCGGTTAACCGATGAAGCTGTCTGATGGTCCATCGCGCCTACACACCATCGGTTAAAAAAACCGATCGTGTCAGAACACGGTGACGTAAAACACAACGACGTGCTGAAAAAAACGAAGTTCAATGCTTCCAAGCATGCGTCGACTTGATTCTGAGCATGCGTGGATTTTTAACCGATGGTTGTGCCTACTAACGATCGGTTTTGACCTATCGGTTAGGAATCCATCGGTTAAATTTAAAGAAAGTTGGCTTTTTTTAACCGATGGTTAAATAACCTATGGGGCCCACACACGATCGGTTTTGACCGATGAAAACGGTCCATCAGACCGCTGTCCTCTGTTTAACCTATCGTGTGTACGAGGCCTAACACTGACAGGTGTGCTTACAATGCTCAGCTTTTATTATTACATTTGTAGCACCCCTAACATTGCAAGAGTGCTAGAGTAGGATATTTTGGGTTTTGGTGTAGGTAAATTTTCAGGCTTGGCCTGTGTGTTTATCTGGGTTGGGTGACTGACTCAGGTAGGCTGGATGACTCACCAGCAACTTCTCTGGTGACTCCCCCTGCTATCTTGAAACTTGGAGAAGATTCCAAAACAAGTTGGGAGGGGTCTAGGAGGATCCTGACGAATCCCTAAGGCCAGGTTCACACCTATGCGAATTGAGTGCGGTTTAAACCGCATCTAATTCGCAGGACATTTCAAAATACATTGTTTTCAATGAGGCTGGTTCACATATGTGCGATGCATCCGCACTGCGTATTGCCTCCAAACCGCATGCGGTTTTTATGTCTTGCGGTGCGGCTCAGGTGCGAATTCAGTCCCATTATCTTCTATGGGTACGCATCTAATTCGCACATGTGTTCAGTTCTCTGCAGGAGTTTCTCTCATTCAGCTCAATACAATTCTCCCCCACTCTCCTCTCACCCGGAAGTTCTCCCAGGTCTCCAAATTCGCACCTGATCTGCAGCTAAACCGCAGTTGATCTGCAGAACACCCTCTAGAGAAATCTGCAACGACAACGCAGCTCAAAAAAGCAACGCACTAGTGTGATTCCGGCCTAAAAGAAGGGTTGGCAGGGAGCAGGCCCCTCAAATACTCAGGGTCATCCCAGCAGAGGCAGAGTGAAGTTCGGTTGGAAGATGCAAATAATGTTAGGCTGTCGAGGCCTTTGAGAGTAGCTCCCCAGTCTGGGGGGGTGAACTCAGGCCTGGGCTCGGGTGTGGAAGGGACCACTCCTTATAACAAACAGAGGGATCCTGACCAGGAGGCCCGGGAGCAAGAAGAGGGCAAGCAGGAGGACACTGCAAGGCAAATCTTCACAGAGGAAGACAGTCAAGAGGGCTGGTGAGTGCTACAGTCAGAGGACTGAGAGGCATGCCTGAAGGGAATTATTGTTTTTTTCTTTTCTTTTTTATGTTTTTTTTACATACAGTGGCAAGAGCAATACAGTGTTACCATAGTAACACTGTACTTCTCTGTCTATGATTTTCTTTGTTTTTTCTTTACACACTATGGTTGCTTATAACTGTGCATTTTACAGTTATAAGCAACCATTTTTACTGAATAAAAACTACTTATTCAGTGTTTACTATTGTGATTAGCTGTGATTGGTCAAAGCTAACCACATGGTACAGGTGGCCTGTGATTGGCACTGTCTGTACCTTGTGATGACTGTGACCAATTACAGAGCTCATCACAATAGTAAACAATGAAAGGCATGTAACAAAGCATTTCATTGAGTACAACTGTCATGTGATCTGCTGTGATTGGCCACAGTGGTCACATGGTACAGTGATTTGTCATCGGTCGTGTCCAGTGGACATATCGGGTGACAGATCTCATCGGAGCATGGCCCGATCCTGAGAGGATGTCATATGACATGCTCCCAGAACAACAGTGTTACCGCCCAGCTGTCATTTCACAATAGGCTGGACGTGAAGGGCTTAAACAGGCACTCCTGTTTAGGTCAGGATGGCTACACTTCTATTTGGGTTTAATACTGCTTTAATGTCTGTACAGGTTGGCATAGTATGAGGTACTTGTGTCTTGTGCCCAAATCCAATTTACTGTGTGTACCTTTGAAATAAATTCTGATATGTTTAGCATTACCCCCAGTGGAGCTGCTGGATTTTTTGGTGGCGTGTTACCTCGTGGCTCCTCCGAAATTCCTAGGGATGAATGATGCGTATTGCATGTGGTATAAGTAAAGGAATGTCCAGACAGGTTCTCTTTGCTGTGCTCTTTATTACCCAGCTGGGTAAAAACAGTAAAACTTGTGGTGAGGAAAGTAAAGTTGAAGAAGATAGGAGAATAGCAGATTCAAGCGTAATGATAGGAAACAGTCCTGCTCCCGAACGTAGCACTTCTCTTCACCACTCCCGCCGGAATGGGTTTAGTGTACCCGGACAGGCCTCTCTCACTGACAGCCGGAGTATCACTCGGACAATTATAGGATGAAGTCTCTGCCACAGACCCTCCTTGGTGAACTTGAACTTGGGAGAAAGTCTCTGCCACAGACCCCTCTCAAAGACCCTCAGAGGATACCTCTGCCACAGGTCCCCTCTGGGTTGAATTATTGGAGATATGCCTCCTTAATTGCGTTACGTCTGGATCTCCTTCAACTTGCCGCCCAGGTTCCGACCGACAGGTGATCAATCCCTCGGTGTCCGGCTACCTTGATCCCTGGTGGTTTATCCAGGCCCTTTTGGACCACCAGCCTCTCAATGGCGCTCCTCAGACCGACTCCCCACCGAACAGCAGTACAGCTTGGGATCTTCAAGAATGGGAACCCAGTCACTCACTGGGTCCCCTACACTGTTCAGATGCTTCGGGTCAGCATGGTCCTGGAACCAGGAACACCGCGTGGCATGCACGCCCCGACCAGGAAGGCCAATACCCCCCGGGGCGCCGTGATGTGGCCACCCTAAAAGTGGGTGCCACACTGGACGAAGAAGACCCAGAACCAATGGCGTCTGCCCCATAAAAACCCCTCCCCAGCATGCACAGCGACGAAAAATCCCTGTGATTGGCTGCTGGGAAGAGCACCCAAACCTTGACTCCACTGCTGCCACCTGCAGCACCGGGACTGGAAGAACACCCCAGTACAGCAGAATGGACTCACAGCAAAGCCAAGCTGAGACAGAGACCGCATTTTGCTACTAACAATCTGGATCAGAGTTTAACTACACTCTGATCTACACATAAACTTAGCTAGCACCAATACTGTAAGGTACATAGGCGCTACATATGTTAAAAATAAATACATTTTGCTCCTTATGTTCTTTTCCCTTTTTGACTGTATATTAACTAATTCCTGATGCTGTGTACTGAAGTACAAAGCTTCAACATCTAAGACAAATACAAAAGAACCTCTGGAATCTAAGAGTCCTTTCAGACTGAGACTGCCCGTGCATTAGCAGTAAAGTGCCGCTTGTTTTAGCTGCACTTTACTGCTGTTTAAGCAGTGTTTTTCAGCCACTAGCGAGGCGCTTTTAACCCCTACAGTGCTCCCAAGAAGAAGATTAAGCACTAGCAAGAGTGCGAAACTAGTCGGCTGTCCTGGTTTATGGTTGTGGTGATTATGCATGTTCCTGCTTGAAAATAAAAGACAACTTTTTTGAAAAGTTATTTCGGAGTGCGGCTGTCCATCTCCTTCCTCCTATTGCTACCACAGCGCTCCCAAATTGCCCCAAAGATGCTGCTTGCAGGACTTTTTCTAATGTCCCGCAAGCACACTGCCCCACTGTGAAAGCATTAAAAGGGGCTTTCACATTCGGGCGGCATGGGAGGCAATTTTCAGGTGCTTTACATGTGCTATTTCTAGCGCTAAAATGCCTGAAATTGGCCTCAGTGAGAAATAATAAAATAATAATAAAATAAAATAATAATAAAATAAAAATAAAATAATTTTTTTCTAATACCAGTCCCTATTTTTCTATCTTGGAATGCCTGTTCCTTTACTCTCTATTCTTTCATTCTGTTCATGCCTTTCCAAAATTGTGTATTTTCACCTGTAAATAGAGCTATTAGTCAATGTGCCTGAAAAAAAGTGCTCTCAGCCTTCTAAACTATAAACCATCTCCTTGTGATAACCCGTCCTATATAATTTACTTTACTTACACCAAAATATATATTCAATTGTATGATAGAATCTTTTCATCTCCATTTGTTTCTCATTTTATGAGCCATCCTAATTAGTTCACTTACATAATATGGGCTAGATTCAGGTACAGCGGCGTACCTTTTGGCCGGCGTAGCGCATCTCATATGCGCTACGCCGACGTAAAATAGGGTGCCCAGAGCCATATTCTCAAAGATCTGGCGCCGTACGTTGCGCCGGCGTAGTGGAAATAGGCAGTCGTAACATACCACCCCCTCCATACACTCCGCACCCTCTCATGTACATACCACCCCCTCCATACACTCCGCACCCCTCTCATGTACATACCACCCCCTCCATACACTCCGCACCCTCTCATGTACATACCACCCCCTCCATACACTCCGCACCCTCTCATGTACATACCACCCCCTCCATACACTCCGCACCCCTCTCATGTACATACCACCCCCTCCATACACTCCGCACCCCTCTCATGTACATACCACCCCCTCCATACACTCCGCAACCCTCTCATGTACATACCACCCCCTCCATACACTCCGCACCCCTCTCATGTACATACCACCCCCTCCATACACTCCGCACCCCTCTCATGTACATACCACCCCCTCCATACACTCCGCACCCCTCATGTACATACCACCCCCTCCATACACTCCGCACCCCTCTCATGTACATACCACCCCCTCCATACACTCCGCACCCTCTCATGTACATACCACCCCCTCCATACACTCCGCACCCCTCTCATGTACATACCACCCCCTCCATACACTCCGCACCCTCTCATGTACATACCACCCCCTCCATACACTCCGCACCCTCTCATGTACATACCACCCCCTCCATACACTCCGCACCCCTCTCATGTACATACCACCCCCTCCATACACTCCGCACCCCTCTCATGTACATACCACCCCCTCCATACACTCCGCACCCCTCTCATGTACATACCACCCCCTCCATACACTCCGCACCCCTCTCATGTACATACCACCCCCTCCATACACTCCACACCCCTCTCATGTACATACCTCCCCCTCCATACACTCCGCACCCCTCTCATGTACATACCACCCCCTCCATACACTCCGCACCCCTCTCATGTACATACCACCCCCTCCATACACTCCGCACCCCTCTCATGTACATACCACCCCCTCCATACACTCCGCACCCCTCTCATGTACATACCACCCCCTCCATACACTCCGCACCCCTCTCATGTACATACCACCCCCTCCATACACTCCGCACCCCTCTCATGTACATACCACCCCCTCCATACACTCCGCACCACTCTCATGTACATACCACCCCCTCCATACACTCCGCACCCCTCTCATGTACATACCACCCCCTCCATACACTCCGCACCACTCTCTTGTACATGCCACCCCCTCCATACACTCCGCAACCCTCTCATGTACATACCACCCCCTCCATACACTCCGCACCCTGGGTCTGGGGAGGGGCCAAGGGTGGGGCTAAAGGAGGGATCAGGGGTGGAGCTGAAGGGGGCCCCGTCAGGTATGCTGTACGGGGCCCCATGATTTTTATCAGCGGCACTGGTCGTAAGTCCGCCTAATTTAAATGTGGAAGGTAGTGGACGTGTTGTATACAAATTAGCCGTGACCCCATGTAAATGTTTTTACAAACGAACGGCGCATGCGCGAGCATGATCAGAGTCACATCGCATATACTCCCTAAGATACGTCGGCTCAATGCTTTTGACGTGAACGTAACCTACGCACAGCCCCATTCACGTACCACTTACGTAAACAACGTAAAATTTGACGGCTGTTCCGACGTCCATACCTTAACATTGGCTGCGCCTCATATAGCAGGAGTAACGTTACGCCGGACGTAAGCCTTGCATAAACGGCATAGCGGGCGCAAGTACGTTCGTGAATCAGCGTATCTAGGTCATTTACATATTATACGTGTAAATCGACGTACACGCCCCTAGCGGCCAGCGTAAATATGCAGCTAAGATACGGCGGCGTAGGAGACTTACGCCGGTCGTATCTTAGCAACAGATAAGCGTATCTCAGATTGAGAATACGCTTATAGATACGACGGCGCCGCATTCGGACTTACGACGGCGTATCTACTGATACGCCATCGTAAGTCTTTGGGAATCTAGCCCTATGTCTCTTTCATCTGTATTATCATTAAACTATTATACTGCTCAAACTGTCTATCTGATTTATTTTTTTTATTTCTATTTTTTTTTTACCCTAGTTACCAATTCAACTTATATCCTGGTGTCACCATGTCCCTCTCCTAATTCTTTATATTCATATCATGTTCCTACTCCATAGAAATCTATTATTAAGTACTGCCACATACTAACAATTTTAATTAAGGCCCCGTACACACGAGGGGATCTCCACCAGATCAAAATCCGCGCGGAATTCATCCGCGGTGACGTGTCGCGCCGTCGCCGCGATGATGACGCGGCGACGTGCGCGACGCTGGAATGTAAGTACTTCCACGCATGCGTCGAATCATTACGACGCATTCGAGGGAGGGGAGCGGACAGATTGATCCGGTGAGTCTGTACAGACCACCGGATCAATCCGCTGGACCCGATTCAGGCGGATAAATTTCTTAGCATGCTAAGAAATTTATTTCCGCTTGAAATGGATCGGGCCGAGGAATCTCCACGGATAAATATCCGCTAGGCCGTACAGACGACCGGATTTATCCGCTGGAACTGATCCGCGGATCAATTCCAGCGGATAGATCCGGTGGTGTGTACGAGGCCTTAGAACCTTTTTCCTGTGCTTTTATGCTCAACTGTTTCACACTAAAAGGCATATTGAGTTCCTGAACATGTATATGTTTTGGTTAGATACTGGTGCTATATTTGCACAATCGTATATTAGGCCCCAGGGACTGCAATATGCTTATCACAAGGAGGCAATGAATGGGGCATTTTACCCGAGATGCCCATCTGTAAGTGGAAAATAATAGGTGGACAGTATTTCCAATAACTGGCTCCAAACACATGCTTCTATCTGGCTGACAATATTACCAAATTGTTATACAGGTATGTCATGCAAAGATGCCATTTATGACCTGTGTGTGTTGGACTGTGCAAATAACACCCATGTGAATAGAAAAAGTCATAGATATGCCACATAGAGGGTCTTTTTCTAGTAATCAGTCTGAGCAGACTTATAAACTTGCATTAGGAGAAAGCGTAATCATGTAACCAGAGTGTTTCACGGGCAAATTAACAGAAGCTCCTAACCCTGCTTTAAACATCTCCACAACTTTATCCCTGACCTGTCAGTGTTCCTTGGCCTTCATGATGCTGTTTATTCCCTAAGGTTCTCCAGGGACTGCAATATGCTTATCACAAGGAGGCAATGAATGGGGCATTTTACCCGAGATGCCCATCTGTAAGTGGAAAATAATAGGTGGACAGTATTTCCAATAACTGGCTCCAAACACATGCTTCTATCTGGCTGACAATATTACCAAATTGTTATACAGGTATGTCATGCAAAGATGCCATTTATGACCTGTGTGTGTTGGACTGTGCAAATAACACCCATGTGAATAGAAAAAGTCATAGATATGCCACATAGAGGGTCTTTTTCTAGTAATCAGTCTGAGCAGACTTATAAACTTGCATTAGGAGAAAGCGTAATCATGTAACCAGAGTGTTTCACGGGCAAATTAACAGAAGCTCCTAACCCTGCTTTAAACATCTCCACAACTTTATCCCTGACCTGTCAGTGTTCCTTGGCCTTCATGATGCTGTTTATTCCCTAAGGTTCTCCAACAAACCTCTGAGGGCTTCACAAAACAACTGTATTTTTACTGATCTGTATTTATACTGAGATTAAATTGCACACAGGTGGACTCTATTTACTAATTAGATGACTCCTGAAGGCAATTGGTTCCACTAGACTTTAGTTAAAGCGGGAGTTCACCCGAAAAATTTTTTTTAACATTAGATCAATGCTGATTTTGTCAAGGGGAATCGGGTAGTTTTTTTTTTAATCGAAGCAGTACTTATCATTTTAGAGAGCGATCTTCTCCGCCGCTTCTGGGTATGGTCTTCGGGACTGGGCGTTCCTATTTGATTGACAGGCTTCCGACAGGCTTCCGACGGTCGCATACATCGCGTCACGAGTAGCCGAAAGAAGCCGAACGTCGGCGCGGCTCTATACGGCGCCTGCGCACCGACGTTCGGCTACTTTCGGAAATGATGTATGCGACCGTCGGAAGCCTGTCAATCAAATAGGAACGCCCAGTCCCGCAGCCCATACCCGGAAGCGGTGGAGAAGTTCGCTCTCTAAAACGGTAAGTACTGCTTCGATTTTAAAAAAACTACCCGATTCCCCTTGACAAAATGAGCATCAATCTAATGTTAAAAATTTAGTTTTCGGGTGAACCTCCACTTTAAGGGTATCAGAGTAAAGGGGGGCTGAATACAAATGTACGCCACACTTTTCACATATTTATTTGTAAAAAAAATTGAAAACTATTTATCATTTTCATTCCACTTCACAATTATGTGCCACTTTGTGTTGGTCTATCATATAAAATCCCAATAAAATACATTTACCTTTTTGGTTGTAACATGACAAAATGTGGAAAATTTCACGTGGTATAAATACTTTTTCAAGGCACTGTAGCAGCGACAAGTGCAGACTATAAGGCTCCATTCACATCTATGCGACAAAACGCCCGATGCCGGACGCTTCTGCCGCTAGAGGGGAGAATTCCCATTGCTGTCTATGGAGATGGTTCACATCTCATAGACGCCGAACGCCTGTCGCCTGAAAAATGTCCCGGACCCTTTTTTTCAGGCGACATTGGCGTTCGCCCATTGACAGCAATGGGAATGCTTTGTCAAAAAAAAAAAAAAACACTCACACTCGCGGCAAAATACGCCGCGTACGCCTAACGCCGTTGTCGCATAGATGTGAATGGAGCCTAAGAGGTAACAACTACACACTAACATACTGGCAGAAATAATCACTGTGCTGAGCCTGGACCAAAGTGTGCACTGTGCTACAGGTCTGCAGAAACAAGGTGGCATGTAACCCAACTCCTTATCTCTTGCTTGTAAGCCTTCACAAGCCAGGAGGTAGATCACATGGAAGTGATGACATCAAGAAAGCCAGACAAAGCTGGGACCTAATTCCGGCACAGGAGCCAATTGAGAAATGTTGCTTGGTAGATTACAAAACACCATACAGGGACACCATATTTATAAAAAAAAGTGACAAAATCTGGTACAATTTTTTTCGGGGGCAGACTATTCAAATTGAGGATACCAGGTCATCCTATTCTAGTACCTGTCACCTACACAAGTAAATCTTCCTAATGGAAATAGAGACATTAAAACTGACAGAAATTCTAACCCATTCATAGTCTACTAGATTAATGTATTTCAATGCTGTCTACGTATCAATTGAGATTTCCCCACACTTTCTGTACTGTCTGACACTTGTCACTTGGAGAGGAAGGTATGGAAAATCTATCTAGTGAAAATCGGTAAAGCAGTAATAATAAAAAAAAAGGAACTACTGAGGATCTAACTCTTCCTCAGTCTACTAGAAAATTGCCTTTAATTGCTGTCTGTGTCACCACAAGGGATATAACCTCTTTACTTTTTGTTCGAAGAAATCAAGCGATGTGTCAGATGTAGTCACCATTCACACTTTATCTAAAACGAAAAAAAAAAAAATCAGTAGGGTCCCCATATTTTAACTGCCCATGGAAAAGTCTTTTATCACTGATTTTGCAGCACGTATATATACAAATATTAGGTCCATTACATACTTTTAGATTCATTTTGCTCCAGAATTTTTTTCAATTAAATAATTAAAGTGATTTTAAAGGATCCCCCTTGCAGCTTATACGTACCTGAGCCCAATTTTCGATCCAGCGCTGTGCATGAGAGCAGCATCTCTCTTGGCTTTCTCCCTCCTCATTGGAAGAGACACAGCAGCTGCTGTCAATTATAGCCAGAGAGGAGGGAGCAGGGGGCAGGGCCTATGTCTATGGACACACAGAGCTGGCTCAGAAGTGAGCCTGCACAAGCCACTTGGTATGGTGGGCGATGAGTGGGGAGGAGGAGCCAGGAGTTCCCGGCGGGGCAGCTGAGATTAGGAGGATCTATGTTGAAACCATTGCACAGAGCAGGTATTTAAAAATAAAGTTAACATTTACAATCACTTTAAATAGTACCAAATGAGATCTTAAGCTGTACAATGAACCTTTAGTGATAAATCATTACAGCAAAAAAATGACTGATCATATTTTTGCAAATGTATAGTCAGTCATGACCTTTCTAACCCTGTTCTCACAAATGTGGCATCAATAATCGCTTGATTATGGATGGAATATGATGGAATCTGCATAGTTTATAATATGTATATTTATAGCTTGCTCTTCCAGCCAACTACATGAAAGTGTATGCAATTTATGAATTAATTCCATCTGACATGAGTAATTTACTGAAAAGAAAGGATTTGACATGGTATTTGAAATTGGAGCTGCTAGGAGCAATGTTTGCGCCCAAATTCAAAAGGAAATTCCAAATATGTTATAGACGCTATTAGGAAATTAATGGGTAAATATATAAGCAACCTGAGTGGTTGGACTTAATGAGATAGCTCACAGCAATAAACTGTATATTTGGTAACTAATAAAGCTCAGTCTGCTGCACTAATAGCATTACCTTGAAGCATTGCAGGGCCCATAAATCACTGGAGGCTTTGTCTGCACTTTCCATTACTGTCTCTGACTATTGAGCAAACTACATGTCTTGGATTATTGCTCACGTGATAATTTCATTAATAAATTAGGAATATATACTTTTTATATTTTACAGTTTCTTTCATGTTATTGCTGTTAAATGGATGCTTTTTTGGTATTTTTAAAATGTATATTAAAGGAGTTGTAAAGGTTCATGTTTTTTTCACCTTAATGCATTCTATGCATTAAAGCGGATGTGCCACTAAACAAATATATTAAAAGCCAGCAGCTACAAATACTGCAGCTGCTGACTTTTAATATAAGGACACTTACCTGTCCTGGAGTCCAGCGGTGATCGCAGCAGATGACGAGCCGATCGCTCGTCACCCTGCTGCTCCCCCCTCCATCCACGGTGAGGGAACCAGGAAGTGAAGCGCTCCGGCTTCACTGCCCGGTTCCCTACGGCGCATGCGCGAGTCGCGCTGCGCCCGCCGATTGGCTCCCGCTGTGTGCTGGGAGCCGAGTGTTCCCAGCATACAACGGGGGACGGACGGGAAGGGGAAAAAAAACCCGTCCTTTGCCCGTATCGTAGGGCCGGAAGTGGGTGCAGATACCTGTCTGTAGACAGGTATCTGCACCCCCCTCCCCCCTGAAAGGTGTCAAATGTGACACCGGAGGGGGGGAGGGTGCCGATCAGCGGGACTCCACTTTAGAGTGGAGATCCGCTTTAAGGTGAAAAAATATCTGATGTTCGCTTTTTATCATATTTGTAATACCTTTTCAATTTACTAAGAAACATTTTATGTGGAGCTGGATATTTGAAAAAAAGTAACATATCTTTCTGCATATATGCATCAATAGATTGCTTTAACTGTATCTCCACTTTTGCAGTCAAATTCGAGAAAACCCTCACTATATTTGTGTTATGTGTTCCTAATCACACAGCATACTTAAAGTGGTTGTACACCTTGTACAACCACTTTCACCTACAAGTAAGCCTAGATTAAGGCTTACCTGTAGGTGCTGGAAATATCTCCTAAACCTCCACGGTTAAGGAGATATTTACAGTAGAGATGTGTGCCACGTGCGCCTTGGACAACGGTGCAGGTGCACTTTAGAAACAGCGATCGTGCCGTTTCTAAAGGAGAGCATGCCATGACTGGAGGCTCCCGTGCGCATGCGCTGGAGTGACGTCACGCATCATGTAGCATAAATGATAAGATTGAAGTTCCTTCTTGGGGTTTGTGGTTTTGAAGGTTTTAGCATATTTTGTACATTTTCATATTTAGGGTAGCTCAGTTTGTTTTGCAAAAAAAAACATACTTAGAATCACAAATCCTTAAGGCACCATTCACATCTAGCAACAGCGTAGAGTACATTTTTTTGCTGGGTTTTTCTTGTTCGAGTATTTTATTGGGTACAAGATAGCCCATCACATATAGATATGTATATAGGACAGAAAACCAAATTTTCCACACATTATTCACATTAATATCACATCATAAAAATCCCCTATAAGCAGGTCAGGGTTGATTGGCGCCTACAAGGTGATGGCATCAACAACATTTAAAGTGCAGCAGAAAAGGAAGAAGAATAAGTGGCCAATCTCGTTTGGTCCACCCCAGACATAACTTGGGGAAGTAGGGAAGGCAGAAAGAGAGGAAAATCGAGAGGAGTAGTTCCAATGATTATAGTAACAATGGCCCTAAAGAGGCAAACTTGTGGCAAGGATGACTTAGGGCTCCAAGAGAGAGGCATGCACAGGGGTTTGACTTTGGCACATCTTTGGAACACCATTCAACAAGTAAAAAAGGCGCAAAGCACATGTACCTCAAGTAGTGGTACCCAATAGTCCAAGGGCAAAGGTAAGAAGGTGTGTATATACACATATATATGCACACATAGAACTATATGGCAGGGTATCAGTCAGGGCAGCCACCAAGAAAACCAAAAGCCGGTTCCGGTATACTAGGAAAAAAACAAGAAGAGGGGCGCCTCTGAGTATGTATCATAAGAATAATTGAATAAACAACAACATCCACTCACATGGAGAACAGGTAAGTTGCATTTAAATCCGGTTGCTGGGTTGAAGGGATGAAAGTGGGACTGCAAGTCACAGCAAGTCCTGTAAAGCTGGCACCACATCAGATCCATGTAGGATGGAGTGGGATGGCTGAGCACAGAGTGGTTTTCTTCAGTGATCCAGGTTTGGGCATATCTTAGTCTATCAGGAAAAATCCATCTGATAAGAATATGGGTTCCAGGTAAAAGGTGTAGTGGAGAGTGACAAAAGTCAGTGGTTATGGCAAGCCGCGCTGTGGCTTTGGTGTGCACTCTGTCTCTGTAGATTGAAAAGTAAACACGGCCGTGTATTAAGAGTGAGACTAGAGGAGCATCACAGTACGGCGCCCGGCAATGACATCACACACATGCGACATGTTTCGACGCTAGCAAGCCATTGATGGAAAAAAGGCCGCACCTCTTTTTCAAGCATAGAGTGTGTGAGAGCTGGGTGGGACATTTATAGGCTGACAGGGGGAGTGGCCATTATGGAGATTTGAAAAAAAAAAAGGTCAGCAAAGCTGAGGGGAAAAAAAGAACATTAAGCAGACGCAATGCAAGTGGAATGAATATAACATAGAATGAAAAATAATGAATACAAATTCAGGGGGAAGTTAACATTTAGAAGACACACTGCAAATGAAGCAAATAAATATGATGAAAAATTGCTGGGTAAAAGGGTTCATCTTAAATCTAAGTTGTTGGAACACCATTCAATTGACTAGGCTGCCCTTTTTTTGGGGCTGACTTTGGCATATCTTTGGAAAGCATGATTTGGTGCATTTTGTCGTGAGACAAAACGCCTTTTTTATGGCATGTTTGAAATGCCATTAGGAGTGACATGCATTGTATATTTTGGCACAATTTTTATTGTGATTGTGCAATTCTTTCCACTACGCAAAGGTGTAAACGGTGTCTAAGAAATTTGTACTTTGCCTGGACTTTTTCAACTATGCATTGTTAAAGGGGTTGTAAAGGTAAATTTTATTCCCTTAAATAGCTTCCTTTACCTTAGTGCAGTCCTCCTTCACTTACCTCACCCTTCGATTTTGCTTTTAAATGTCTTTATATCTTCTGAGAAATCCTCACTTCCTGTTCTTCTGTCTGTAACTCCACACAGTAATGCGAGGCTTTCTCCCTGGTGTGGAGAAAGCCTCTTGAGGGGGGAGGGGGCGAGCAGGAGTGTCAGAACACTCTCTACTTTGCAGATAGAGAAAGGAGCTGTGTTTTAGTGAGCGTCCTGACACTCCTACTCGCCCCCTCTCCCCTCAAGAGGCTTTCTTCACACCAGGGAGAAAGCCTTGCATTACTGTGTGTAGTTACAGACAGAAGAACAGGAAGTGAGGATTTCTCAGAAGAAATAAGGACATTTAAAAGCAAAATCGAGGGGTGAGGTAAGTAAAGGAGGACTGCACTAAGGTAAAGGAAGCTATTTAGGGAAAACATTTTTTACTTTTACAACACCTTTAAACTTTCTGACAGCTGAATAGTAGCTTTAAAAAGTGTTTTTCTGTCTTCTAGCAAAACTCCCTGATTTTTCATCAAAGATATCTGTTAACCTATTTTTGCAAGATGAGTCATGAGTCAACAAAATATATATGTTGTTGGATTGTTCCATTGACTAACAAGCTTAGTAGTGACCTTGTTCTCCCCGCAGAACCTCACATTTTGAGAAATGTAAGCAGTTTATAAAAAAACGTTTTATACCTTGACAGTGCTCAGAGGTTAACTTGTCATTCTACACCTCAGGAATTGGTTGCGACACCAAACTCTCTTACGATCTAACCTTCCTGCAGAGACCATGTACAAAATAAGTGCTAGTTGGGTGTAAGAATGTGGGGCATAAATTGTGTGAGATGCAGTCATTAAAGGTACCCACTGGTATACAGTTGTGGTCATAAGTTTACATACCCTGGCAGAATTTATGATTTCAGAGAATATGAATGATAACACAAACTTTTCTTTCACTCATAGTTAGTGTTTGGCTAAAGCCATTTATTATCAATCAACTGTGTTTACTCTTTTTAAATCATAATGACAACAGAAACTACCCAAATGACCCTGATGAAAAGTTTACATTCCCTAGTTCTTAATAATAGAACTATTATAATTATAATAGAATAATAATAATAAATGGCTTCAACCAAACACTAACCATGAGTGAAAGAACGTTTTTGTGTTATCATTCATATTCCCTGAAAAATGGCCAAGAAATCATAAATTCTGCCAGAGTATGTAAACTTATGAGCACAACTGTATATCCTTTTGTTGACAATGTGATGATACCTTTAAGCACTTAAGCTCCAGAAGATTTTACGCCCATCGTGACCAGGCAATTTTTTCCTATTCAGCACTGCGTACCTATGTTACCTTACTTCCAGTAACAGAATGGGGTCCCACCGAGCACATAGCATGGAGCTCATGCGTGCTCATTAACTTTCCATACCTCGTGACCAGGCCATAGATATCCATAATATGGGTTTGGAGCCGGTTGCTATTGTATACCGACTGCTAGGGAGACAACGACCCCCTTGCTACTGGAGGACCTGTCACCTTACCAGGTACCATGCCTACGACTGGTTGCTTGGTGTCTTGTGTTTGGTTACTCTTAGCAACTACACTACTTCTCCTTGTCTTGCCGAGTTAACCCCTTGTGTAATAATGTTACTTCATACCCATTTGTGCCATACAGACCCTAGTTCTAGATATGCCAGAACCAACAAGCACCCCTTTGAATTCTTTCAGACCAGGCTCAGAACGGTTTATGGAACTGAACAAGTTACAGCATACAGTTCAATGTGCAAAACTCCCTAATCTAACTATAGATATGTGGCTGCCCAGGCATACCTCTATGGGTTGATAGTTCATGCTGGTTTCTCCATGACTTGGCTGTCTTCTGAAGATCCAAGTGCATTCAGCATACCGAAAGGCGCAGCAGTCTCAGTACCATGAACCAATCAAAGAGGTGACAGCTGTGAAGTAGCTTGAGTTTACATGCTGTGCCTTGGCCTCTGTGTTCTTCCCATGCAGGCAGCAGCAGCTCTATATGTGCAAAACCCTTCTCTCTTATATTTACAGCACAGAGGAGGGGGCAGAGCCCAGAAAAGACTCTGGAAACTGCAGAAACAGGCTTAAAGCAGAGTTCTGCCAAAAAGAAAAATTAAAGGCAGCAGCTACAAATACTACAGTTGCTGACTTTTAAAATTAGCACACTTACCTGTCCAGGGTGCCTGCAATGTCCTCACCTGAAGCTCCGGGTGCAGGTGCGAGCATCTGCAGTAAGGGAATCAGGAAGTGAAGCCTTGCGGCTTCACAGCCTGGTTCCCTACTGCGCATGAGCGAGTCACGCTGCACATCCTGACTGATCCCTGCTGTCTTCTGGGATCTGTGTGTCTCCCAGAAGACAGCGGGGGAGGGGCCGGACATGGCGTAGATCGCTGCGGGTTCTGCGGCGATCTTTCGCCAGAAGTGGAAGCAAATACCTCTATTAGACAGGTATATACTCCCGCCCTCTGAAAGGTGTCAAATGTGACCCCGGAGGGGGGTGACACAGGGGAAGAAACCGTATAAGCGGAAGATCCATTTTTGGGTGAAACTCTGCTTTAACCCCTTCCCAGCCTGGGCAGCCTGTCTTACTTGATAACAGAAAATGTTCCCCATGTAGGCAGCCTGCCTACATGCCCACTGCAGACTTCTTGCTGAATCTTATATATTTAACCACTTACAAACTGCCCACTGTGGATATACGTTGCTACTTTGAGTAGCGGATAGCTGCCATAACCCCAATATTTTCAATGGAGGGCGATCCGCTTTCAGATAAACCCACCCCTCTCATGCCTCATCCCGATCGTCTCTGCCACTTAACGGATCAATTGGTAGAACCAGAAACGATCCGATGTTTGCCCTGATAGGCAGGAAGTCGAGTGAGGGAATAACAGCCCCTACTCGAACCTATGCCATTGGATGACGGGAGCGACGTCAAACGTCACTTCTGCCCAACGACCTTAAAGTGGAGTTCCACCCAAAAATGGAACTTCCGCTGATCGGATTCCTCCCCCCTCTGGTGTCACATTTGGCACCTTTCTAATACAGGTATTTTCTCCCATTTCCGACGTTCTATGCCATGTCCGGCCCCTCCTCCGTCCCCCCTGCTGTCTTCTGGGAGACTCCCAGGTCCCAGAAGACAGCAGGGACCAGTGAGGATATGCAGCGTGACTCGCACATTGCGCATTAGGGAACCAGGTTGTGATGCCGCAAGGCTTCACTTCCTGATTCCCTTACTGAAGATGCCGGGACAGATCGATTTCAGGTGAGCACATCGCGGGTGCCCTGGACAGGTAAGTGTCCTAATATTAAAAGTCAGCAGCTGCAGTATTTGTATCTGACAATGAATCAGACATGGACACTTTTTAGCAATATCAATTATTTAATTTTCATTAATCAATGACACACAAGTATACATTGGCTGGTGTGATGCTAAAGTTCTGGGGAAAACCATGCCTGCCTACCTATGATGACTATTATATTCCACAAAGCTTGTAAAAACCCAATATTTGTTAAATGATTAATTCTGACAGTGTGCACACAGTTGCCTGTAAGGTCCTTAACCTTTCCCTGTAAGGTTTTTTTTGTTGTTACTTTTTCTCCTTTCTGTCCAGAATAACCTGTAGCTGTATTTGCTAATGTTTTTTTGACAGAAGGTGATGTCATATTGGAAACTTTTCTCATTTGTAACATTTTATAATAGCTGTCAGAAGTTCCTGCACAGACTGGTTAAAATGAAGAGCATATTACTGTTTTGTGACATGTGCTGTGATATAGAAGTTATGAAGGAAAATTCCCGTTTATAATGTGTGTTTTAAGATGTGTGGGCGGTAGATCCCTTACTTGTAAAACAATATTTAATATTCATATTTCACCTTGTGAAAGGTGCTGATGTTTCCTATCACTTGGAGAAAATATCACATTTCTAATAGGACCCTAAATCTGTTAGCATTGCTTTAGGTTCATAAGTGAGACTGGATGAATTATGATTTTGTATGCGTCTTTTGACATAAAAAAAACAAACCTACCAAGATCACATAGAGATGCTACTCTATAAAGGAAACTGAATTGGTTTGAGGTTGATCACATTAATTTGTTTTAAAGTTCATATATTTTTAAAACTGATATTTTATATATTTTTTGCGATATATGTAAAATTAATGGATCCCAGCCAGTGCTGTGTTTTGGCCTAGGCCGACAAGGCCCAGGCCTAGGGCGGCACTTTGCAAAAAAGCCGCCACTGCACAAAAAAAAAGGACCCGCACCCAACTCCCCCACGCTGGGCCGCCATTAGGGGAGTACAGCTGTATCCCGAAGCCCAGTGCCACAACAAGTTCCGGCACTGAGTTCAAGTAACTGGCCAGACAGGGGTGTGGTAGCGTGGGCACCCTGGACATCTGCCACCAGGGGTCCCGCAAGCGGCGATCAGATATATGTAGCATCCAACAACTCTCTCCCCACTGACAGCCGCACATACTCCTTGGCTCCAATGTTCTAGTGTACACAGCCAGGAGCAGGATCCACAGAGGAGGGACATGACTTCAGTGCAAGAGCCACACTGCTGGTCTGAGGTCTGTGTATAGTTTACAGTGGAGGGGGACACAGTAACCGGGAGGGTCCCTCTGTCACCTTCCCACAGCATCCCTCTGTCCCCTTCCCACGGCGTCCCTCTGTCCTCCTCTTACAGCCTCCCTCTTCCTCCTCCCATGGCATTCCTCTGTCCTCCTTCCAAGTCATCCCTCTGTCCCCTTCCAACGGCATTCCTCTGTCCTTCTCACACTGCGCCCCTCTGTCCTCTTCCCACGGCATTCCTCTGTCCTCTTCCCACGGCGTCCCTCTGTCCTCCTCCCACGGCTCCCCTCTGTCCTCCTCCCACGGCGCTCCTCTGTCCTCCTCCCACGGCGTCCCTCTGTCCTCTTCCCACGGCGTCCCTCTGTCCTCTTCCCACGGCGTCCCTCTGTCCTCTTCCCTTGACTGACCTCTTCCCAAAATAAGATGAAACACCACAGGGCTATCTGTACACAGCAGATAGGGAGGGAGAGAGAAGCAGATAGATTACTGCCCTGACTCTTCAATGCGTGTAAAGTTTTAAGTCGAGCTATTGACCTCTGTAAACATAAGTAACAAGAGGCATTTAAAGCACAGCCTGCTCACTTAAAATTAAAATACAAAATACATCCTGACCATAAAAGATAAAGTAAATTATACGAAACCACTACATTTACTTTAAAACCAAGAATTTGGCTCATGAGCTTCAGACACGGCTACTTGGAAGTATATGGGGAGCTACTACTATGTAGACATGGCCAATGAACAGAATTTTATTAGGACTGGTTGTAAACATAGAAGTCAATGGCAAGCCACTGCACAAGCACAGCCACCATACAGATTTTTCCAGTGCAGACCGTGGCAACCTAATCAAAGTAAGTATACATCTGAGGAGGGACAGGGTATGCTAGCATAGCTCAGAAAGGGGGATAACATATAGTTGTACTCTGTTTTAAAGTGCTTTTACTCTTTATATAGTAAATTGCAATAAATTATGATCCTGTATTGACAGTTCCAGTGGCATTAGGGCGTATATTGTTGCTCTTTGTGTCCCGTACATAATTTCAGGTCATGAAAGACAGTGCCAATAATAAATTCACCACTGATCACTATCTGAACAGGATCATGTAGGAGGCCCTGGGCTCAGTAGCAGGAGAATTATTTTCTTTTCACTAAATATTTACACAGAACACAGAGTTAACATAAATTACATAATAGAACCACCATGTCTGGTTAGGATTAGGGATAAGTTGGACGTACCTTGGTTCGGTTCAAAGCCGGTTCTTTACAGAAATTTGGGTGCTGAATCCAAACCCCATTGAAGTCAATGGGAATCTTATTTTCTTTTTTCATTCTTCAAAACTTGTGCAAAAATGAAATCTTCTAAAGAATCATTATGCCACTTAAAAATACCTTTGCATGTCTGATTTCTAAAATGTGGTCATTGTGTAATTATTTTTACTGTCCTGACACTCCAGGGCCTCAAAATAATGCATAGCTTCCAATTTTCCCTGATTTCTAGGGACTGTCCCTGGTTTGGAGCAATGTCCGTCTGTCCCTCATTCCTCCTCATTTGTCCCTCATTTTGGTCTGATCTATATAGATGTATATAAAATGCACCTTTTATCTATCAAAAAGTGTTTCCCAGCACTAAACTTCCATCCAAATTCTAAATTGCTGCATTTGTAAATTCCAAAAGCCAATATAAAGAAATAGCAGAGGTAAAAAAAAGCACTTGTTGGTTTAAACAATCTTGTTGTTTTGTACAATTCTCCTTTAAGCGGGTGTGACAATGAATTACACAACAAACTTCCTGACTACCTATCGCAATATGATACCTCCCAACTTTTTGAGATGGGAATGCATACTTTTGCTGATAGGTGTCCCTCATTCCCATCTCAAAAAGTTGGGAGGTATGATATTGCGATAGGTAGTCAGGAAGTTTGTTGTGTAATTTGTGTCCCTAGAATGCCTGACGGTGCTCCTTTTTGTGGCAAAAATTAACAACTTCAAAAAACAAACCAATCTTCTCAGCAAATACATGTGTCTACTTTCCAAAAAAAGGGTAATTTTGGAGGTGTTTGTTCTGAACTGGTATTTTAGAGTCCCAAGAAAGGATATGAACAGGCAGAACAAGAGGGATGCTAAATTTAAAATATGAGGGTTCTTCAAAAATTGTATGCACTTTTTTAACACTATTATATAAGGTATATAAAAGTGCAGAAACCTTTTGAAGAATCCTCATATATATAAAATAGTTTGTAGACACTATGGGGGTTATTTAGGAAAGGTAAATCCACTTTACACTACAAGTGCAAACTATAAGTGCAAAGTGCACTTGAAATTGCACTGAAAGTGCACTTGGAAGTGCAGTCGCTGTAGATCTGAGGGGGATATGCAAGGAAAATAAAAAAACAGCATTTTAGCTTGCACATGATTGGATGATAAAATCAGCAGAGCTTCCCCTCATTTCAGATCTACCCCTCAGATTTACAGCGACTGCACTTCCAGTGCAATTTCAAGTGCACTTTGCACTTGTAGTGAAAAGTGGATTTGCCTTTAGTAAATAACCCCTTATAACTTTATCACAGTCTAAATAATATAAACCGATATATATATATATTTTTTTTTTTTTTTTTATCACAGCTGAATATAATTTTTAAAGAATTTTGGATAGATCAAGGGGGGGTTATAATCCCTGTCAGGATTCTTTTTACCATCTGTGTTCCATTGCAGAGATTTCTCTTCACTTTCTGTCCCATAGCCAAATAGGAATTGAGAGGAAATCCTTGGGGACCCCCAGGTAACCAGATCTAGTGTCCCCATTAGAAGATTTCCTCTCCATTACTTTTCTGGGGGCAACCCAAAATTTGGGATTTTCTTTTACAGTCACTTTCAATGATAATGGTAAACAGGACAAATATAGAGGGTGAATCTCCCTAATGGGGTACAGACAGCAAAAAAAAAACTGACAGGGTTTCTAATACCTCTCCACTATATTCAAAACTAAAAAAAAAAAAAAAAAAAAAGTTGTGCCTTTAGTTATGCTTTAAAACCTATGTTTATCTAAAGTCAAAAAACATAGAAATCAGCAAAAGGGACATAACTTACAGTTAGTATGATGTGTCCATTGTGCTGATTCTTCTTCTTTTAGGAGAAGTCTTCCTCTATGCTACTTACCCACTCCCTACTCTGTAATCTTCCAGTGAGGCGGGAGTTAATACAACTAAAGACAAGTTAGGAGCTCTCATAAACAGAACTTGACTATGCACATCCACCCCAAATGTTTAATAGAGACATTTTATAAAAAGTTTAGTGGTTAGCACAATTCGTCAGATACATGTGGATATTTGTTCCACACCTCCTAGGTTGTCCCATATCCAAAAGAAGGAATTTTGGGCCAAATCCTCAAAAGAGATACGACGGCGTATCTACTGATACGCCGTCGTATCCCTGTTTCTATCTATGGAACTGATCCACAGAATCAGTTTTCCATAGTTAGGCAGAAGATCCGGCATGTGTAAGGGACTTACACTGCCGGATCTTAGGCTGCAGTACCGCATCCGCCGCTGGGGGCATTTTGTGTCGAAATGCCGCCTCGGGTATGCAAATTAGCACTTACGGAGATCCACGAAGCTTTTTAGCTTCGTTTTTTCTCCGTAAGTTTTAGTTTGCAAACGCAAAATTAGGGCTGCTTTTACAAAGTGTAAAGTTAGTACACCATGTAAAAGCAGACCCTTCTGTCCAGCGACGCGATTTTTTTTTGTTTCGAATTTTTTTTTTTTCGCCATATCTTTTTTTTTTCCCGACGCAACTTTATTGACCCGACGCGATCCACAAAGCTCGGCGTAACATAATTTCGCGCTATGCACGTCGGGAAAATGACGTCACGAGCATGCGCAGTACGGCCGGCGCGGGAGCGCGCCTAATTTAAATCGGAATCGCCCCCATTTGAAGAGGAACGCCTTGCGCCGGCGGAATTTAAGTTACACAGCCGAATATTTCTAGGTAAGTGCTTTGTGGATCGGGCACTTAGGTAGAAATTTTAAGGCAGTGTAACTTAAATGGAAAAATTTACGTTACGACGGCTCTTTGTGGATTTGGCCCATAGATCCATCTCATTACCCTTTGAAGCACATGTTATGTATGACCCAAAATAAAATATTCAAAATCAATCACTTTCAATTTTTAACAGCTGTAAAATGTATTTTGTTACAAAGTTGATGAAAGTTAGTAGCTCTAATCTACTGTAGTGATTTTAGTACCCTTACCATTGAAATAACAAACTGGATAATCTTTATAGACGATTTATTCTTTTTGATATCAGGAATTGTCCCTCTCATTCTGCACGCATGCAGTACTTGGCAATTAAATGGAGTAAAGCAACAGAGGATAGAACCATAATGGGGAGATTTGTATCCGTTGTGCTTTAAATGATCCTGCATGTGAAATATGTACATTTTATAAAGCTGCATAAATGTGTATTTTTTTTACATTTTGGAAAAATGCAGTAAGTGATTTATGGAGTGAATAACTCCACTTTTATACTTAGTTAAATTACTTCCCTTTTAACATCACTTAACCTCCACACAAGGCATACTTATCTCTTGTATATGTCTATCAAGAAAGAAGGATGCCTTTAAATAACCTATGAAAAGCAGTATGATGAAAAGGATGTGTGTATAATAGGTCATCATTGATGTCAAACTGCAGCATGGCCTTTCAGCTCAGTAAAAGCTTAAAATATATACACATCATTGTGCGCAGCTACTTAGCATTTTAGATGTGCCTTGTGATCCATCATAGCCAATTCTTCCTTCCAAGTTAAAAAAAACGTTGAAATTGCTGCAGAGAATTCAAACTGATGGGATAAAGTGGTGCTATAAAATAGATTGCGCTTTCATGTTGCTGAGGCCCTCCTCCACCCTTGGACTTTGAAAGATTTTTCGAGTCTAATGCAATTAGGTGATGTGAGAAGATCAGAGACTAAAAATATATGTATGCATAGTTTATATAGGAGACATGGAAATTCATATGAAAGGCATACATTACTTTATTTTTTCAGTAAGCTGACTGGGTAAAAATTGTTTAAGCTCAGCGGTTTCATATGGACCAACCACTTTGTAATGCTGATAAGAGACAACTTGATTTCTCAACTGGGAGTAAAGGCCATTTCATTAATCTGTGTAAGTATATGTAAAGGGACCCAAAATATATGATGATCATTGCCTGTTCTGGATTAGCATGCAAATTTATACCACAGATTTTTTATTTTTTTTTTAAAGGGGTTGTAAAGGTTAGTTTTTTATTTTCTAAATAGGTTCCTTTAACCACTTAAGACACCGGACCAAAATGCAGGTAAAGGACCTGGCTAGTTTTTGCGATTCGGCACTGCGTCGCTTTAACTGACAATTGCGCGTCGTGCGACGTGGCTCCCAAACAAAATCGGCGTCCTTTTTTCCCCACAAATAGAGCTTTCTTTTGGTGGTATTTGATCACCTCTGCGGTTTTTATTTTTTGCACTATATACAAAAATAGAGCAACAATTTTGAAAAAAATACAATATTTTTTACTTTTTGCTATGAATGAATGAATGAAAAAACTTATATAGCGCGGCACATGCGAACTGAATCGCTTCTGGGCGCTTGATGTTTCGTGTCTCATGACATCAAAAGAGCAGAGTTTTGATCTGTCTTCTGAAAGTCAGGTGGTTTTCCTCCAACCGAATGCTGGTTGGTAAAGCGTTCCATAGTCTCGGACCTTGAAAAGCAAACCTTCTTTCTCCTTTGGACTTGTATTTGGTTTTTGGCACCTTGACCAGATTTTGGTCAGTGGATCGCAGAACGCGATTAGAATTGTGAGGTTCTATCTTGTCGCAAAGATATTGCGGCGCCTTCCCATGGATGCACTTATGTGTCAGGCAGAGTGCTTTAAATACAATTCTGTCTTTTACTGGCAGCCAGTGAAGGGTTCTCAGCGAAGGTGAGATTGATTCCCATGTCCTTTTCCCAGTCACCAGTCTGGCGGCCGTATTCTGTACGACTTGCAGACGAGCGATTTGGTACTTTGGGAGCCCGAGGTAAAGGGCGTTAGCATAGTCCAGTCTGGAATTCACGATTGTTCCCACCACGACTGCTACGTCTTCTTTGGGGATAAATGGAATAAGTCTGCGTAGTAGGCGCAACAAATGGTGCGATCCGCTGACTACTGACCCTATTTGTGCGTCCATTGTCATGAAGGTGTCAAAAATGACTCCTAGACTTTTGACTTTGGAGCTAGGGGTGATGATTTGGCCCAGAATGGGCGGCGGTGTCCAGGTTGTTGCCAGTTGACTCTTTCGGCTGGCGTGAAACATAAGAAGTTCTGTTTTGGAACTGTTGAGTTTAAGATAACTCTTAGTCATCCAGTTTTCTATTGAAGAGAGACATTTCTCTAAACTGAGATGATGATCCTTTTTGTTGCAGATGCGAAAATACAGTTGCGTATCGTCTGCATAAGAGTGATAGAGTAGTTCTTGGCTACTGATAATATCAAAGAGAGGGCGAAGATAGATGTTGAAAAGCACCGGCGACAGGGGGGATCCTTGGGGGACTCCACATGGCACCGTGCGTTTTTCCGACGTGAAAGATCCCAGTTTCACTGTTTGTGATCGGTTTTCAAGAAAGGAGGAAAACCATGGTAAATCACCTTCTGCGATTCTGGCTACCTCGGCCAGTCGCATCAGTAACATTTTGTGGTCTACTGTGTCAAAGGCTGCGCTTAGGTCCAGCAGAACCAGGAGACAGGATTCTCCCTCGTCTGCGGCCTCGAGGGCATCGTCCCATATTTTGAGTAAGGCCGTTTCTGTCCCGTGTCCGGGACGGAAACCTGATTGAAATGGATCGAGTAGATTGTGGGTATCCAGATGCTGTTGCAGCTGTTGTACCACTACTTTCTCCATTATCTTGGAGAGAACATTTAGGCCTGTTATGGGGCGGCGGTGAGTTGGGTCCTTGGGATCCAAGTTAGGTTTTTTCAGGATGGGCTGGATTGTGCCCTCTTTCAGCAGGGATGGCACTATGCCTTCCTTAAATGACTGATTTATAAGCTGTGTGATGGGAGGCGCCAGAATGTCGGCGCATTCCTTCAGCAGCTTGGTGGGAATGATGTCATTGGGTGCTGTGCTATAATAAATATCCCCCAAAAATATATAAAAAAAACGTTTTTTTTTCCTCAGTTTAGGCCGATACGTATTCTTCGACCTATTTTTGGTGTTTTTGATTAGTTTGCGCAAAATTTATAGCGTTTACAAAATAGGGGATATTTTTATTGCATTTTTATTCATTATTATTTTTTTACTACTAATGGCGGCGATCAGCGTTTTTTTTCGTGACTGCGACATTATGGCGGACACATCGGACAATTTTGACACATTTTTGGGACCATTGTCACTTTCACAGCAAAAAATGCTATAAAATGCATTGTTTACTGTGAAAATGACAATTGCAGTTTGGGAGTTATACACAAGGGGGCGCAGAAGGGGTTAAGTGTGATCTCATATGTGTTTCTAACTGTAGGGGGGGCGGGGCTGTATGTGTGATGTCATTGAGCGCCTTTCCCTATATCAGGGAACAGACAATCAATGACAGTGCCACAGTGAAGAACGGGGAAGCTGTGTTTACACACAGCTCTCCCCGTTCTTCAGCTCCGCGGACCGATCGCGGGACTCCGGCGGCGATAGGGGCCGCGGGTTCTGCTGCCGCAGTCACGGAGCTTTGGACCGTGTCGCGGGCGCGTGCCCGCGACCCACGGCTGGGCACTTAAAGAGGACGTACAGGTAACTGCTTGTGCCCAACCGTGCCATTCTGCCGACGTATATGTGCAAGAGGCGGTCCTTAAGTGGTGCATTGTTGGTTCACTTACCTTTTCCTTCGATTTCCCTTCTAAATGTTTTTTTTTCTTTGTTTTCTTTGTCTGAATTTCTCACTTCCTCTTCCTCCTCAGTAAGCTGTTCTGGCTGACTAACCACCGCTTGGATTATGGTGTGAAGTTTACTGAGGAGAAACAGGAAGTGAGAAATTCAGACAAAGAAAAAAAACATTTAGAAGGGAAATCAAAGGAAAAGGTAAGTGAACCAACAATGCACTAGCTTAAAGGAACCTATTTAGAAAATAAAAAACAAACCTTTACAATCCCTTTAAGCAATTGCGTGCACTTTTATCTGACTGTGATCTATGTACTAACTGTAGCTAGTTTAACCACTTCAGCTAATGTATTCTATCGTAATACCCCTTATGAAGCAAAATCATTTTTACTTGTAGGTTTGTTTTTCAGCAATAACTTTGTTTTTACGTAAGATTACAAAGTAATACATATGTTGTTTTTTGGTGGCAAACTAGACTTTCTTTAGGAAATATTTTCTTGCAAATTTAAATGTATGTCAATGTAATAGCTAAACAAAAAAATCTATTTGACCAATGTTATTTTTTTTAAACTAGATTTACAGTAAAAAGTATAATTGTTCTATACCTTGTCCCATTTAAAATGACACTAAAATTATGTTTCTGCTAAAAAGCAGAGCAAAGTTATTTGCAAGTGAAAAAACATTATTTTTGTTAACGCTGCGTTCCACCCAAAAAAGAAACTTACGCTATTCAGAACCCTCCCCCCTCTGGTGTCACATTTGGCACCTTTCAAGGGGGAGGGGGTGCAGATACCTACAAATAAAAACGTTACATATTAATGGTTAAAAAAGTAAAAACAATAGGCAGGAAAAATATAGCAAAGGGGAGAAAGGAATAAGGAAATAAATTGGGCTAACTAGAGTTGACTAAGGGATTAAATAGACATTTTATCTTTAACCACTTCATCCCTGAAAGAATTGGCTGCCCAATGACGAGGCCCTTTTTTGCGATTCAGCACTGCGGCACTGTAACTGACAATTGCGCGGTTGTGTGACGCTGTACCCAAACAAAATTGGCGTCCTTTTTTTCCCCACAAATAGAGATTTGGTGGTATTTGATCATCTCTGCGATTTAAATTTTTTGCGCTATAAAAATAAAAGAGCGACAATTTTGAAAAAAAAACACAATATTTTGTACTTTTTGCTATAATAAATATGGGCTTCCTGATGACGCATACGGAAATGAGAAATGCGTAGAGGCTGCTGGGAGATAGCTTTTCGTCACGTCCTGACAAACAAAAGCGAGGCTTGGAACACACGCCATTTGGAGGAAGCATAGGGGCAGACACGCTGACATTCCCCACTCCACATACACGGCTGGATTAGCTTGGTGCCAGCTCAAAGGCACTACAGCATGTGAGTTTAATGGTATATGTTTTAACTTTTTAATAAAACAATAGTTACATACTACACCATGATGGCTATCTATGTGTTTTACTGGAGTTTATAAAGAAAGAGATATTAACATATTGCTTGGAAAGGCTGCTGACGGATCCATTGAAACGGAGTGGTTATCCTAAATTAATGAACCAAAGGCGCCTACTCTTTTATATCTGGTGAGTGGCTATTTCACTAGGCGGTGATACAGTCACTATAACGGTGGAAGTAGAAGCACTTTGTCACAGACAAGGGACGTCATCATTGAAAGTTGTATTATTATACTATTATGTAACTTTTACTGCTATGGTACCTGCCATTATACTCAAAGTCATATTTAAAAGTCAGTACAAGTTGTATTTATGGACTATTTAGTCTTTATATCGCATTAGTCGTTTGAATACCGCTTGCTAGTGCATTTTTGTATGATGTTTACTGGTTGCCAAGTAACCGAGACTGAGGCTTTCAACGGCACGTCACTATCTATCGCTGATTGACAGACCTATTTAAATCTGGTCTTGTGCGTGACTCTGCGCGCTTCCTGATGACGGATTACTGAAACGTACGTCGAGGCGACACGCAGATCACGCACAGCTTCCTGTCCAGCTGGTTCTCGGTTCCTGCGAGGTGGAACGCACGCCGTAGAACACTCCAGCGCGGACATCACTCTCTACGGAACAGGTCCTCAGGATCGTACTTTTCTGACTCAAGTCCAAAGCCTCAGTGCCGGGATGTGGGCACTTGTAAAGTAAGTCTCCACTCGTCACTTGCTTTGTTTTAATAATTTTAATAAATGATAATATGCTATGGCGGCATCTCTCTGCTTTATATTTTTTTCATGATGTCCTACTAAGCTGACCCATAGGAACTTCAGACCATCCACAATCTGTCCAGGGTGACAGCAAAGCTTTATTTGATCTTTTTTTAGTTAAAATGGTCAACTACATGCGGTAAGGGGCCATCCTTTATGCACGTTTGGGTGATAGGATTGGTGAAGGTGTAATTCCTGCTCCTCTGCAACTTACCACACAAGTAGTAAAGATTAAGGAATTTATGGACATTTACATCTTATGACTATGGACTTTTCTTTGTGATTCTTCACTGGTTTACAGTTTGCGAAACTTTCACATTTAAAAATATTCCTTTGGTTTTTTGTTTTTTACGCAATTTCTCCCTTTTTTGGGCACTCAGTGCACACATATTTTAATTTATTCACTGTATAGTGCACATATGTTCAGGTTTTCTGTGATTTATATACAAGGTTTATGCACTTATTTCTCCTGTTTATATAAATTGCACATGCACTTTATTTACTTGCTGTTTGGCACACATATGGCAAGTATTATGATCCTCATTAGGAACTTTACTAATTGATAGTTCACGGTTTCACGGTTTCACACATTTTTTAAATTTCTTGCATTGTTTGCACAGGCGTTTTATTGCTACTTCCTATTGGATTTTTTTATTAATATCAGCGCCCCCTACCCACCAATTTTCCTTCACATGTCCATTCTTATTTGAATTTATTTTTATTTGAATTGTTTGGGGAGCAGCTATTCTATATATACATTTTTTGTTTTAGTTTTATATTTATAGTTTGGCGCGAGATCTTTATTCCATTGAAAGTTGCACAAAGTAGTATTTGCACTTTCAGTTGCACAAAGTAGTATTTTCACTTTTTCTTATTTCATATTTAATATATATTTGGCACATGCACTTTGAATATTGGCAATTATTTGTTGTATAGTTCTTTTCACAATATATGGTTTATATAGTTTAAGTTGGCATCTGTTCTTAGGAGTATGTTTTTGTGTTGAAGTTTTGGCACATATATTGTTGGCACGGAGAGGAACATCCGTAGGGACTCCTTATTTAAATAGAGCACTATATATTTTATATATTTGTAGGAGAGGTACGAGATAATTTTATTTGTTAGCGAAATTCCACACACTAACCGATACATTTATAGCATTTTTATGATTTTATTTTTTTTACTAGTAATGGCGGCGATCTGCAATTTTTATGGGGACTGTGACATTATGGCAGACACATCCGACACTTTTGACACATTTTTGGGACCATTGCCAATTATAAAGCGATCAGTGCTATAAAAATGCACTGATTACTGTAAAAATGGCACTGGTAGGGAAGGGGTTAACACTAGGTGGCGATCAAGGTGTTAACTGTGTTCCCTAATGTGTTTCTAACTGTAGGGGGAGGGGACTGACCTAGAGGAAATGACAGATTGCGGTTCCTAGCTATTAGGAACCCACTGTGGGTTATTTACAAAAGGCAAATCCACTTTGCACTACAAGTGCAAAGTGCACTTGAAATTGCACTAAAAGTGCACTTGGAAGTGCAGTCGCTTTAAATCTGAGGGGTAGATCTGAAATGAGGGGAAGTTCTGCTGATTTTATTATCCAATCACGCACAAGCTAAAATGCTGTTTTTTCATTACCTTGCATGTCTCCCTCGGATCTACAGCGACTGCACTTCCAAGTGCACTTTCAATGCAATTTGAAGTGCACTTTGCACTTGTAGTTTGCACTTGTAGTGCAAAGTGGATTTGCCTTTCGTAAATAACCCCCATTGTCTTTCCTCACTGAACAGAACAGGGATGTGTGTGTTTACACACACACGTCCCTGTTCTGCCTCTCGTGCCCGAGATCGCTCGCGGGCCAGCAGTCATTGCAACCGCAGGTCACGAGCATCGGCACCCCCAATGCAGCGGGCGCACAAGCCTGCTATCCCCCTTAAAGGCACAGATGTACAGCTATGACGGTTCACGGGATCGTGCCGACCTGCTGCCGTATAACGATGGCGGCTGGTCGGCAAGTGGTTAAAATATTTTTTTTACTTTTACGCTGTTTTGTCTTTGTAGACAAAACGGCGTCGGGTCTACAAGCTATCCCAAGCTGCTCCACACTGCGCTTTTTTTTTATCATTTTGATTGCAATCTTTCTTAATATATATTCATTAGGTTGAATATTTTATAAATTTTTTCAATAAATACCGTATTTATCGCCCTATTACGCGCTCCGGCGTATAGCGTGCACCCCTAATGTATCCCTGAAATTCCTGGAAAAAAAAAGTTTTTTACTTACAGTTTTGGTGTCTTTTCAAGGGCGTCCATCGGCGGCCTTGTCCGGTCCGGCGTCCTTCTTCGGCCATCGTGGTGTCCGTGGTGTCCTCCCGCGCTGTCTCCGAGTCGAATCCCCGCTTCCCGCGCTGTGTTTGAACCACTCCGCCGACATATACCGAGCGCAGTACACTCGGGTATAGTCGGGCAGGCTCGGCTCCTCTCGCGTAAAGGACGTACAGGACGCACAGGACGTGACCGTGAGAGGAGCCGAGCCTGCCCGAGTATACCCGAGTGTACTGCGCTCGGTATATGTCGGCGCAGTGGTTCAAACACGGCGCGGGAAGCGGGTATCGGCGTATATCGTGCACCCACGATTTTGCCCTAATTTTAAGGGCAAAAAAGTGTGCGGTATACGCCGATAAATACAGTACCCATATCATATTGGGATTTACACTATGTGGGGGCTCTCTCTCCTTTTTTGTTTTTTATCATCCATTTTGTGGTGAAGCCTGGTCATTGGATCATTCAGCTCTTTCCTGCTTCCTGCTCCCTGGAGTTACCGTCCCCCTTGATGCTAATGCTAATAGAAGGAGGAGACCACTGGAAGAGTCACATCTTGAGTTCCGCTACCGGTGGATACAACCTCGGTTGACCCACAACTGTAAGGTTAGTTGGGTCCTCATCCACTGGTAAGAGTATTTTATTCTCCCCGTATTACCCAATGGTTGGAAGCACTCCTGGGTGACCATTCATGACTGTACACCGTTTTTTGCTTTTCAAGACATCTGTGATTGAATTAAATTCAGTGTGTCTTCTTTGCGACTGTATGGACAGTGCATCTGTACATTTATATATTATTATATACATTATATATTATTCACTGATAGTCATCTCTTGAAGCTGATTATTTAATTACTGTACAAGTGTGTTTTTTCATTTATTATTTATTTATTGCCACATTTGTATATATTGTGGGGGTTATTTACAAAAGGTAAATCCACTTTGCACTACAAGTGCAAACTACAAGTGCAAAGTGCGTATGAAATTGCACTTAGAAATGCAGTCGCTGTAGACACAAGGGGGACATGCAAGGAAAATAGAAAACAGCATTTTAGCTTGCACATGAATGGATGATAAAATCAGCAGAGCTTCCCCTCATTTTACATCTACCCCTCAGATTTACAGCGACTGCACTTCCAGTGCAATATCAAGTGCACTTTGCACTTGTAGTGCAAAGTGGATTTGCCTTTTCGTAAATAATCCCCTGTGTGTCTTTTTGGCACAGCTAGGAAATATCACTATTTCTCTGATATGTAGGGATCGTACTTTATTTAGTGTGCTTCCTTCCTACATTTGGTGTAGTATTTACTTATTTCACTATTGATCATAATCTTTGGATGAACTCATTCATCTAATATCTCACCAGCACCACACTGTATACCATATGTTTTGTTCACAATTTTGTCTCATTGTTGTGTTGGCAGCTTGCCTTTAGTTTATGTTGGTTGGCGCAGTATATTATCCCCAGTCCTGCAGACGACATACCCGGAAGCAGCGGTGAAAATAAGGTATGTACAGGAAAAAAAAAAAAAAAAAAAACAGCCGATTGTCAACTCGGCTGAATGTAATGTTAAAAATGTATTTTTGGGTGAACCCCCGCTTTAAAAAATACAGAATATAAAAGATAATGCCTAATGTGTTTATTTGGCCACAGTCTGAAATGTGCACCCCCTCAACCTAAAACCTTAGCTTTAAACACTTCCACAACTTCTTCATCTCAGACTTGCCTAGCTGCAAAAGCAATATATAAGTTCTGCTGGATACAATCTGCACTTGTATTTTTTGTAGTGTGGATCCAATCTATTCATCATCATATACATTCACATATAAAGAATGATCATAAAGGAGGGAGTTTGGATGTGGCAGCACTAATCCCCATCTGGCTCAGATTCCAGGTGAAAGCAACACTTGACCTATATTTCCGTACTGAGCTACTCCAGACAATATACTCATGTATTCCAGCATTGCAGATTAGGAAATAATTAAAATATTTGCCTAGATTTGGAAACCTTTCAACTCTTTGCCATTTGTTGAGCACATAAGGAATGCTATGAAGTCTCTTACTTACAGTACAAGGGACTACAGCATAATCCCTTTGGGATTAAGGAAATATATATAAAACTACATACATTCACCTATAACACAAAATGCCTTTTATAAAAAAATGGAAAAACCGGAACGTTTGAAAAGGCAAAAATCAATCTCCAACAAAGATTTAATAAGATTCAGTAAGAATCACTCACTCACTCATAAGGCAAATTGCTATAGCCCTAAAAGTTCAGGCGTTAGCTTCTTGCTAACCATTAAGCAAAAAAAACATAAAAAAGGAAAAAGCACATTGTTGTTGTAGCGCTACCCCCAGAGGAGCCCCTGAATTGTTTTGTGATTTCTCTGCCCACCTGAAGATGACACCTCTCTCACTCAGCATTTACCAGCACACCTTGAGGTATGTCAAATAATTTATTAGGCTAAGCATAGCATAAAAGGTGAAATGACTAGCAAGTGTACTTATACAAACAATCAATAAGACAATAACATTACTCTGAGAGATAAGGTTAAACACCTGCAATTTTTTGAGCAACTGTAATAAACAGAACTGAACTGCATTAACCTAGCACTAGTCCTAACTTGCTATAGCAATCTCGGTTTTGTCACACTGGCCAGTAAATGCTGATAAAAAAAATTGGGCCCTTGAAGAACACACAAAAGCTCACAGCAGACAAAATAATAATTTGTATGATGTTAGTCTCCTACCAGACCAAGGGCACACTCTTCTGAGTCTCTGGACATGTGCTCTGATTTAATAAAAGTCAAGTTCAAGGCAGACAGGAATAGAAGTTGCTGTGATCTCTCTCTCTCTCTCTCTTTCAATCATAGTGTAGTGGAAGCACTCTCTTGTACAGTGTTTGTAATCTAAAGGGGCACTGGATTGTTCCCTAATAAAGAGAAGTGTAGTTGCTGGGTTCCACACTAATAGTTCCACACTAATATTATCAATCAGGTATGCCAGAAGGGTTGGGACCTTTCTTGGGGTTGAGACCAGAGTACAGAAACAAACATACATTAAGCGTCTCCTCCGGGGGTAGCGCTACAGGGGTTAAGGCAATGCCAGGTGGGACAGAACTATTTCACAGAACCAAGAAGCAAGAAAAGTCAGTGACCAAGATGCCTCTCATCACAGTAGGAACTCTCAGAACTCCAAGCATTTCCAGGTAGCTTTGTGAAAGGGTCCTCTTTTACAAGCTAGTGCCTTGCAGTAGTAGTCAGTGGTCCTCTCCTGATGGTCAGGGATCTGCTGATGGTCACAGTGATCCCCAGTGATTCTCAGGATCCAGGTCCCTACACATGTAGCATTGCACAAAGTACATTGGCAGCAGCAGTCCCTGATCAGCACTCTTCTCCTTGGCAGCACAGCATCAGATAACTCCAGCAGACCCTCTGCCCTTATTTTGTTGCAACGGCCAATCACCTTCCTCTAGGACTGAATTAGACTCAGCCAAGATGGAGGCCCTTGTAATCGGCTGTTGGGTGCAGCTGCCGCCATTGCCGATAAGGGAACCTGGCAGGGAAGCCTTTCAGCTTCAAAGCCGGTTCCCTAGTGCACATGCTCAAAGCTCGCTGCACTTTCTAATTGGCCTGGCGGTGGAGGAAGGAGGAGGGGGCCGAACTTCTGAGAGACAGCATCATCATCCCATCCCCCTGAAAGGTGCCAAATGTGTCACCGGAGGGGGGGGGAGACAAACAAGTGGAGGTTTCACTTTTGGGTGGAACTCTGCTTTAAAGATGGTTGCTACACTTCTGTATTAATATACTCAGTTTAACTCCTGTCCACACTGCAAAAGGATTATACAGTGACAACAAAGGAAGAAGTTCCACAGCAGTTATCAGCTAAAGTCCAGGTTACATACTCCACTGCACAAAAGAATCTCTGGCCCTCCAAAGAGGTGTAAGGCAAAAAGGAACTATTTGCAAGTTGTTAAACAAGTTACCTAGACAAAACACATCAGGTAATGGAGACCTCTGGCTCTGTTATGGGTAGCACTGAAGCATCAGAGAACCGATGCAGTCAGGATCATCTCTTATGAACTCTTGTACCGTAAGTCATATGTAAGTCTCTGTGGGGGTTGTACCATTCTCTTGACCTGCTGTTCCCTGGGTTCAGATGGCTCTAGGGTAGAATCTTCTTGTTTAGGCTCTGGCAACTCAGATGGGGGATGACTGCAACATTTTTGCATTAATGAATATTCAGTTTAACCCCGCTGTCAATCACAGTCAGGAGGGAGGGAATGGGGAACACACATAGCCAACTTGGGACCGAGCATGCATGAGTGCCCCCAGGGTCACTCGGCAGGAAGGGGAGCCAAGAGTACTGGCGGGGGAACCCAGAAGAAGAGGATTAGGGCTGCTCTGTGCAAAAACCATTGTACAGAGCAGGCAAGTATGACATGTTTAATATTTAAAAAATATATACTGTATATAAAATCCTAGATGGTAGCCAGTAATCATGCAATCTGGCCACCTAATAATCTTTCTAATGAAAAATTATTGAACACATAAGGGGACAACCTATACAAAAGTGTGGTAGAGAAAAACTGGCTGAACAGAATCACAAAACCTTATATCAGGGGACGGCAAAACGCTGCCCGCCGCCACTAACTCTTTGGTCCATCAGTGTATGGAGATAAAGGGCACCCGGCCCGTGGACAAGTGAGTCTCTGTTTAATAATGTCATCTGCAAAAGTGTCTGTGTTATATAATAAAAAATGCAGTTATATACCAGCGCCGCTTCACACTCAGGTGACTCTCCGCCTCTCTCCTTCTCCTCTCCTCCTCACTGACGTCATTCCATGCCCCGCGTGCTGCAATTGTCAGACGAGGAGAAGAGAGAGGCAGTGAGTCACGTCAGTGGCGAGTGGCGCTCTTAATCAGGTATATAGCTGCATCTCTATTATATAACACAGACACGTTTGCAGATGACATTATTAAATGCTGGGCATGAATGTTCTTGTATCCTCTGTCAACAGCCACCACTGTACCCCCCACAGCCAACTCTTTATCCCTCCCTATCCATAGCCACCTCTGTACCCCCCCCCCCCCCACAGCCACCTCTGCACCTCTCCCCTTTTCACAGCCACCTCTGTATGCCCCCCCCCCCACATCCACCTCTGTATCCCCTGTCCACAGCCACCTCTGTATCACCCCCCTGTCCACAGCCACTTCTGTATCTCCCCCCTGTCCACAGCCACCTCTGTACCCCCCCCCTGTCCACAGCCACCTCTGTATTCCCCCCCCCCCCCAAAGCCACATCTGTATCCTTCCCTGTCCATAGTCACCTCTGTATCTGCCCCCCCCCCCCCCCATCTGCAGCCACCTCTGTATCACCCCCTGTACCACACCATCTTAATTTGTTAGCAGGTGAATACGGCCCTCCATTCATTCACATACAGTGCCTTGCGAAAGTATTCGGCCCCCTTGAACTTTGCGACCTTTTGCCACATTTCAGGCTTCAAACATAAAGATATAAAACTGTATTTTTTTTGAAGAATCAACAACAAGTGGGACACAATCATGAAGTGGAACGAAATTTATTAAATATTTCAAACTTTTTTAACAAATAAAAAACTGAAAAATTGGGCGTGCAAAATTATTCAGCCCCCTTAAGTTAATACTTTGTAGCGCCACCTTTTGCTGCGATTACAGCTGTAAATCGCTTGGGGTATGTCTCTATCTGTTTTGCACATTGAGAGACTGACATTTTTGCCCATTCCTCCTTGCAAAACAGCACAAGCTCAGTGAGGTTGGATGGAGAGTGTTTGTGAACAGCAGTTTTCAGTTCTTTCCACAGATTCTCGATTGGATTCAGGTCTGGACTTTGACTTGGCCATTCTAACACCTGGATATGTTTATTTGTGAACCATTCCATTGTAGATTTTGCTTTATGTTTTGGATCATTGTCTTGTTGGAAGACAAATCTCCGTCCCAATCTCAGGTCTTTTGCAGACTCCATCAGGTTTTCTTCCAGAATGGTCCTGTATTTGGCTCCATCCATCTTCCCATCAAATTTAACCATCTTCCCTGTCCCTGCTGAAGAAAAGCAGGCCCAAACCATGATGCTGCCACCACCATGTTTGACAGTGGGGATGGTGTGTTCAGGGTGATGAGCTGTGTTGCTTTTACGCCAAACATAAAGTTTTGCATTGTTGCTAAAAAGTTCGATTTTGGTTTCATCTGACCAGAGCACCTTCTTCTACATGTTTGGTGTGTCTCCCAGGTGGCTTGTGGCAAACTTTAAGCCCAGGTTCACATTGAGTACGATTTCCTTCGATTTGAGATGCGATTTCACATGTGAAATCGCATCTCAAATCGGCGGCAATTGTCGGCAATGACACAGTCCTAATCGGTGCGACGCCGCATCTGCGGCGCTGCACCGATTTCAAAAAGTAGTTCCTGTACTACTTTTTGTGATTTCGGGCCGCGATTTACATAGACATCTGTGCAGAAACCTGCACAGATGTCTCTTAAATCATGGCCGAAATCGGGACTGCCGGCGGGAGTGAAATCGTGCGAGTTCAGCTGAACTCGCACGGCTTCACTCCCGCAGCACAGTGTGAACCAGGGCTAAACAACACTTTTTATGGATATCTTTAAGAAATGGCTTTCTTCTTACCACTCTTCCATAAAGGCCAGATTTGTGCAGTATACGACTGATTGTTGTCCTATGGACAGAGTCTCCCACCTCAGTTGTAGATCTCAGCAGTTCATCCAGAGTGATCATGGGCCTTTAGGCTGCATCTCTGATCAGTCTTCTTCTTGTATGAGCTGAAAGTTTAGAGGGACGGCCAGGTCTTCGTAGATTTGCAGTGGTCTGATACTCCTTCCATTTCAATATTATCGCTTGCACAGTGCTCCTTGGGATGTTTAACCTCCCTGGCAGTATGATTCTTTCAGAAAAAACATGCTGAAAGCGGTTATTTGCAAGGAAATTTGGCGTTTTATATTGTAGGCCTGTAATTTTTAGAAATAACTCACTTAAATCTGACCAAACAAGATTCTAATAGGCATCCCGGGTATGACATTTTTTTAAAAATAAAATTATAAATTATAATATAATAAATAATTATAAATAATTATAACAAATAATAATATAATTTTAATAAAAATTATTCAATAATGTAATCAAATCAAAATCACTGAAATTTGCTCAGTTGCAGAATTGTCGCTGTCATTATTTTTTTTTTTTTATGACGAATTTCCCCACAAATCGCTATCGCACAATTCTGCAAGTGATTATAATTTATTATCGCTGTTTTTTAGCTGATCTAAAACTATTTTTGACATAAAGGGACACTTTTGGTTGCTATGGACAATCTACAGTTTGCAGGGAGAAAGAAACGTTTTTATTATATAAAATAACATGCAGGACACTGGGCAGACCACTAGGGACAAGGGGGGTGTGTTTTTTTTACATACAGTACTGTAATCTATAAGATTACAGTATACTGTATGTAATGTGTTTGTTTACTTTTTTGAATTTGGCGTCGTTCTCTGTGCCCGTGCGTCTTAACGTCACAGGGAACGGAGATCGGCGGCACAGGAGGACGCTGTGTGAATCGAGCGAGGTCCCGCTCGCTCACACAGCGCGGTGGCATCGCTGGATCCAGGGACAAGGTAAGTAAACAGTGCCTGTGGATCTAGCAAGGCAAGCCCGAGTCTGACTCGGGGTTACCGCTCGCAGCAGGAAAATCTAACCCCGAGTCAGACTCGGGAATACCGCCAGGCAGGTTAAAGCTTGGGAAATCTTTTTGTATTCAAATCTGGCTTTAAACTTCTCCACAACAGTATCTCGGACCTGCCTAGTGTGTTCCTTGTTCTTCATGATGCTCTCTGCGCTTTAAACGGACCTCTGAGACTATCACAGTGCAGGTGCATTTATACGGAGACTTGATTACACACAGGTTGATTCTATTTATCATCATTAGTCATTTGGGTCAACATTGAATCATTCAGAGATCCTCACTGAACTTCTGGAGAGAGTTTGCTGCACTGAAAGTATCGGGCTGAATAATTTTGCACGCCCAATTTTTCAGTTTTTTATTTGTTAAAAAAGTTTGAAGTATCCAATAAATTTCGTTCCACTTCATGATTGTGTCCCACTTGTTGTTGATTCTTCAAAAATTACAGTTTTATATCTTTATGTTTGAAGCCTAAAAATGTGGCAAAAGGTCGCAAAGTTCAAGGGGGCCGAATATTTTCGCAAGGCACTCTACATTGATTTCAGCCCTTAAGTGGAAAAAGGTTGCTGACCCCTGGCTTAGATAGGTAAAACAGTAATCATATACTGTATGTATTTCAACTGTGCATTTTGCTACAAGAAAAACAGAAATTGAAGACACGCACACCCAGTGCATATTTTTTTTTACATTTTTTTTCAATCAAAAACATAAAAAAATGCTGGTGAGCCAAGTTTTTGAGCATTTATCAATGTTTATCAGCAAAAAAAAAAAGGGAGGGGGGGTGCCTACTTTAAAAATAATTTTAAACTATATAAAATAAAGTAAAGTATAAAATAAAACATCAAATAATTCAGGAGCGATAATTGCAAAACACATCCATAAATGACTCTTCATAAAGGTGAAATAATATAAAATAACACTGTGAAAAATTAATTAAAAAGTGCAACAATCCAGTGCAGAAATCACCTGTGTAAAAAAAATATATATATATGTAATCCTGTGTATGCAAAATACAAACACTAGAAAAGACTATATAAAATTGTGCAATAGACAGTCTTTAGTGCAGAAATAACAATAAAAAAAAAAACATGAAAAATAATGCAATTCTTTGTGCTGAAAATCTCTAAGCCACACTCCACAGCAATGTGCAAAATAAATCCAAAAAGTGCAGATGCAAAACAATTGTCTCTTAAAGCGGAGGTTCCGTGATTTCTCTTTTTTTTAGTTTTATGTGCAATGCATAGTGTAAGGCCGAGTACTCACGAGCAGACATGTCCGTTTTCATCGGACATGTCTGCCCGGGGACTGCTGTACACACCATCGAACAGAGGTCCGCGCGTAAACAATACGCGGGGGCGTGTCCGCGGTGTCGCCGCATCGATGACGCGGTGTCGCCGCGACAATGACGCGGCGACGTGGGCGGCCTGCCTTTAAAATGCTTCCACGCATGCGTCAAAGTCATTCGACGCATGCGAGGGATGGCGGGCGGCCGGACATGTACGGTAGGTCTGTACAGACGACCATACATGTCCGGGCGGACAGGTTTCCAGCGGACTGTTTTAAAGCAAGTCCAGGAAACAGTTGTCTGCTGGAAACCTGTCCGATCCGCCCGAAAATGGTCCGCTCGGGACTACACACGGCCAAACATGTCTGCTGAAACTGGTCCGCGGACCAGTTTCAGCAGACATGTTTGGTCGTGAGTACGGGGCCTAACACATCTCAATGTAGCACTCACTTGCTAGCCGCTTATACTCGTTTTCCTTAGTTTTCCTTGAGAAAGGAGAAGTTTTAAAATGTAATTCCTGACGTTTTCCATTTTGCTTGTGGGCATTGTGAAGCCCACAAGCAAAGACTTCCTGGTAGCACCGCAGAATCCCACGCATGCGATGTGTTGACGGCAAGCAGCGCGAACTGCGCCGTCAACACTTCCTCATTATCATGACAACCGCTTGCCGAGTCACGTGACCCGCGAGATAGCGCGAGAATACAGTAAAGATCATCTCCTGGGAGTCTTGACACATCACTCCCAGGAGACACTGGGCCGTCGGAGAAAACGAACGACACGCCCACTCCCGCGGGGATTGAAACCCAGAAGCAACATTAAAAGCATCTGAATCAAGGTAAACATTGACCTACGGAAAAAAAAAGGATTCTACATGTATTAAGGCTGCTGCTGTTAGTCATATGAAGTTCATATTTAGGGTGAACCTCCGCTTTAATTGCAGTGATATACAATACAGTGCAGGTGCTTTCATCCAGTGCTACTTGCCAAACGTTTCCCCCAGCCTCTCACCTTAAGAGACTAAATAATAAGCCTTTCTGTTGTATTCCTCATAAAAAACAATCCCTGCTCACTTTCTCTCTATGGTCACACCTCCTGGTTAGATGCTCAGACACATACAGGAAAAAGAGGGTACTCCATAGTGTAGTATTTAACATAAAAACAAACTTTTATTAATGGTAAAACACTCACATTTTAAGCAGAGGTAATTCAGCATATAATGACAGTACTGTGTGCAGGAAGACTTCTGATTTGTTTTGCAATGATCACTCCTGAATTATTTGATGTTTTATGCACGCTATTTTATATAGTTTAAATTATTTTTATAGTAAGCGCTCCCTCACCCCCCTTTTTATTATTATACCTTTCAGTGTGTGAACACTTTTTAGGTGGCTGCTACTTTTTTCGTTTTTAGTATATTATATCCCTTATTGGTTTGCGCAGTAGTTCCCCCATTTTTCATAATGTTTATCAGCGTTTAGCAGTTTTTTTGTGGTCAGAAAAACTACTCCTGAATGCGATTTTAGGGCGTTTTGAAAACAGCCCATAAACTCCACTGCAGATAAACGTCCAAAAATGTCCATGGGCCAGATTCAGAAACAAGATACGACGGCGTATCTCCTGATACGCCGTTGTATCTCTGAGTGCGGGAGGTCGTATCTATGTGCCTGATTCAGAGAATCAGTTACGCATAGATATCCCTAAGATCCGACAGGTGTAAGTGTCTTACACCGTCGTATCTTATGCTGCATTTTTTCAAGCTGGCCGCTAGGTGGCGCTTCCCTATGTTTACGCGAGGAATATGCTAATTAGGTAGATACGGCGATTCAGAAACGTACGTTCGGCCTGCGCAATTTTTTACGTTGTTTACATTAGGCTTTTTTCGGCGTATAGTTACCCCTGCTATATGAGGCATTGCTAATGTTAAGTATGGCCGTCGTTCCCGTGCCGAGTTTTGAAATTTTACGTCGTTTGCGTAAGTCGTTCGTGAATAGGGCTGTACGTCATTTACGTACACGTCGAATCCAATACGTCCTTGCGGCGTACTTTAGAGCAATGCACACTGGGATATTTTACGGACGGCGCATGCGCCATTAAAAAAAACGTCAAAAACACGGGGTCAAGTAAAATTTAAATAAAACACACCCCCAACATCCCCATTTGAATTAGGCGGGCTTACGCCGCCACACATACGTTACGCCGCCGTAACTAAGGGCGCAAGTTCTTTCTGAATACAGAACTTGCGCCCAAAGTTACAGCGGCGTAACGTATCGGAGATACGTTACGCCAGCAGAAAGATCCGCTAATCTTTCTGAATCTGGCCCCATGGGTGCATGGACACATAGGATAACATAGAGTGGGGTTTATGGGCTTTTAAAAAAAACACCCAAACTCCAAAAAAACAGCCATTTATGAGCTCCAGTGTGCATTGAGCCTAAACGTTTGGCCACATCATGCCTTTAAATATTTGTATTTATTATATTTGCCATCCCATCTATCATATCTGGTCTCATAGTTGACTTTTAATATTTCTCACATAGATTGCAACTTAGGGAGTCATGCATCATTAACAACTTTTACTGCGCTTTTTGAGTGTGCTATTATAATGCCGCGTACACATTTTTCGGCTTGTAAAAGACGACTTTTTTAAAAATGTAATTTAGAACGATCGTGTGTGGGCTTCAGAGCATTTTTCGTGTTCTGAAAAACGACAAAAAATAAATTCGAACATGCTCTATTTATAATGACGTTTTAAACGATGTTGTTTTTTCAGGTTGTAAAAAATGATCGTGTGTGGGCTTTAACGATGTGAAAAACGCGCTCGTTCTGGTAAAACTACCGTTCGTAATGGAGTAAGCACATTCATCACGCTGTAACAGACAGAAAAGCGCGAATCGTCTTTTACAAACACAAAATCAGCAAAAGCAGCCCCAAGGGTGGCGTCATCCGCATAGTGCCGTTGTACGTGTTGTACGTCACCGCGCTTTTCTAGAGCATTTTTTTTTCACTATCGTGTGTAGGCAAGGCCGTTTTAATGATGAAGTTGAAAAAAACATAGTTTTTTCTAGAGGCTGAAAAACATATTTTTTTTACAACTCGAAAAATGATCGTGTGTACGCGGCTTTGCCTTATTCCTACAATGTCCCTTTATAAAATAGTGCAGATGTCATCAAAGACATCACGATTCTGTCTAGAGCATTAAAGTCTATTAGGTAGATTCAGGAAGAGTTAGGCCGGCTTATCAGTAGATAAGTCGGCGTAGATTCTGAGTTAGGTCGGCTTATGTTTAAAGCGGGGGTTCACCCTTAGAGGGCACTTTTCCCCCTTAGATTCCTGCTCGTTATTACTAGGGGAATCGGCTATTTATTTAAAAATAGGTGCAGTACTTACCCGTTTACGAGACGCATCCTCTCCGTCGCTTCCGGGTATGGGCTTCGGGAATGGGCGTTCCTTCTTGATTGACAGGTTTCCGAGAGGCTTCCGACGGTCGCATCCATCGCGTCACGATTTTCCGAAAGAAGCCGAACGTCGGTGCGCAGGCGCAGTATAGAGCCGCACCGACGTTCGGCTTCTTTCGGCTACGAGTGACGCGATGGATGCGACCGTCGGAAGCCTCTCGGAAGACTGTCAATCAAGAAGGAACGCCCGCTCCCGAAGACCATACCCGGAAGCGACGGAAGAAGATGCAGCTCGAAAACGGGTAAGTACTGCACCTATTTTAATACAAATAGCCGATTCCCCTAGACCGAACGAGCAGGAATCTAGGGGAAGAAAAAAAAAATTTTTAGAAATGGGTGAACTCCCGCTTTAAGTGTATTCTCAAACAGAGATAAGCTTAAACATATCTAAGATACGACGGCTTGCGCTGTCCTATCTTAGGTTGCAATATTGAGGCTGGCCGATAGGTGGCGCTTCCATTGCGGTCGGCGTAGAATATGTAAATTAGTAGATACGCCGATTCATGAACGTACGCCCCCTTAGACACATTTGAATTAGGCGCCCTTACGCCCGCCCGTTTTAGGCTACGCCACCGTAACTTAGCAGGCAAGTACTTTGAGAATCAAGTACTTGCCTAGCTAACTTACGGCGGCGTGGCCTAAACACGCTAAGCTACGCCGCTGCAAGTTTACACCAATCTATGTGAATCTACCTATATCCCTCTAAATCAGGGATATGCAATTAGCGGACCTCCAGCTGTTGCAAAACTACAAGTTCCATCATGCCTTTGCCTCTGGGTGTCATGCTTGTGGCTGTCAGAGTCCTGCTATGCCTCATGGGAATTGTAGTTCTGCAACAGCTGGAGGTCCGCTAATTGCATATCCCTGCTCTAAATGAAAGAATAAAATTCAGTGACTTGGGCAAGGAAATTACTCATATGATTGCTATTCTATTTGACTGCTTGAGAAGGAAGATATGGAATGTAGAAACTCATTCACAAAGAATAAATGACATCTTAATCCAAAAGTAAGAGGATTTATGTACAGTAAGTGCAATCTTCTCTACTGTCTTCCAGAGATATCAAGCAGTAGAAACTCAGAACTGACATTTCCAAATGGAACTGCACATACAAGAGTTGCACAGTGCGATGTGCATGTCGTGTATACGCAGGTCATGTGCATTATGTGTTTCACTTTTGCCATCTTTTAGGGCTAAGTCACACTATTGTGCTTTACATGTGTTTGTGTAATGTACCATTCATTATAAATAGCACATGCAGTGCGCAGCCAAAAAATGCTACATGCACCTTATAAGTGCATTCTGGTGTATTGGACAACCCAAGCAGAATTATGACATTTTCATGGGTGTGAGATTGCAAAAATTACAAATCAAAGTTTGCTTGTTTATGGGAGTGTTTTATTAGGTGTTATTCTGAGCATCTGACATATTTGTTGGAACCTGTGAATTAATTGGAGAAGGGTCATTTACAGATTTTTTTTTTTAAATCTCTTTTTTTTCTTACTTTTATTTATATTTATCTGGTTCAGACCAGGGTAGTAAAATGTAATAATCATCAAAAACCTTCACTGGTACTTCTACATAATTGCTATACAGATTTTTGAACATTTATGTGAACATTCTTACAACCATTCGTACAAAAATGCTCATCAGTACATTCATGATGAATGTAATTTGAAAGTACTTAAAAAAAGTTAAAGTGATTTTAAATGCTTTTTTAAAAAAAATTATAAACATATACTTATTTGCTCTGTACAATGGTTTTACACAAAGCAGCCCCCCCAACCTCCTCTTCTGGGGACCTTGCTGGCGCTCTGGGCCCATTCTGTTCTCTGAATGCTCCCATAGGAACCCGCTTAATCCTGAGTCAGGCTGTGTGACAGGCCCTATTGACACATGCAGCGCGGTTCAGCCTTGCACCCCACTCCCTCCTTACAGGATTTGGTTGACAACAATAGGAGCCAAGGGCTTCTGCTGCTGCCTCCATGTCCCCAGTGAGGAGTGAGAGAGAGAGAGGATAGTGCCACTGCTCTCGGGCACAGCGTTGGATCGAGATCGGGCTCAGGTAGGTTTTTGGGGGGCGGGGGGAGGTGATCATAGAATGTTTTTTACCTTAACACAGAAAATGAATTAAGGCAAATCTCTAAGCCTTTTCAACCACTTTAACATTAGATTTGGACTGAATGGACCTTGCCAAATGAAAACCACATTCACTGTTAGAAATTCTTTCATTCAAGAAAATTCCATCCTGCTCCTTCAATGTTCTCATCACTGTGGTCAAAAATAAGCATTAATTTGACCCCACTAATCACTAGAAAATCAAACAAACATTCTTTGTCCCATGTTGACCTTTTCAACCAATGGTCAGGGTTGTCAGGGGTCTGCGGTTGGGGGGCTTATCGGAATCTGTAACAAGGGGGTCCCCAGATCCCGCCTCCCCCTATGTGAATGGGTATCGGCTACATTGTACCCCTACCATTCACCAAAGTGTCAAAAAGTAAAAACACAATAGACAGTTTTTAATAGAAATGTGAAGGCCCGGAAAAAAACTGGAAAAATATGAAAAAAAAAAATCAGTTTTTTTTTCCTGAAGGCTTTTTTGTTTTTTTCCAAAATATTGGAAAAATGTAAAAAAGAGAAAAAAACTGTTGAATATTTTATTTTAACATGATGAATAAAATATTTTAAGACAGGGTGTTATATATTTTCCAAATCATTTCTAAAAAAAATGTATGATATCAGATTATTCAAATTTATGCGCACTGAGTGAGGACAAACTAGGTAACAAACTGAACCCTCCAATGCAAGAACAGTGGGCCTGATCCACAAAAGGGATACGCCGTCGTATCCCTGTTTCTATCTATGGAACTCATCCACAGAATCAGTTTCTCATAGATAGGCAGAAGATCCGACATGTGTAAGGGACTTACACTGTCGGATCTTAGGATGCAGTACCGCGGTCGGCGCTGGGGGCATTTCTCGTCGAAATCCAGCGTCGGGTATGCAAATTAGCACTTACGGAGATCCACAAAGCTTTTTCGCTTTGTTTTTTCTCCGTAAGTATTAGTTTGCCGTCGCAAAATTAGGGCTGCTTTTACAAAGTGTAAACTGTTTACACCTTGTAAGTATACCCTTCTATCCCGCGTCGCTGTCATTTATTTATTTATTTTTTTGCCGCAACTCTTTTTTTCTTTTTACGCCCGTCGGGATTCTCAAAACCCGGCGCAACGTAAATCCGCGCAAAGCACGTCGGGAAAATAACGTCGGGAGCATGCGCAGTACATCTGGCGCGGGAGCGCGCCTAATTTAAATGGGACTCGCCCCATTAGATTAGGCACGCCTTGCGCCGGACGGATTTAAGTTACACCGCTGAAAATTTCTAGGTAAGTGCTTTGTGGATCAGGCACTTAGGTAGAGATTTTGCGGCGGTGTAACTTAAATGGCAAAAGTTAAGTTACGGAGGTTTTTGTGGATCAGGCCCAGTATGCATTTCTTCCTTTAGGAGGTGCTGTGCTGCTACTGTAACAAGAAAAAGGTTTCAGTTTTGCTTTTGCATGTTAGTAGGTGTGTTTGGTTTGTTCTGTCCTCTTCACTAGGCCTCAAAAGCATTGGAAGAAAATACAGAGCAACAAAAAGGACCTGAAAGTATATACTTAATTAAAAAAGGTAAGAGTTTACATTTATCTGATTCTGAATTCAGGAAACTGAATCATTTAGCTACATTAGTTTATCTTTTTGTGTAAATAATAATTTAATTGACAGTAATCTGGTTCTTCCCCCACCCCCACACACAACCATAGATTATTGTCTTCTTACAAAGTAGTAATTATTTCTTGTTTTTTTTCCTACTCCCCTCAGAAAAATGGCGAGACCAACATCTAGCATATGGAGGCATTTTCACATTACAAGTTCTTCTGAAAATAAAAATAAAAATTGTATTTGCAAATATTGTCAGATAAAATATGCATTTCCAAATGCTACCAGGATGACAAAACACATTCTTGAATGTAACAAGTGCCCTGTAGATATTAAAAAATCCTTCATGGATCGAATGTGAAGAGGACAACAATGATGACAATGCACATAGTTTTTCTGAACGTTCACGTAACAAAATGATTTTCAATCTTAAAAAGACAAAAAAGTGCGGCATTATTTTCAATTTATCTGAAAAACTGTTTTTTTCCGAGCTTCAATATCTCCGGAAATTTTACATCTCTAGTTCTTAACAATTCCTTTATTAAAAAAAGAAAAAGTCCTGCGATGTCCATCCATGTTCAATCCCCTGTTTTCTTTATCGTACAAAACACGGGACACAGAGCCTTCATTCATTACATAGTGCGTTGTATGGTCACCAGAGGTGATTGGACACTGGCACAACCTATTTCCCTCCATATAACCCCTCCCATACAGGAAGTACCTCAGTTTTTGTCGCCAGTGTCTAAGAAGATTGAATGCGATGAGAATAAGTGCTAAAGGAAGCTCTTCCATGGAGACCCTTCCAAGATCCTTAACCACTTCAAAACCGCACACCGTCATATGACATCCAAAAAGGGAATCTCTTATCCCGGTTGGACGTCATATGACGTCCTGTATTTGTGCGGTGATATCTGAATGATGCCTGCACCTAGAGGCATCATTCAGATATAAATTTGTTCCGGTGGCGATCCTGCGCACGATAAGAATGATCATAGCGGCACTTCCGCCGCTTGATTGTTCTTATAGGCGGGGTGGCTGGGGACACCCCCACCTCCCGCCGCCATCCTGTGCTTCTCCGGGCTCTCCTGTGCCATCGGGGGCCCGGAGAGATGATCGCTGTGCGCCGGATGGGAGGCATAGAGATGACTGGTGACCAGATGGTCACCAGTCATCTCTATGACCATCGGAGGCCAGGGCGCGATGTGATGACGTCACGCCCGGGTACCCGTAAGTAAACAAACCGCAATTGCGCATAGTAAGAATGAGATCTGTGAAATTTTTTTCACAATCTCATTCTTTCCAGCCTGGAGGACAGATGTGGGGTCTTATTGACCCTGCATCTCTCCCTAAAGAGGACCTGTCACACACTATTCCTATTACAAGGGATGTTTACATTCCTTGTAATAGGAATAAAAGCGATCATAAAAAAGTGTAAAAAATGAATAAATAAGTAAAAAAAAAAAATTAAAACGCCCCTGTCCCTGGTAGTTCGCGCTCAGAAGCGAACGCACACGCAAGTCCCGCCCACGTATGTAAACATCGTTCAAACCACACATGTGAGGTGTCACGCGTGTGTTAGAGCGTGTGCAACAATTCTAGCACTATACCTCCTCTGTAACTCTAAACTGGTAACCTGTAACATTTCTAAAGCGTCGCCTATGGAGATTTTTAAGTAACAAAGTTTGGCGCCATTCCATGAGTGTGCGCAATTTTAAAGCATGACATGTTAGGTATCTATTTACTCAGCGTAACATCATCTTTCCTATTTTACAAAAATATTGGGCTAACTTTACTGTTTTGTTATTTTTAAATTCATGAAACCATTTTTTTTACAAAAAAAATGCGTTTGAAAAATTATTGCGCAAATACCGTGCAAGATAAAAAGTTGCAATGACCGCCATTTTATTCTCTAGGGTTGCTTTCCGCTTCATCACGACCTGTTGTTGCAAGGACCAGTATTCCATCCTTCCTTACAGAAGCTAAATTTGACGGTCTGGCTGCTGAAACCTACATCTTGAAAAGACGAGGAGTCTCGGGTCCAGCCCTTTCCACACTAATTAGTGCAAGAAAGCAAGCGTCTAGGCTAATTTACTATAGAGTCCAGAAAGCGTATGTTTCTTGGTGCAAATCCAGGAAATGGAATCCCTTAAAGTATGACATAAGTAGAATTCTAGCCTTTTGCCAAGTTGGAGTGGATATGAAAGTACCATCAAGGGTCAAATATCAGCTCTATCAGTCTTTTTTCAAAAACCATTGGCATCTCATTCCCTACTTGGGGCTTTCATTCAGGGAGTACTGCGGAAAAACCCACCAGTCAAGTCACCCTTGTGTCCTTGGAATTTGAACCTAGTATTGTCAGTTCTGCAAGAGCACCCTTTTGAGCCTATTCATCAGATTACTTCGATTTTCTTGAGCAATAAATTGGCTTTTTTGATTGCTATCTCTTCTGCCAGAAGAGTATCGAAGTTAGCAGCTCTTGCTGCTAAAAAACCTTATTAAAATTGTACTACGCCCTCATCCTACCTTTCTTCCAAAGGTGGTCTCTGCGTTTCATTTAAATCAAGACATTGTTTTGCCTTCCTTTTTCCTGAACCGCAGACAGCGGAGGAAAAGTTATTGCACTCTCTTGATGTAGTGAGGGCAGTAAAAGTTTATATGCAAGCTACGGCTCAGATACGTAAAACAGATGTTGGGCCAGATTCACGTAGATCAGCGGATCTTTAGATCCGCTCGATCTACCTGATTTAAGATCCGCTCCTGCAAGTTTGCGAGGCAAGTGGGTAATTCACAAACCACTTACCTCCAAACTTGCGGCGGCGGATCGTAAATCCCCCGGCGGAATTCAAATTCCGCGGCTAGGGGGAGTGTACTATTCAAATCAGGCGCGTTCCCGCGCCGATTTAAATGAGCATGCGCCGTCCGCAGAATTTCCCGGCGTGCATTGCTCCCACTGACGTCACTAGGACGTCAGTGGTTTCGACGTGAGCGTAACTTGCGACGCGCGTCTTTCTGAATCGACGTAAGAAAATTTAAAAGCGACACGGGAACGACGGCTATACTTAACATTGGCTGCGCCTCATAGAAGCAGGGGTAAGTATATGCCGGGAAAGCCGCTACGGAAATGTCGTAAGAACACTGCGTCGGGTCCGCGTACGATCGTGAATTTGCGTATCGATCGCCATTCGTTTTACTACTGTGACTGGGAACTGATCACAACCATGCCTACTTATGGCATGGCTGTGATTGGCCAGTGCAGCATGTGACCCATCATGTGACCAGCCTCTATATTAGATAGAGACACACAGCACAGATCGTCACTCTGCTTCAATTAGGATAGGGAGAGGCTGCTGAATCTGCTGCATAGGGACAGTGTCAGGTGTATCCTGCTCCAGAAATCTCAAGAAGCACACTTTATTTCTTTGATATCTGCATCATCTTATGGTATCTGGCTCGTTGTCACTGTGGTTCACTTATGATAGGGAGAGGCTGCTGAATTTGCTGCATAGGGACAGTGTTAGGTGTATCCTGCTCCAGAAATCTCAAGGAGCACACTTTATTTCTTTGATATCTGCATCATCTTATGGTATCTGGCTCGTTGTCACTGTGCTTCACTTATGATAGGGAAAGGCTGCTGAATATGCTGCATAGGGACAGTGTTAGGTGTATCCTGCTCCAGAAATCTCAAGAAGCACACTTTATTTCTTTGATATCTGCATCATCTTATGGTATCTGGCTCGTTGTCACTGTGCTTCACTTATGATAGGGAAAGGCTGCTGTTGCTGCTTAGGGACAGTGTTAGGTGTATCCTGCTCCAGAAATCTCAACAAGCACTCTTTATTCCTGTGACATCTGCTGTGCTTCATATAGTTTAGGAATTTTGTTCAGCTATAGGGGCAGTCAGCAATCTATAGGTGACTCTGAATATTTCAACAGCACTGCACCTGCCACCACCTGTTCACCTGTGATATACTGTGTTTTTCTGTCAAGTACATAGTTCAGGGACAGGTTCCAGATATTTTCCTATAGGGGCAGTCAGCAATCTATAGGTGACTCTGAATATTTCAACAGCACTGCACCTGCCACCACCTGTTCATCTGTGATATACTGTGTTTTTTTGTCAAGTACATAGTTCAGGGACAGGTTCCAGATATTTTCCTATAGGGGCAGTCAGCAATATATAGGTGACTCTGAATATTTCAACAGCACTGCACCTGCCACCACCTGTTCACCTGTGATATACTGTGTGTTTTTGTCAAGTACATAGTTCAGGGACAGGTTCCAGATATTTTCCTATAGGGGCATTCAGCAATCTATAGGTGACTCTGAATATTTCAACACCACTGCACCTGTCCCCTGTGATATACTGCCTGTGCAGTACATTGTTTAGGGCTGGATTCCTGCTTCTTGCTATAGGTGGAGAAATATATAGGTGAATCTCTGCCCATTTCACCAGCACTCCACCTGTCCCCTGTGATATACTGTCTGTGCAGTACATTGTTTAGGGCTGACTTCCTGCTTATTGCTATAGGTAGAGAAATATATAGGTGAATCTCTGCCTATTTCACCAGCTTACACTATTTTTGTATTTAAAATTTCTCAAAATTAGGGCAAGACCCTAAATTTGAGAAATATATAGGTGAATCTCTGCCACGACCAGGTAGTGTTTCAACAGTGCCCTTTGCCTTGAATTTTGCATTTACTACTGTATTACAAAACCAATTGATGTCATATTAGTTGCATATGGTTCTTTATGAAGTCCTTGTAGGATTGCATTCTGAATACAATTACAAATGTACACTAAATTCCCTAAAACCCTTTACAGCATTGGGGGGTTGAATAATTTTGAACAAAACTGTATGGACCTCGTCCTCCAAGGTCATAATCATTATATTTTTTATTTTTATTTTTTTTATGTTATTTTAAGTTATTTCCCTATCCACATTTATTTCCAGAGTACTTGCCATGCTCTTCCCGACATTTTGCTGCCATTTGCAGCCCTCCAGCCCTTTCCCTTAGTTTTTTAGAGACATTTTTGTAGTCAAAAGTCCGGGTCCCCATTGACTTCAATGGGGTTCGGGTCAAAGTCCGGGTTCGGGTTCGGTACCGAACCCAAACTTTTTTTTCTACTAACAAGGAATGCAGGAGACAATGATGTCTATATAAAACAACAAAACCGCGCTGCCACAACACAGTCCTCAGGCAGCGGCTAGCGTGTGATAACAGGAAAAATATAACAATATAAAAATATAAAAAAGCCGCGCCCAATATTAAAACAAATAACTATGTAACGTTGGACAGTCCATAGACAATGAGAGGGGTAATGAATTCCAACCAACATCCAGCAAATAATATCAGTGAAAGGATCAGAGGCTAATTTGCATGTAGGAACAATAGCTGGTCAGATTTTCAATGCACCTGGTGACATGCATACAATCTGTGTTATCCCACCACCAGAATCATATATCAGCTTACCAGATGGCAAGCCTTTATTGCACGGCCTTTTGATCCCCTGGACTAGGATACTCCGAGATTGCCAGCCAAATAGCAGCCTTAGTATGAAAGGTGATGAGTGTTTTGCGGTTTGGGACGCAAACACAACCCGTCAGCAAAGCAGCAGTGGTAAAGCAGTCCGATTTGCATGTAGCGGGAAACAGAGAGGGACGCAATAGCGTGATACCGTAGGTAAACAAATTTATTTAAAACAGTAGTGTACTTACACTTAGGAAGTTTAAAAACAGCGTGTAACAGATAAAAGCTGGCCGGCTTGAGGAGCCCTTCCTCCTAGGCGTGGTGACATCACTGACGCTGCCTCCAGACGCGTTTCGTCCTATTGGACGTTATCACGCCTAGGAGGAAGGGCTCCTCAAGCCGGCCGGCTTTTATCTGTTGCACGCTGTTTTTAAACTTCCTAAGTGTAAGTACACTACTGTTTTAAATAAATTTGTTTACCTACGGTATCACGCTATTGCGTCCCTCTCTGTTTCCCACTACATGCAAATCGGACTGCTTTACCACTGCTGCTTTGCTGACGGGTTGTGTTTGCGTCCCAAACCGCAAAACACTCATCACCTTCCATACTAAGGCTGCTATTTGGCTGGCAATCTCGGAGTATCCTAGTCCAGGGGATCAAAAGGCCGTGGCTGGGCTATAGCCAACTGCAATAAAGGCTTGCCATCTGGTAAGCTGATATATGATTCTGGTGGTGGGATAACACAGATTGTATGCATGTCACCAGGTGCATTGAAAATCTGACCAGCTATTGTTCCTACATGCAAATTAGCCTCTGATCCTTTCACTGATATTATTTGCTGGATGTTGGTTGGAATTCATTACCACTCTCATTGTCTATGGACTGTCCAACGTTACATAGTTATTTGTTTTAATATTGGGCGCGGCTTTTTTATATTAGAAGCACTTAGAAGCAAATGACGTCCTTGCGTCCTTGCGACGTCATTTGCCGCAATGCACGTCGGGAAAGTTTCCCGACGGAGCATGCGCTGTACGCTCGGCGCGGGAGCGCGCCTAATTTAAATGATTCCCGCCCCCGGCGGGATCATTTAACTTGCGCACGCTTTCGCCGGGCAAATTTGCCCGCGCGCCCTCGCAATTCAAGGAGCTACTGCTCCGTGAATCGATGGCAGCGCAAAATATTTGCGGGGCGCAGGGCAAAATCATTGCCCTGCTCGCCCGCAAATATCGCGCAATTCTACTTGAATCTGGGCCAGTGTCTTTAAGACTGGGCTGAAAAATATCTTTAGAAAAAAAAAAAAAGACTGGGCTGTTGCCTGCTCACCAAACTGGAACAGGAGATGATGATGATAGTGATGACGATGATGGTTATGGAGATAATGATGATGATATTCTCTCAGGAATGTGGCTCAAGGGATGACTTTCGGCCTCCACCACACCGCACCACGGCTCACCCAAATCGGACACTACTGCAGGTTGAATGGAATCAGAGCTGCCTCCAGGCTGCTGCCAAGCAGCTAAAGTAAGCTGTCCACAGGTGTCCCTCCAGATATCCGCAAGATAATTTTGCAAAGCAGGCCACAACTCAGCTGCGGCTCACACCATAACAGATTCCATGCATACATATCCACGCCAGGTCCCAAGAAAGCATGCCAGGCCTCAATCCCTCCCTCTTATAGTCTCTCCCAGTGGTCTGCTCTTCCCCATTAGCCAGCTGGTAGTTGTAGTTCCACATCACATAGTGAGAGGGCGAATCCCATCCGTACGGACTACATGTCCCAATATACTTTGCTCTGGATTGTCTCTGATTAAGAAGATAACAGGTCAGCATCAACTCAACACTAGAGGGAAACAGCTCCCCACTGCAGCAATGCACACACAGTCCGCCCTGCTGAGGAAGTTAAATAACGCAAGGCGTCCAGGGGATAGGAGTCTACGGCGTGTCGCTCGCTGCTGTTCTGAGAGCCTCCAAGTTTAGATGCCTGTAACCTTTTATGCCTGAAACCCTTTGGCTCAATGTGAGTAGCCCCTTTTTACACTTAATAAATAGTTTTTACCCAGCGGAAAGCACTTAGATCTGTGGTCTCTTCTTTTTATGTACCGATCCATTATATGGCTGAACTATGAGGAAGTGATCACCATCCTGCTTCCTGGTTTCCTTTGATTGATTTACCTGCCTGTCTGACCATCTGGTAACACAGTGGTCATCTGCTAAGGTGAGAGTAGCCATCCGCACTTGGTGAAGGGATTTCTCACTAGTTGGTGTGCTATATGTCACTTGGGTGAAGAATTCTAAAAGAAGTTTTGGAGTCATCATACCATCTACTCACTTATTATATTTATTTTGGACTAATTTTTAATATATATTTTAATATATATTTTATATTTATTTTGATTTGGGTTTGCGCTGCACTGTTTTCTATACTCACAATGCACACACAGTGTCTCCTGATTGCAGGAATAGGTAGATATCCAGCTCCTGGCTACATGTGTTTTCATGTTCCGCCCCCAAAAGATAAAAACATACTGCAGCTGCTGGCTTTTACCTGTCCTAGAGTCCTGCAATGTCAGCACACAGCTGATGATTCCATCAGCTGTCGGGTGCTCCGCCACCATTGTGGGTACGGGAACCCAGCAGTTTACCCTGTCGGCTTCACGCTGGGAACCCTACTGCACATGCACATGCATGAGGCCCCACTCCTCTCTCCTATTGGCCCGACAGGTATCCTGCCCCCCCCCCCAAAAGGTGCCAATTGTGGCACCAGAGGGGGGGGGAATAAGATGAGCAGGAGTTCCACTTTTGGGTGGAACTTCACTTTAAGAATGAATGGCACTTACAAACATATTTTTGTGCATATCACATGCTACATTAGTGTTAATATGGGCATAGGGTTGCACTTGCAAGTGGACCTGTCAGTGGCTGGTGCTGAAAACACAAAAAGACAGCAAAAGGGAATAGGGCAGATGCAGTACTTTTTTTCAGGATGCATTCAGACTTGCACCCTGCCTGCAATTACATGCAAGAACCTCAGTCGGGGCACCTGCGATTAGCCGTTTGAGGCAACCCAATTGAAAGCAATGGGAAGCTGTCAGCTCCCGAAGCTAAATGTGCCTACGTGCATATAATTGCTCTTGCTTGGTGTGCAATTATCCCAAGATGATTGGAGAATAGTGATCAAAGCAGAACTCTGCTGGATAGCTCTGTTTTATGTTGCACAGCCGATAACAATCAGAAACACCACTGAGGCTGGTTGACAAGTACATTATATTTAAAGTCAAGAGTTTTAAATATTACATACTCAACTAAATCTCCAATATAGTCTTACACTGACTACACACTACTTCAGCTCTATTATAATTTATTGATTTGGAAACATTCAGTTTCATTGCTAACTTGGTTGAAAAAAAAACATATCTAAACTCAACCTTTTAGAAATCTAGCCATTTTGGTCGACTGAAAGGAAATAAAATCCACCCCAACCCCCCATACACACACTCATCTCAGGCCGATAATGCAACACAAGAGAAAATCTATTCCTTCTAAACCCCAATAAGCAATCAGATCAATGTCTTTGATCCATATTTGGTCATACTAAAATGATAAATGTAGATACCCTAATGATGCCATACACATAATCGATTGCATTATCTATATTCTGTTGTGTCATTCAATCATTTTGAGTGAAAAATCATTTTAAAACAGCTAATCCATAACTGATTGATTGTTTATTACATTGTATTAAGTATGTGGTCCTCATTAGCTTAAAGAAAATCAACTGTTTTATAAGTTTTGTTATTGACTTTACTATTACTACCTCATGAGGTAGAACGTTCTCAAGCTTAATTACTTTTATCATAAAAACTCCTGTCTATACTATTGGTAAAGCATCCCTTCTACCATAGGCAATTGATGTTATATTTACAGTATACTCAATGTATTCATAAGTTCAATTCTTATATTTTTTTTACAACAAAGAATTCCAGTTTTTCTCACTTTTCTCTATGTTCCTCTTGTGACACTTATATTGTATATTGTATTGTACGTGTATTGAAAACTTCAACTTGTATTGAAGATATGACCTTATGAGTTATTTATAACTGCAATACTATAGTTGAATCACATATTGCCTTTTTTTTTTTGTACTTCTCATGATTCAGTTTCCTTTTGCAGCTTCTGCTAGGCATTTTGTAGTGATTTTGAGCTTACTTAAAGGGGTTATAAAGGTTAATTTTTTAAAAAAAATAACATGTGTCATACACACCTCCTCTGTGCAAGGGATTTCCACAGAGTAGCACAGATCCTCCTTTTCTAGGGTCCCCCAGCGGCACTCCTGGCTCCTCCTCTTCATCGAGTGCTCCCTTGGAGACCTCCCTGGGGGCACTCATGCGGGCGCACTCCCGAGTCCTCCTGCTGCATCCATTGACACAGACAGCAGGACTCTGCTCCGCCCCCTGACTCCCACTTCACTGGATTTGATTAACAGCAGTGGGAGCCAATGGTTCCTGCTGCTATCAATCTATCCAATGAGGACCCGAGACAGCGGCTGGAGCGGCTGTGCTAGTCCCCGTCGATGTAATGATTGGGTTTAGGTGAGTAAAAGGGGGGCTGCTGCACTACAGAAGGTTACAACCCCTTTAAGTGGTCCATACACTAGTATTCAAAACATTTCAAGATCCAAAAACATTAAAAATTCTAATTCAAACATTTTTGTTTTCAAAACATTCCTTTGATTTTCTAATTGTTAGTGGGGTCAAATCAACAATCGTTTTCTACCACAGTGACTAAGAAATTTGAAGGCGCAGAATGGAACGTTTTCCTTAAATAGATTGTGTTTTTTGTGTACTGATGAGAATTTTAATACAAATGTTCCTTTGAAAATATACTAGTGTTTGGCTAGCTTTAATGTTCCCAACTTACAGTGAGGCTATATTCAGCAAAACAGCCAGGTAACTACTATCTTGGTATAGATGAGCAAAGAAAGAGTTGACAAAAGATTGTCTTAAGAGTCCAAAGTCCTTTAAAGTAATTGTAAAGTCTTGTTTTTAAATAAAATAAAAATAACAAACATGTAATACTTACATGCTATGTGCAGTGTATTTGCACAGAGCAGCGCCGATCCTCCTATGGGGGCACACAAGCTGAGTCAAAGCTCCCTGTGTCCATTTAGACAAGGAGCTGTGGCCTGGCCCCGCCCCCTCTCTCTCCTGATTGGCTGACTGACTTGGCTTTGATTGACAGCAGCAGGAGCCAATGGCGCCACTGCTGTGTCTCAGCCAATCGGGTGGGAGAGTCTAAGATGGCCGAGATACTCGTGGACTTTGCTGGACAGAGATGGGACTCAGGTAAATATCGGGGGGGGGGGCTGAGGGGAGATGGTGAACACAGAAGGCTTTTTATCTTAATGCATAGGTCCTTTAGGTAACTACTGGGTCACTGATAAAGCAAGAAAAAGCCAGCCCTTCTGTACTGGGCACCATCAGTTTAAAAGGGGGGCCTAGGCACCTGTTGAGCAGGAGAGCCAGCTGTACTGCCTTACTGCAGACACCGATCCTCTTCTGTTTTCCTTTGCAGCTATGCCAGCTTCTCCTCCTCTTTCTCCCTTTGGCTGCACTACAGGGTGATTGATGCTAGCACATGCACCCCTTCCACCTGCTGTCTGGGTCCCCCTGTGTGCCCCTTTCCCCTGCAGCACTTCGGCTTCCCTCCTCTTCTCTCCTGCCGGCAGCTGATGCAGGCACAAAGGGGGATGTTTTAGGATAGAGAGCAGGGAAGGGGCTGGTAAAAATGTAATTTACTTACCCCTTCCTTTCCTGAATGAACACAATGAGTGATTGATACCAATCACTACTGTGTCTGTTCATCAATGAAGCACAGTAAACTGTGTTTACGATGCTTCATTTTGTGAATGAACAGGAGGCCTCAGAGCGTTTCCTATTCATTCACATGTGCTGCTGAGTCTGCAGAGAAAGGACTGATAAATCTATGTCCTCAGTCACTTTCGGCAAGGGAGGGCCCTGTCAAGTAGGCTGTATGGGGCCCTGTGATTTATAAAAGCAGCCCTGGGTAATTAGCATTTTCTGACATTGCAACTTGATGAGAGGTATTATGTGTGCTGTATGTTTTAATGCAATCTAGTGCAAAGTCTAATAATAAGCAGTGGTAGCAGAAGGGGGGGGGGGGGGGGGGGGGGGGGGGCGGCAAATAGATAGGTAGTGGGAAGGCAAATGTATTGAGTGAAATTTTTTTTTTTTTTAGGTTTTATGAGCTATATAAATCCTGTATAATAATAATAATAATAATTACAATAACAGCTTGAGAATAGGCTAAGGAGATGGGAATGTCAGTGGAACATTGCTTACTCATAAAGGAGGGGAGATTTTGGGACTTTAGATGAGATGCGTTTTTAAGCAAACAGTAAGTATAAATAAAGTTGTAAACATTTTTAATCAAGCTCACACTTACCACCCAAACAGCAAGCCAAATTCAACTGTCTAACTGTATATGTTAAAAGCAGAGGATTGGTTGCAGGGATGGAGATGCGTTTTATACCCTTATACATTTATGCATTTTTTTTCTAGTGCTCTTTGCTACCATACCAAGCATAGGTGGAGGCGGGGACACACCCCTAGTCACCTGTCCTCCATCTACCCATCAGTATTTATATGCCTCTATTGAGGAGACTTTAAAAGTTTAGTTAGGACTGCAGAACGCAGAGAGCCTTGTCGATGGCTCTGCAGCTTATCATGTACTTGCGTGCAACCAATCCTCTGCTTTTAACATATCCAGTTAGACAGTTGAATTTGGCTTGCTGTTTGGGTGGTAAGTGTGAGCCTGATTAAAAATGTTTACAACTTTATTTATACTTACTGTTTGCTTAAAAACGCATCTCATCTAAAGTCCCAAAATCTCCCCTCTTTTTTGTATTCAACAGGGATGGAGGCGTACGTTTTTTCATATGCCTCATTTAAAGTCCCAATGCTAGATTTCTTTATTGCTTACTCATAAAAAGCATTGTCCAGTCATGACTTTTTTCAAGCTAGTTTTGGGTTATAATCCCTGACGTAAATAATGCCAATTCATAGATTTTAGAAGAACTACACATTTTACATTTGATTAACGCTTATAGGGCCAGATTCTCGTAGTTCTGTGTATCTCTTCGGCGGCGTAACGTATCCGATTTACGTTACGCCGCCGCAACTTAGACAGGCAAGTGCTGTATTATTCTCAAAGCACTTGCTCCGTAAGTTGCGGCGGCGTAGCGTAAATCGGCTGGCATAAGCCCGCCTAATTCAAATTTGGATCAGAGGGGCGTGTTTTATGTAAATGTACTGTGACCCGACGTAATCAACGTTTTTCATGAACGGCGCATGCGCCGTCCGTGGAAATCTCCCAGTGTGCATTGCTCCTAATACGCCGCAAGGACGTATTGGTTTTGACGTGGACGTAAATTACGTCCAGCCCCATTCACGGACGAGTTACGCAAACGACGCAAATTTTTCAAAATTCAACGCAGGGATGAAGGCCATACTTAACATTGTTACGCCGCACTTATGCCACCATATAGCAGGGGCAACTCTACGCCGGGAAAAGCCTAACGTAAACGGCGTAACTTTACTGCGTCGGCCGGGCGTACGTTTGGGAATTTGTGTATCTAGCTAATTTGCATATTCAACGGAAGCGCCACCTAGCGGCCAGAGTAAAAATTCAGTTACGATCCGACGCCGTAAGAGACTTACGCCTGTCGGATCTAACAGCTATCTATGTGTAACTGATTGATGTAACGCAGAGATACGACGGCGTATCTGGAGATACGCCGTCGTATCTCCACTGAGAATCTGGCCCTTTACTTTTAGTGGCACCTATCAGTTTAATAACCTTTTTACCATTCTAGTATAACATAACCCAACTATATCCCTGTTAACAAATGTTATTTTCCAATCTCTAACTCTCCTATTTTGCCCATTTTTTTTATTATTCCTGTCTTCCCCAGTTATTAGCCTACTTATTGGCCAAGCTGCCATCAGTACTTTTGGTGGATGGCTTGAGCAAGAACTGCGATGTACCCATAGGTTGCTCTGCTCATGTACACTTGCGCACCCCCTGGATCATGCAGCAGTGCAATCTGTGACCACTATGTCAACCTTACACAACACATTGCAGTACTCGGTTTTGGGCCGCCTTGACAGGCAAAGATAACACATAAGCCATTCATGACAGTTCAAATAATTGCTGTTACAGTGATTATCACTGTAACAAGCAATAACAGTGTAAAAAAAATGTAGAAATGTAGAAAATGTGCGCTAGTCTGAATAGAAATGGAACAAAAAGCTGCTGCATAGAATGTGACGAAAATCCAAAATGTGACTGTGATAAAGATTTAGTGCTAAGTGTTCAGAAGGACGATATATGTATCAAGATGAGTCCAACAAGTGAACAAACAATAATAATAAAATTAAAGTCCACGTAAAAGTGATAAATAATAAATGTCCATTCAAGAAACAATAAAAAAAGGTGATGAAGCAGGACGTGTAGCCAAGTAGACCATCATATATCCCTTCTTTCAAGGAAATACAGAGAGGTAGAACACTCTTACCAGAGCTGATGGATCTATCTGTCAGCGACAGCAGATCATTGAAGCATAGAAAATCCAAATGGCAAATCTCAACGGCTTGTCTGAAGACTCTCACTGCTGAAAACCGTGGATGAAGCCCATGGACCCAGCAAGCAACCGTGAAACGACCCTTGTTGGAGGTGTCCCAGACTGGAGAGGAACTTGGGGTACACTGGATGTCTATGCAGTGCTCAAATGGTGGAGAAAGACTTCCAATCTAACAATCCCTTTCAGGACTATAGATGGCCGATAAAGAAAAACTTCCAAAACAATCGCCAGGACATGGAGAAAAGAAAAAGGAAAGGAGGGCTCCAATAGTGCAGGTAAATTGAGGGTTTTATTTGGATAAAAACCAACAAAGCATAAAAGTGATCACAATATGAAATTAAAAAGGGCAATAAGTGGAGTGGTGTACCAAGGAAACGAAGAATCTAAAAATTATTTTTTTCAAAATGTTCAGTATTTTTTCGTTTATATTTCCAATGGCTTTTACCAGTGTGCACCATGACAACTTTTTCCCTCACAACCTTACGCAAAATGTTGTGCATCCAGTCTGCAAAATATCAGACTTGAACACCACACTGTTACAATTACAATCACTGTTGCAGATTATTCCTTTCCTCTATAAGTGTTATTAGTGTGTATTTATATTTTGTTTTTTTGGTTATAATAGTAAAGGATATTTGGTAAGGAATAATATGTATATGCATAAAATATATAAAATGTGGTATAAGTCAATTTTATATACAGAACCATCGTTTTTAAGACCCATTGCCTTCCATATCGAGACCTCACTTTATGACTTGCAGATAGCGATCTTCTGCAATTTGCTTTTTGAACATCTTGCACAGAGAGTGATTTCCTGCATCAGCTCTATGTCAGATCTCCTCTGATAAGCTGTCTAAAATACATGACATTAAAAGACCTCATCTTTGACAAAATACCAAGGGCAGATAAGAGATTTTCTGAATCTGCCAGTCTTATATTCTCAGTCGCTTAATATTTTTCCTAACAAACATGTTCGAACAATTTGGGAGGTTTAAATGACTATACTAACTATAGGGTAGAATGACAACTTATTTAGGAAAAAGCTTTTAAGTCAAATGTGGTTTTCCTTTTGTACGCAGTTTGTACATGGTCACCATCAATGACAAAATAATTCATGTAACCTTAGTTGTGAGAAAGGTAGCTGTTCAAGTGCTTTCCAACCAGGTCAGATACCCTCCACAATCAGGAACGGCACGTGGGTGTAATACATGGATCAGTATTAATTTCCATGTATTGTTGTTTTTTCTATACATTGTGTTGCTTTGCTTTTATTCATACATACTGTACATATCAATGTGAAAGCTTAAAGTGGAGTTCCACCCATAAATATAACATTACATCAGTAGTTTTAAAAAAATGTCATTAGTCCTTTACGAAAAAATTTTTTTTTTTAGATGCCTTCAAAGTGTTGTTGTAACTTTCCAGGAGTCTGTGCACTCCCCAGTCTCAAAGAATCATGTGACTTGGACAGCACAGGTGCTGAAACCTGATCTGACACTGCTTGTGCAGCACTGAGCATGTGCTAGATCTGCAAGGCTGAAATCCGGGAAGTCATACAGTCTGGCTTCATGATGCCCACACTTAAGATGGCCCCAGTCAATTTCTATTTTATAAAGTGTCTAAATGCTGTAACAACCTAACAAAACGGACCTTAGTTTACAGACTAACTTTACTAGAATACATTAAGCTTGTGTATTACAGGGGTATTTATATTTAGAAAGTGAAATTGTGGCCGGAACTCCACTTTAATGACTGTATCTTAAACAAACTCTCAGCTGACCTCAAATCTTAATTAAAAGCCATTTTTTCTGGAAAAAAATCTCAAAATATGTTGCCATTAACCCTACCTTTAACCTTAAAGGTCCATTTCAACCAACGTTTAAAATGAAGCCTTGAGATGCATACAAGGAGCCTTTCTGCAGAGTAGTACAGGTTACATTGCTATGGTGCTCTAGTTCACCCCATTCCATTGGTAATCTGCTGATCCTGTAACACACTTGCTTGTGGTGTTGGTACTCTTGCTGCCTCTCACCTAAAGAAAGCCTATTAAAAAAAAATGTAGTACTACTACCCTAGGGATATTGTCCAGGTCCTCCCCAAAATCTTTTCCCCACAGCCAGGTACACAGGCTCATTCACACATTTCTTTAACGATCAGTCTAGGGGTGTTTTTATTTTTGGAGGACTTGGATAGAGTTGAGGGAATTGAGTGGGATACTCCAAGAACAGGAACTATGTACAACTTGAGGACTAAGTATTCTCTTTCTGGACATGCTGTAGTAAAGTCCATGCTTGCAACAAACAGTACATTTAAGCTTTTGAACATCAGTAATTAACAGTAAACTCCTTCCTTACAACCACAAGAGTAGAGTCCCTTCATAGAGGAATGGATGGACTAAGCTCTCCAGAACACCAGCCGTTGTCCCCTTTAACTAGTCCCACAGCTGACTCTCTCTATACCAGGGGGTAGGGTGGAAGCAGCCCAAAAGTTTCTAAGATCGCTCAGAACTGTCTGTACTCAAAAGGCCCAAAGATGTGTTTGCCGTTGAAGCAGTGAATCACATATAACTATAGGCATAAGGTGAACTTAATGACAATATTATTTTAGTACAGCTGCATTTTGCTAGAAGACATTTGCAGCTCAATGATTGTTTTCATCTATCGACAACTTCATTGACAATGACTATCAATCTTAAAGTTTTGATGTGAGAAACATTTAAGCTGGCTATACACAAAGAGATTTTTGGCTAGTTCTTTATGAACCTGCCAAAGTTCGCTCAGTGGGTTGCCCTGCCAACTGCCTCCTGCCCAAAATTCCTTTAAAAACCAAAGGAGTCAAGTCAGATACAGGCACTGTTTGGGTATTCTGACAGCTGGTGGGGCAGGCTTTCAAAGTACAATAGCTTCAGTAGGAGATTCATCCATCCACACTGCGTAGCATGAATGGAGGAATCTATGGGCCAGATCCACAAAAACCTGGCGTAACTTAAAAAATCACATTTAAGTTACACTGCCTTAAAGTTTCTACCTAAGTGCCCGATCCACAAAGCACTTATCTAGAAATTTCAGGCTGTGTAACTAAAATTCCGCCGGCGCAAGGCGTTCCTATTCAAATGGGGCGAGTCCCATTTAAATGAGGCGCGCTCCCGCGCCGGCCGTACTGCGCATGCGCGAAGTTACGTTACGCCGAGTTTTGAGGATCGCGACGGCTTAAAAAAGTTGCGTCGGGAAAAAAAAAAAAAATGACAGCGGCATGCATTCCTGAGGGAGAACTCCATGCCAATTTTCAAAGAAAAAAACGGCATGGGTTCACCCCCAGGAGCATACCAGGCCCTTAGGTCTGGTATGGGTTGTAAGGGGACCCCCCTACGCCGAAAAATCGACGTAGGGGGACCCCCTACAATCCATACCAGACCCGTATCCAAAGCACGCTACCCGGCCGGTCAGGAAGGGAGTGGGGACGAGCGAGCGCCCCCCCCCTCCTGAGCCGTGCCAGGCCGCATGCCCGGGTTGGGTGCTCTGGGGCAGGGGGGCGCACTGCGGGCCCCCCCACCTCAGAGCACCCTGTCCCCATGTTGATGAGGACAGGACCTCTTCCCGACAACCCTTGCCCATTGGTTGTCGGGGTCTGCGGGCGGGGGCTTATCGGAATCTGGGAGTCCCCTCAAATAAGGGGGCCCCCAGATACCGGCCCCCCACCCTAAGTGAATGGATATGGGGTACATCGTCTTCCTTTCTTCCGATGTTGCTTCGTCGCCTGTTGTCGCTGTAATGATGGAAGCGCGCCTTGCATCCCATTTATATAGGCATCACCGTCCCATCATGCTCCGGCAGGTACCCACGTGGTGGGTGCCTACCCACGTGCACCCACCACGTGGGTACCTACCGGAGCATGATGGGACGGTGATGCCTATATAAATGGGATGCAAGGCGCGCTTCCATCATTACAGCGACAACAGGCGACGAGGCAACATCGGAAGAAAGGAAGAGAAGACCCTGACGTCACAGAAGACCGCGCCGGCTGCCTGTTAGAAATTGAGCTAACACACAAAGATAGCAGGCAGCCAGCGCTGAAGAAGAAGGCACCGGACATCTGCAGAAGAACCGGGGTTCGCCGAGTCAACAGCAGAAGAGGGGAGAAGATGGAAGAAGACCCCCGGAGTCCGGATAAGCCCCCCCCCGGAGAGCGGAAGAAGAAACCCCCCCCGGAGAGCGGAGAAGACCCCCGGAGAGCGGAAGAAGAAGCCCCCCCTGCTAATAGAGCTAATAAAGAAGACAGGGGGGGCATCCGGAGCAGAATAATAAATTATTTTAAAAAGCCTTGTGTTGTGTGTTTACTAACTTTAACTTTTTGCCTACAGGTGAATGGATAGGGGTACGATGTACCCCATATCCATTCACTTAGGGTGGGGGGCCGGTATCTGGGGGCCCCCTTATTTGAGGGGACTCCCAGATTCCGATAAGCCCCCGCCCGCAGACCCCGACAACCAATGGCAAGGGTTGTCGGGAAGAGGTCCTGTCCTCATCAACATGGGGACAGGGTGCTCTGAGGTGGGGGGGCCGCAGTGCGCCCCCCTGCCCCAGAGCACCCAACCCCCCCATGTTGAGGGCATGCGGCCTGGCACGGCTCAGGAGGGGGGGGGCGCTCGCTCGTCCCCACTCCCTTCCTGACCGGCCGGGTAGCGTGCTTTGGATACGGGTCTGGTATGGATTGTAGGGGGACCCCCTACGTCGATTTTTCGGCGTAGGGGGTCTCCTTACAACCCATACCAGACCTAAGGGCCTGGTATGCTCCTGGGGGGGAACCCATGCCGGTTTTGTTTTTACAAATTGCCGTGGAGTTCTCCCTCGGGAATGCATACCAAATGCCGTCGCTGGAATGGGCTTTTACATGGTGTGACTAGTTTACACTTTGTAACATCAGCCCTAGTTTTACACTTGCAAAATAACACTTACAGCGAAAAAACGAAGCTGGAAAGCTTTGTGGATCGCCTTAAGTGCTAATTTGCATACTAGAAACGGCATTTCGACTCGAAATGCCCCCAGCGGCGGATGCGGTACTGCATCCTAAGATTCGGCAGTGTAATTCAATTACACATGCCTGATCTTCTGCCTAACTTTGGAAAAAGCCTTTTGAGGATCGTTTCCAAAGTTAGACACAGACTGAACAGCAGTTAAGTCTGCGTATCTCTTTTGAGGATCTGGCCCTATATGTGCATGGCTTTAGGGAAACTAGCATTTTTTGAAGAAGGCCATCTACCTCTGTATTTCTGAGGCCCCATACACACTGGAGGATTTATCCGCGGATACGGTCCAGCGGACCGTTTCCGCGGATAAATCCTTTCGAGGATTTCAGCAGATTTTAATGCGATGGAGTGTACTCACCATCGCATTGAAATCCGCGCCGAAATCCTCTGGCGATGACGTTTCGCGCCGTCGCCGCGATTATGACGCGGCGACGGGCGCGACGCTGTCATATAAGGAATTCCAGGCATGCGTTGAATCATTGCGACGCATGCGGGGGATCCCTTCGGACGGATGGATTCGGTGAGTCTGTACAGACCAGCGGATCCATCCGTTGGGATGGACTTCAGCAGATGGATATGTTGTGCATGTCAGCAAATATTCATCTGCTGGAAATCCATCCCAGGGGAGATTTATCCGCGGAAAAAGATCCGCTGGCGTGTAGACACCATAGGATCTATCCGCTGAAACCCATTTGCTGGGATTTATCTGCGGATGGATTCTATGGTGTGTATGGGGCCTCATAGTACAGGCTTCCTTTACAAAGGGATTCATGTTAATGAAACATATGCCAGCATCTGGGTCAATACAGACATATAGAAAAGACACTAATGCCCCATACACATGATCGTAATTTCCGATGGAAAAAGTCTGACGGACTTTTTCCATCAGAAATTCCGACCGTGTGTATGCCCCATCGGAGTAATTCCATCGGAAATTCAGAGGAATTCCATCGGAGTTTACATAGAGAACATGTTCTCTTTTCCTTCGATGGAAATCTGATGTGAATTTGGTCGGACAAAGGTCCGATCGTGTGTGGGCATAAGTGGAAAAAGTATGAAGAGTTTAACTACAAACCCTTTAAAGCCCAACTCCGGGGGGAAAATTTGTTTTTTATTTTATTTTGTGAAGGAGTGAACCTCAACCTATCATTTTATATTGCATGTCTATGTGCTTATGGGGTAGATTTCCCCTCACTTCTAGACTGCACAGTCTGGACAGGAAGTCATGGATGAAGTAATGGGAAATCTCCTAAATGAAGACACAGTAAAAGACCAAAAATACATTTTAGTAGACTGAGGAAGGGTATAAACTGAAAATATTTATATTTCTATCTGTGTCTTAAATGTATGGAGATATCCACACCCCTATTTTCATGTACAAGTGTAACACTGAAAAAAATTTAGTGAAAATATCACTAATGTCCAATGTGAGCTTTTGAACAGAAATTCCGTGTGTATGCTCCATCGGACTTTTACTGTCGGAATTTCTGCCAACAAAAGATTGAGAGCTAGTTCTCAAATTTTCTGACGGAAAAAATTCTTATTGAAAAAGCCGATCATCTGTAGCAAATCCGACGCGCAAAATTCCGACGCATGCTCGGAAACAAGTCGACGCATGCTCGGAAACCATTGAACTTAATTTTCTCGGCTCGTCGTAGTGTTGTACGTCACCGCGTTCTTGACGGATGAAAGTTCAGAGATCTTTTGACCGTGTGTATGCAAGCAAAGCTTGAGCGGAATTCCGTCAGAAAAACCATCCGATCATGTTTTGCAAAAACCTGATAAAATTTGTTTCCTTCATCATGTTGTCCAAAACGAAAAAAAAAAAAATGACTTGTTCGCCTTCAAGTAGGTATTGGAAGACAACTAAAAATATTAGGAAAGTTAAAAAACAGAGGTAATAGGAATCTTTAAAACTGATAGTAGCTGCAAAATTTTAATTATCATGATCAAAAATAATTTAAAAATTAACAAACATTTTCATATATCTTATATTTATAAAATAAGATACTACCTAATGAGTTGGTTGAAATGATTGGATTGCTCTACAGCCATGAGCTTGTTTTAACTTGTTGAGTTCCTTGACATATCCCATTTTGGGCAAGTCATATTATCTCTCTATCTGACAGAATAAATCTGAGGCTTTGGAGTTAATGTATAGTACAATGCATACTCATGAAAGCAGAATATGTAGGCTATGCACGTCTCACATGTAAGTAGCTACTGCCATCAAGTGGTCATAGGGCTTTTCATATAGCACAGTACTAGTTTATATTCAGAGCAAAATAGTAGCCCATTTTTAAACATTGACATCATGTTATTTAACTGTAAAGGGTAATTATCATTAAATATATTAAAATATATAAAACTGTTTAAATGAATATGGTGCTATGAAAAATGTGAAAGCGAAGAGAATGTACCTGTTATAGTAATCATAAAGTTAAAGTATTTAATCTGCTGAGATAGGTGCAGCAAGATCAACTCTGCACATAGATTTTGTATTTATTTTTTTGTTATTTTTTTCCCCAAAAGTTGATGTTATGAGCACTATATAAAGCTAATTGCTAATTTCATTTAATGCAAAACCATACAGATGTGATGTCACTTTAAAATTTTATATCATCATGGTATATCACTGATTCACTTTAAACCATACAGTAATACATGCTGTATGCCTAAACACAAACAGTGCAATAAAAAGTCCACACGAATAGAAAAATATCTTTGTGACACATGAGAACTACAGGTGCCAGCAGTGACGGCTGGTGCTCAAATTTTTTTGGGGGGCGCAAAGAAACAAAAAAAAAATTGTAGCCTCAATGTGCCCATCAAATGCAGCCACTGTGCCCATCAAATGCAACAACTGGGCTCATCAAACGCAGCCACTGTGCCATGCCATAAAACGCAGCCACTGTGCCATGCCATCAAACGCAGCCACTGTGCTATCAATTATCATCACTCTGCCATGCCATCAAACGCAGCCACTGTGCCATGCCATCAAACACAGCCACTGTGCCATCAATTGTCACCACTGTGCCATGCCATCAAACGCAGCCACTGTGCCATGCCATCTAACGCAGCCATTGTGCCATGCCATCAAACGCAGCCACTGTGCCCATCAATTGTCGCTACTGTGGTGAGAGCCCAAAGAGTTTTCTTATACGCAAAAAAAAAAGTTTTGCCTTTAGTTATACTTCAAGCCTCACACGCATACAGAGAGCTCACCCTACACACTTAGTAGTTCAGTAATTCAATAAGGAATTGTTGTAGTGCACCAAGTCCGACCCAGTCCTTATTGTAGCTTATCTGAGAACCCCCTTTGCTCATTTGATTAGGCTGCTGTGCCTGTGTTTCCCACAGGAAAAATGCACATGCGCCTTTTTAAAAACACGGCCGCAAAGAAACAGCATGGTCTTTGCGGGCTGACATGCGTGGGGTTTCATTAAGTCTGAATGGCAACCCTGTGTGTCTGACAAGAGCAGTGCAATTTGGCTGTGGGTGGTTGCGGGTGCCGGCACAGATGCGATTCCTGCACCCGCAACCATCCTGAACACTGCGAGCAGCTATGAACCAAGCCTAACTAGTTCTCCTTTAAAAAAAAAACTGCTATAGCAAAGATATCAATCAGTAAGACATTTCTCGCCATCACTAATCAGATTCACACATGCTTTGGAAGGGAAGAATTTACTTGGCATAGGCATCAGGGAAAAATTTAACTGGCTCATGCTTAACCATACTCTTGATCTTCCAAAACATTACCCTATATTTAGCCATCTTTGGACACATTGATATTTGTTAATAATGAATTAATCATGCTATAATAGGTATTAAGATGTCAGATGGCGTAGAAGCTATTGTGATGTTATAAATAGTATGCAATGTCAGTCAATTTATGAGGTGACAGCTTTATTATAGATTATAAAATCACAGTTATTATTGCACTGTTCCTGTCAATATTATGATGTCATGTCAAGTTTTGTGATTTCAGAAATTGTACTTGTAGTCTCCGTCGGAGGCACACTTTGCAGAGAGGCAGAGTTGCTGGTCTGTGGAAAATGCCACTGTCCCATCTGGCATCACCGCCTGGTCAAGGGGAGGCGTCATAGCAGCTGGCATCACTGAGCCCCAGACGGAGAGCAGGAGGAAACAAGTCATCATTCTTTGTGTTGGAGAGAGGTCACTGGCCATACCCTCTGCACACTATTTAAGGAACAGTATTGCTGCTTGAGACACCATTTGGAAACACCTGGGTTTGTGGAACTCACATTTAAGCGCTTCAACGTTGGATTTGGGCCCCAATGCACTGACCAATGGGAGAGAGTTTTCTAGAACCTGCTGGAGCCACTAATTTTCCATTTCCCATTATTCAGGACTTTCTTAGTATAGATGTTGGGGGTAAAGTACTGAGTGGCACATTATTTTGTAACTGTTTCTTTATACTTATTTATACTTATTTATTGTTACTTTACCATCCATGGTTATTATTTTTTTTTTTTTATCATCAAAGGTTTATTAAAGCCAAAGATTGCAATACAAATTTCACATTGAACAAATTATTCAGTAGTGTAAATAATGTAAATGAAATGAAAATACAGTGTTCAGTCTAGTTGGCATAAGAGCATTAACCCGGTAGCACTGAGCAGCCACCTGGATGAGAGCGGATTCAGATTTGTATGCCAATAATTCTATGAATCAATAAAACATTGCATAAATCAAATTACTCGTAATGTAGTGAGAGATATGAGAGAAGAAAGAGGGATAAGAGAGAAGCATAAGTCAGGTAAGGAGAGGTGGGGGTTATCACACTGATGGCAGATTGCTACGATTATTTAGAAGATTTGATTTAAGGATCTATCTCAGCAAGCCAAGTTCGTCTATGTTCTGTAACGAACCAGGGGAATATCGGGCCGATCTAAGTGACATCTCAAAGAGCTAAGGCTAGGTTGTATTCCGAGGAGGTCTTGAAAACGAACCACGGAAACCATGTTTCCCTGTACTTTTCTGCATTGTCCGAATTCTGGGCTGAGGTGTCCTCCATGTAGCATGTGTCATCCACTTTTTTAAGCCAATCACGAATGGAGGGTGGCTTAGGGCTTTTCCAGAGGACAGGGATCAAGGATTTGGCAGCATTCAAGAGGTGCTTGGTGAGCGAATTTTTGTAACGTTTCATGGAGAAGCTAGTAATGTGGAGTAAACATGGAGAAGCTAGTAATGTGGAGTAAACAACATGCCGCATCCAGCCTAAGGCTGGTCTCCGTGATTTGTCTCACAACCCCTCTTACTTTGGACCAGTAATCGGATATGCCCGGGCAGTCCCACCAAATGTGTTTAAGGGTACCCGTTTCAATCCCACACCTCCAGCACTTGTTCGAGGCCTGTGGGAACCATCTGTGGAGTTTATCTGGTGTGGCATACCAGTGAGTCATTAATTTGTAAGACATCTCCTGTAATTTAGTGCTTATGGAGCACTTATGTGATAGGATACAAGCCTGTGTCCATCGTTTTTCAGTGATGTTTGTGTTTAATTCATTAGACCACAATCGTCTAAACCGGTCGTCCGACGTGGTAAGCGATGTTTGTAGCCATGCGTAGCTGGTGGAGGTCGCTCTAACAAACTGTGAGCCATCTGCACAAGCCTGTTCAAGGTTGGTTAGCTCCCGTGAGAAAAAATGTTTCCCCCCTCCCGAAGTAGCATAGTCCCTAATCTGAAAAAATGATAACCAGGATAGTGCCCGTAGTCCATTGTCGTGTTTAAGTGCTGTGAGATTTTTGAACTTTCCGTTATGAAAACAGTCTGCTAGTAGAAGCGAGTTATTGGTCTTGGGTGATAGCAGGGAATCATTCCCCACTCCTGGGGGGAAGTCCGGGTTGTCCCTTAGTGGGGTAAGTGGGCTTAGTGCGTCTGTCAGGTCAGTTTTGGAGGCTACCTCGTGGAACAGTCGCAGGGTGGTGCCAGTTAGTGGGTTTCTCTTGACAGAGTGAGGTTGATACCGCCACGGGATCCAGGGTGAGAACATCAGGGGGGTCTCAAACAGTGAGTTTTCTAGCCTAACCCAGTCCTTAGAACCGCTGTGGCAATGCCAATCTATCACCCTTGTGAGGTGGGATGCCAGGTAGTAATTGTAAAAGTTTGGGAGCCCCAAACCACCCCTGTCTTTCGGTCTTGTGAGTAGGGAAAACCTTATCCTAGGTTTTTTATGCTTCCAAAGGAATTGCACTAGAGCTGATTGCAGTGTTCTAAAAAACGCTTGAGGGATTTTGATTGGGAGGGCCCTGAGGAGGTAAAGTAACCGCTGGAGGATAACCATCTTCAAAATTGCCGCTCTCCCAAACCAGGAAAAAAATCTGGTATTCCAGGTTTGCAGGTCTTTGCGTATATCATTTAATAGTGTGGGGAAGTTTTGTTCAAAAACAGATGTTAAGGTGGGTGTCAGCCATACTCCTAAGTACTTAAGTGCCCCCGACACCCATCTAAAGGGGCAGTTGGTTCGAGTTTTTGTTAGGGATTCTGGAGTTAAGGAGATATTCATTGCTTCTGATTTGGTAAAATTGATTTTGAGGTTCGATATATAACCATAGGTTGAGAATTGTTTCATTAAATTAGGTATCGTGATGTGAGGGCCCGTCAAGAAAAATAGGATGTCGTCCGCATAAGCTGCGATTTTGTACTTTGTGTTAGCAATTGTAAAGCCCGCTATTGAGTCATCTTTGTTGACCGTCCTAATGAAGGGCTCCAGCATCAGGATGAACAGGAGCGGGGATAGGGGGCATCCCTGCCTGGTCCCATTTGCAATTACGACCTCCTTTGACAGGGAGCCATTGATTTTTAATTTGGCTGTGGGCCTTGCGTATAGGGCGTTGGTCCATGACATCATGTGTTGACCTAGGCCTATGAATTCGCAAGTGGCTCTCATATAGTCCCATGCGACTCTATCGAAGGCCTTCTCCGTGTCCGTGGACAGGAGAAGGCCCTCGACACCTCCCCTACATGCCTCATTTGTTAGAAGCAAAGTCTTGATCACGTTATCTCTTGCCTCCCTGCCTGGTATGAAACCCACCTGTTCTTGGCCCACCAGGGATGACAACAAGGGTTTCAGTCTGTTGGCCATTATCTTCGCTAGAATTTTGAGGTCCAGGTTCAATAAAGATATGGGCCTGTAGCTTGAGCACTCTGTGTGATCCTTCCCTGGCTTGGGTATCAGTGTAATATGGGCAGAGAGAAAGTCAGCTGGCACCGATCTGGGAGATGATAGTGAGTTTAAAGCGTTTGTCAAGTGTGATGACAGCTTGTCACAGAATGTTTTAAAGTAAATAGATGTGAACCCATCAGGTCCTGGGCTTTTTCCCGACTTCAGATCCCCGATTGCCTGCTGCGTTTCCTCCGCCGATATCTGACTCTCTAGTGGGCCTAGTGAACCCTCGTCGAGTTTGGGGAGGCCACTCCTAATTAGGTAATCTTGTATAGCAGCTGCTCTATCATCGACAACTGTTCGAGGCTTGTGTTGTCTCGGCAAGTTATAGAGTTCTGAGTAATAGAGATGGAACTGCGCAGCTATATCCTCTGTAGAGACCTCTAATGTTCTGCTAGGTGATTTTATGCTGGGGATGTGGTTAGCTGTGTTTGCTTCCCGTAATGCTCTCGCTAGGAACTTCCCCGTTTTGTCACCTGCCTCATAGTAAAGCTTTTTTAAAAAAAAATAGCATTCTCTTTGTTCTAGTGTCAAATAGTTCTCTCAGGGTTTTCCGGGCTTCAAGCAGCTCTGACGCAGATTGTTGTGACAGGGATTGTTTGTGTTGGCTCTCTAGGTTATGTATTTTATTGGATAGTTCCGAAATTAATTGGGTTTGTTTCCTTTTCTTCTGGGATCCCAGTCTGATCAACTCCCCTCTCATGTAACACTTATGTGCCTGTCAGACCATCATGGGGTCAGATTCGGGCGTAGCATTCAGACGAAAGTATTCTGAGAGAGAGGAGGCGATCCCTGGGAGCAGCTCTGGGTCTGTCAAAAGCGAGGCATTCAACCTCCAAGTATTTGGTCTGGGTGCTGAGCGTCTGAGGTCTAAGGTTAAGGAAATCGGGGCGTGGTCAGATAACGATTGAATACCGATGTGTGCCTCCTGCACCAAGTGAAGGTCCCGCTGGGATATAAACAGGTAGTCTATGCGTGAGTATCGGTTATGTGGAATCGAGTGAAACGTATAGTCTCTGGTGTCAGGGTGGAGGAATCTCCAGGTGTCTATCAGCTGTAAGGAATGCAGCATTTTTTTGAGTCTCTTAAGTGCACAATACGTAATGCAGGATTTGCCTGAGGAAGAATCTAATTCTGGAGCTAAGGGTACGTTAAAGTCTCCTCCCAAGATAAGGAGGCCCGACATGAACCCCATTAGTTCCTGTGTCAATGTCCGACAAAAGGTGGTGTGCGCAGTGATGGGGAAGTAAGCATTCGCAAGGGTGATGGGTTTGCTCATGTACGTGCCCTTTAAGAAAACATAACGTCCTTGGGGGTCTACTAGGCGGTCCATGAGAGTAAAAGGTGCGTCCTTGCTGATCAGGATGGATACCCCCTTGGTCTTAGCCTCATCATTGGTTGCGTGGTGGGCCTCAGTAAAGTAGCTATTAGTCAGTTTTTGTACATGTCCTGTTTTAAAGTGGGTCTCCTGCAGGTAGACAAAATGGGGCTTACCTCTTTTAAGTTCTCTGAGCAGAGATGTCCGTTTCTCAGGTATGTTCAAGCCTTTTGTGTTGTGGGATATTACCACCGGGTTCCTCCCCAGGGATGAGTATGCCATCTGTCCCCGAATAAGTTGCCACCGACCGTGACTCCATAATAAACTTTTAAAGTGTTGTTAGGTATTTATGACTCCTAGGCGATGTAAGATCAACTGCAATCAGTGTAATGGGGGGGAGGATGGGGTAGGGGTTAGAAAAGTAGCAGCAGAGAGGTGTAGAAATAGAATGGTAGAGGAGAAGACAGGGAGCCGGAAATAGATCCAGCAGCAAGAGAGTCAACTTAATCACACTTCAGAGCAGTAATAACAGTCTCTAAAGTAAGAAAAATTAGTGCGCCGGGATAGAGAAAACTCCCTCCCGGTCCACTCCTTGGGAGCACGAAACGGCAGCAACCTGTGTTCCTATGCGGAAAACAAAAAAAAAAAAAAAAGAAACTAACTGGTGCAAAAATATCGGTAGATACACACCAACATTGGAACATGAGGGTGAAAAGACACAGCCTTTCTTATAGGCAAAAAATAAACTTGGTCCAGGATAAATAGATCGGGACCCCTCGTGGGAAAGGGCACAAAAATAAAATAACATGTAGCAAAATCGGTGATCAGTCAGAATAGAGGCATCTGGCTCGGCTCTGGGGTAAGGTCAGCATGAGCTAAGCACCTCAAAAAAAAAAAAAAAAAATGGGAAGAAAATCCAGGGGCAAAAGGGGAGGTTAGGCAGAATCCTCAGTGTTTATCAAGCCATCTGTAACAGGTACCGCAGAGAATAAATCCTCTTGAGCGATCATGGGGACTGTTTAATTCTGTTTCCAGTTCTGGCACGGATGATCGTCCCTTGTCAGCAGCAGACTTTGTGAGTTATAGCAAGTGTCTGTTCAAGTGTCTCATCTCAGTGCCTGCATCCTGTTCTCCCATCTTTGGTGACATGTGCAGGCTGCTAAGGCGGCGTACATAGCTCAGATAACTCAGGGTTCCAACATGCAGAGTGAGCCTTCATTCATTCCACCGAAATAACTGTCCCACATTTTCTCCCATGAGAGGTCCGAGTGATTCTGTGGCAAGTAGTCATAAGCATGTCCCCTAGCAGGGGTGTGGCGGGGAGCCGGGGTCCCGGCTTGGGAATTCCCTCCGCGGCCATGTTTCTGTTTCTTGCTTTTCTGCTTATCAGGAGTGGAGAAAGGCGAGTCAGGGGGGCTTCTAGTGAGGGGTGGCAGAGTGTATTCCTGATACCAATCAGGTAGATCCACGGGGTCTAGGTTCAGGGCTTCACAGAAGTAAGGCAGATCCGCCGGAGCACGCAGGGTGTGCTGTTTGCCTGCCATCGTGACTACGAGAGCAAAGGGGAATCGCCATGTGTATTTAATCTCCCTTTCCCTCAGTTGATCCAGCAGGGGGGCGCAGAGCTCTGCGGTTCTTTAGTGTGATCTGTGACAAGTCTTGGTATAACATGATGTTTGCTCCATTAAACACTATGTGGTCGTTTCTGCGGGCCTTTCTCATTATATCCTCCTTCAGCTGGAAATTCTGCAGACAACAGACCACGTCTCTTGGTGGAGCATCATCTGGGCCTCTGGGTCTAAGAGCTCAGTGGGCCCTAACGAATTCTATCGCAGTGTCCTCCTGCCTTTCCAACAGACTGTTAAACACCCTCTGTAGAGCGGGGATGATCTGGTCATTTTCCACCGATTCCGGTATCCCCCTCACCCTCACGTTACACCTGCGTCTGCGGTTGTCTAAGTCCTCTAAGTGACGACTCATTTCAATAAAATGTGCTGCGTGTGAGTCAGTCACTTTTTCCAGTCTGTGTAAGGCCCTGTCTCTTTGCTTCCCCTTCGCCTCGGCCGCCTCCATTTGTCAGATAAGACAAGTATGTTAGACTTTAAGTCTGTAATCGCCGACGAGAACGTGGCTTTAATGTCAGCCGCTATGACCGACATGTCCGCGAAGGTGAGGGGTTTTCCCGAGCGGGGTCAGCTCCTACCTGACTCCTCCGCGTTGAATTGCGAGTCCTCGCTGAAGTCATCCTCCTCGTGTTGGGGGCGTGCCATTTTGTGAGGAGCCGCGTTGTTCTGCTGGGCCGAGGCTGATTTGAACAAGTCCGGGATGCTCCTGGATGAGGATGCGGCTGAATTGCGGCGTGTTCTGGTGTGCGGGGTCTGGTATGTCAGCTTGCCCATTTCTAGGTACCAAGTGGCAGGTTAAGAGGCTGTCGGCTGTGTCTTAGCACGGAGCTCCTTTAGTGTGCGTCCATCTCGGTTGCTGTCCAGGCCACGCCCCTTTCCCATGGTTATTATTTTACTTTATGTTGCACAAAAAAATTGTTTCCCTTCAGTCTTGGTGTGTCAGAGGGTGTACCATTGCTAGGAAGGCCAAAGGCATTTGGAGTTAGGGGACCCTCCCTCCCAGCCCTCCTTCATCAGCACAGATTTCCCCCCTACATCAACAAGTGTAGCAGAGGTTCAGAGTGAGGGAAGTCATCCCCTCAGCTGTGTTATGTGTCAAATCCCCAGTAGTGGTGCTGCAGTGCAAATACATCAGGCACTGCTGCGCCATGAAATGCATTTCTAAAACAGAAATGACAGGCAGTCGCTGAGTATTTAGCAACCACAATTTTTTTTATGCCAGCCCTGGAACCCCCGCCCTTCCCCCGAGCGCGGGATTGCATCCCTAAGGTATGCCACTGCAGGCGCTGATGTAATTTCACCAATCTTGGCATTAGCCGCAGCAAATTATGCATGGATTACCCTATCTTTATCTTTCCACCCGCAAAGATAAGCAATGAAGGATAATGGCATTGGTCATCACTGAACCTGATTACCCAAAACACACATATTTAAAAACATCAACACTATATACAGACAATATTGCAACATTGCATATGAACAAAGGGAAAGTATGAGACACGTAGCAAAATTAGATATGGGGATCGATATTCCACCTAAAGTTAAGACATGAAAGCATTCTGGTTTTAAGTTTAAAGCTCTAAATAGCTAAAGGAACAATGGCCTAAATCTCCCCCACATACAGAACCATCAATATGTTCAATAGCACGTAGAAAAAAAACACAAATCCATATTGCCTCTATGCGTGTTTCAAAAATGTGTAGATTTTCAAGACATCGTAAGGCAATGACCTGAACAATAATGCACTGTTTCATCTCTAAAAACATGCTGAGCTGATCATGTGAATTGTATGTGTGTCTGTTTGTTGCTGTTTTCTGCATTATTTCTAGATAGAGAAGAGCGGCTGAATAGATAAACAGTATCTGGACAAGCTGGTTAATCAGCTGAAGATTCCATAGGTGACTGTAGTGTGTATGTTATTCTTGCCAGATACAATGGCCATATCTCTGATATAATTATATTGAATAGTTGCCAAACAGCTAATTGGCATGTGAATTTACTACGTATTCAACTGAGAGTTGTTTTAGTGTGTGTGCTAAATAAGCTGCATGAGCTAATGATATGTGAGTACACCGTCTGTCTCATTGCAAGTATAGATGAGCTCAGGGGTCCTCTATACTCATCTCTAACTCATCTCATCTCTAACTGGCTCCCCATCTTTGTGTGCATTCTGAGAGTGCCATTGTAGGGGCAGGATACCTGTCTGTCAGGGACAGTGCTTAGCATCAGGGAAAGGTTCCAGAGGAGTAGGAAAAGTGCAGGCCTGGAAATCTCCCCATTTGGGTACGGACCAGCCAGGCTGTATTCCGTTCCTTGAGACAGATGTTGTCAACTTCCATGAGACTTCTATATACTGAAACTTCACTGTTACATCCTGTGAGTGATCCCTATCAGCTTGCCAGGTCAGTTGTGTATTGCTGGACTTCTGTTCCAATATATTCCTGTTTTTGCACCTGGACTCTTTTTATTTTTTCCCAGCAAGCTCCCCCCCTTGGATATGTCCACTTTTGCAGTGGGTGAGGACAGAGGAGCAGACCCCATCATGGCATCATTAGGAGCAACCTTGGCCCTAGTACCTAAGTTTAATGGGTCCATTATTTCCATGGCAATCTCCATGGCAATGTAAAAGGAGAGACTGGAGAGTGCTTTGCACCTGTCTCAGGTTCCCGCCTGGCTGATCACAGAGCTGGCTATCAACTTCCTGGAGGATGATGCCTGCCGAGTGGTGATAGAGCTACCGGAAGAGGACTGAGCCAGCCAGCCAGCCTAAGACAAATTGTGACGTGCCTGAAAAGCCTGTTTGGAGAGTTAAGCCGGAGGTTCTTTGTCCATAAAATCAATGAAAGGAATTCATGGACAGCCGCACACCAAAATGAACCTACAAAGGTAGCCTTTAACTGAAGCGTTTCGCACAAACAATCAGTGCTTAGTCATTGATTTTTTGCCTTGTGCATTGCCAGCACCCACGGTCTTTGAGGAGGACATTGATTGCTTATTGCATTTGCCTGGAGCGGCGGTCTCTTTTTCTTCATTTGTTCTCTGTCCATAGGCAGCAATAGGACAAAAGCCTCACCCACTTTGCAGTAGCACTTCAAAACCTATGGAAGCACCGAGACAAGGGTGTATGCAGCTGTGCCAATATAACCACCTCAGACCATTTACCAAGGGATCAGTTTTTTTTGGACATGAACGCCGGGCCATTCAGGAGAGCCCTACAGGAGCGGATCAAAATGTAAACCCAGCATCTCCTTCAAACCCACCATCACCATCTCATTCAGCGATATTGTTGTGGACGTGGATGCGTGGGAACAGGAGGATGCGGAAGCAACTGTGGCAGTGACAAAAAGGTATGAACCGTAACACCTGAAAGAAAAGGCCCTGGCTCCATCGCCCCTGTCAGTCATACAGACGACATTAAGGGAGCTCGCCCAGGACATGGCTTCTTTAAAAACAAGAAATGTCCACATTCAATCAGGACTTTGGGGCCGTCAGCACAAAGTCCCATCAGAACAGAGGCCATGGTTGTACCAAATCCAGTAGTGTCCTTCAAAGTTGTTGTTGGATCGGCCATGGCAGGGAAGGTGGGGTGGCAGATCAGCACTTATAACCAGGATTAGAAAGCAGTTAGAAAAATTACAAGATATTACATGTACTTTGTCTCATGGGTGACAGAACTGTAATATAAAAATCGCAATACAGGCATACCCCACTTTTAAGTACACACTGGGGTTTATTTACTAAAGCTGGAATGTGCAAAATCAAGCTCACTTCTGTATAGAAACCAGTGAGCTTCTAACCCCAGCTTGTTCAGTTAAGCTTTGGTAATAAAATCTGGAAGCTCATTGGTTTCTGTGCAGAAGTGAGCCTGATTTTTCACTTTCCAGATTTAGTAAATAAACCCCATTGCGTACTTAAAAGTGCGGTATGTCTGTAATAGATCTTTTTTAAGGTAGGCTCAGCCAGACAAAGTGGCTTTTTTTGTGTGCAGAAAAGCTTGTAATTATTATTATTTTTTTTAAATGATTCTTTGTACTGAGGTATATGTGTGTCTGTGGGACAGTAATTAGGAGTATTTTATTAGTTTAGAGCAGGGGTCTCCAAACATTCTAAACAAAAGGGCCTGTTTATTGTCCTTCAGACTTCGGGAGGGCCGGACTTTGGCCAGCAGGAGTGGAAATTGTCCTGGTATCAGTGGGAGTAAACATCTGGTATTAGGAGAAAGAATACTGCCCCATCATTGGTATCATAGGGAGGAATAGTGCCCCATTAGTGGTGTTGGTGGAAGAAATGGCGCTTCGTTGTCTGTATCAGATGGCAGAATAGTGTATTGTATCAGTGGGATGAATAGTGCCCCAAGGGCCAGATAAAGGCAAGCAAAGTTTGGAGACCACTGGTTTAGAGTGTAGTATATACAGTGACTAGGCTCAGGTTTTGATTAATCCCACTGTTAAGCACAATCTGACCATGACCGCCATTTGACACAGTGCATTACACACACTGCAGAATCAGTTTCTGCTCCATTTCAGGGTTTCTCAGGGCTTTCATAATACTAGTTATGATGATATATTGTTCTACATTTTGAATTGTAAAATCAGGCAGATTACTTGTTATGGGTATTGTTACTGTTTACATATTGTTTAAATTCTTTAAATATCAATTGTAATAGGAGTTTCTGTCATAATTCAGATTGTCAGGGAAAAATTGTGAAGTCAATACATTTTCCATGTTTTGTCTGTAAAAATAAGTTGTGAAGGGTTGGCCTCCCTGTTCCAATGTCATAGTAGCGACCGGATCTATCCGCTGGGATTGATCCGCGGATCAGTTCCAGCAGATAGATCCGGTCGTGTGTACGTCCGAGCGGACATTTCCCGGCGGATAAAAATCCAGCCGACGGATTCCCAGCGGATAAAAATTCCTTAGCATGCTAAGAAATCTATCCGCTGGAATCCAGTCCAGCGGACTGATCCGGTCGTCTGTACAGACTCACCGGATCAGTCCGTCCGCTCCCCTCCCTCGCATGCGTCGTAATGATTCGACGCATGCATGGAAGTATTTACCTTCCAGCGTCGCGCACGTCGCCGCGTCATCGTCGCGGCGACGGCGCAACACGTCACCGCGGATGTATTCCGCGCGGATTTCGATCTGCCATCAGATTCAAATCCGCCAGAGGATTTATCCGCTGGAAACGGTCCGACGGACCGTTTCCAGCGGATATCCTCTCGTGTGTACGGGGCCTTAATGGTTTAATGCCATTGTGTGTAACATGATATCATAGAAAGTATAAGATAATTTAACTAGATAAACTACATGATGTTTCAAAACCATTCTGTGTACAGAAAATATAACCTCGGTGTTACTCATTTACAAATAATCTATTAGGTTAATAAAAAATATGCATTTCAAAGTGCTCGTAAGTGTAGTGCTACCCCCGCAGGAGCCGCTGATTTGTTGTTGGGATCGGCATATTGAGTTACCTTAATGTGGCGTATGGGTGCAGTTGGAGAACAAAGCAGTGAGCAAAGGTCCAGACAGTGAATAAAGGTTTTCCAATGCTTTATTTCAACATCAACATCAAATGGGAAGAGCAGGTTGATGAAGAAAAGGGAGAACCTTGCAGTGTCAGGCCCGGATATTAATTGAGCAGTCTTTGCTCAATGGAGTACCAAATTATTATTATCACCACTCTAGTTGGAGTGGGTAAAGTGCCCCCGGACAGACCCCTCTCACAAGCCTGGCAGCCGAAGTGTCACTTAGGATTTGCTGGGAGGAACAGATCTCTCTCACAGACCTGGCTCTAGGGCCTCTGCCACCGGCCAATTACTTTAGGTGAGCTATATGGATAAATGGAGCGAATCCTCCCAGTAGGTTTTAGCATAGGTCACCAGATGACAGCAAAACATACCTGTCAACATTCTGGTCACCAGATCCCCGATTGGTTCGTTCAAGCCCTGTTGGACAACCTGCCTCCGGGTTCCCCTCAAGCCGACCCCCCAATCGAACGGCACCCAGCCTGGGATCCTTTCAATAGAACTGGGGACCCAGTAAGTCACTGGAGTCCCTTTTTACCTCCGGATGAGGGTTTGTGTAGACTGCAATTCTGGCCTGTCAGGCCACGCTGGTGGGGTCCATGGATGCGCGCACCCTGAAGGTGGATGCCGCACCTGGAACCGGGACCCCGCGAAAACTTGCCTAGCACATGACACCTGTCACAGATATACCCTCTCCCAGCATGCCCCGCGAGGGAGAAGCTCCTCTAATTGGCTGCTGGGGAAAGTTGCTCTGCAGAACCCCTCTGGTGCCCACTGCTGGCCAGGGATGGTATTGCACCCCTGGAGCACAGACTGACCCAGTGGACGTTTCTGGAGTGACAGAAGTCCCAATTTTAGCAAATTGTGAATGGGAGCAAAGTAACTCTCCCATTCCCCACTAACTTTAGCGTAGTGCCCATACTGAAAGTAAGGGGGTGCTACATAAGCATAGAAAACCAGTAGTTTGTTAAATTTACCTTCCAAGTGTCAGTAACCAAATACTTAGCAAAACCAGATTCTTGCTCCCCTTTTCAATTTATGTGTATCTGCCCTGGGTATGTGTAAGCAATAATTTAATAAAATAGACAATGGCTAAGCCCCCCCCCCCCCTAAATAGCCCTTATATTGCATTATTACTACATTTATGATCCTGCATAAAAACTTCCAGTTTAAAGCCTTTACAAGAGCTGTTCCCCACCTAATCCCTAACTAATCGCAGACAGTAAGAGTTCTTTTTTTAAAAACCCTACCCTGTCTTTTTGTGCACTTAACTCCATGGTCACATGTATCCTTTTTACACAAGAGCTTCTTTCGATGTCTATATCACTTCCTGCATACCCAGAACATTTTTCCTATTGCCTATCCAGCAGTGGGGTCATCTCAGGATCCAGCATATTGACTTCAGCTCAGCTCCACATCATGGGAGGCATTGATGCACAATGTCTCCACCTGATGCTTAATGGAGAAGTGCTCAGTGGTGGAATGTTCAACACTGCCCTGGCAGCATGTAGCGGACCCCATGGCCCCCACCACACATGAAAATGCTGCACATGGGTCAACTGCTCCTCATGTCTATTTTCCCCCTTTTTTTACAGCCCTGATGACCCCCATCTGATCATTCCCCATTCTAACAATGCAGTTAGCAGGCTTGAACATGCATTGTAATATGTGTGAATCCCCATAAGCTAATGTGTATTAGGGTGTTTATTGGTGTATTGAGACAACACCAGCCTGAAGAGAAATGTATCTAATTGCTGCATATCTGATCTTTTTTTTAATACCTAGCACAATTTCTGCCAGGTAGAGTTAAAAATCTCAATGGCTGCATAGACGACAAGTCACTAAAATTGTACTAGTATGACCTTATTTACATTGACAACTGGGACAGCTGTGATTTTACCATATCCAACCACCCAGCTTCAAGTTAATATGGCCATCAACCCTGTTAGAACACACTGACCTGGTGCGGCAAAAATTATATTGCGGGTCTCGTTTCTATCAATGTGAATAGGTCATGCCACAACTGCCACCGTGTGTAATGCACATTGTGGCAATGTGGTGCTGTGCGGCCAATTCTGGCACGTCGCTCCTACATGTAAAAATCATAATTGTTTGCTAGAAAATTACTAAGAACCCCCAAACATTATGTATGTTTTATTAGTAGAGACCCTAGAGCAGGCGAGGGCAAACTCGGCCCTCCAGCTGTTTTGAAACTACAAGTCCCATGAGACATTGCAAGACCCTGACAATCACAGGCATGACTCCTAGAGGCAGAGGCATGATGGGATTTGCAGTTTCACCACAGCTGGAGGGCCGAGATTGCCCACCCCTGCCCTAGAGAATACAATGGTGGTCATTGCAACTTTTCACACTTTAAAAAAAACAAAACAAGTTAGCACAATATTTTTGCATAATGTGAAAGATGATGTTACGCCGAGTAAATAGATACCTAACATGTCACCCTTCAAAATTTCACACGCTCACGGAATGGCGCCAAACTTCGGTACTTAAAAATCCTCATGGGCGACGCTGTAAATTTTTTTTACCGGTTACATGTTTTGAGTTACAGAGAAGGTCTAGGGCTAGAATTATTGATCTCACTATAACGTTCGCATTGATACCTCACATGTGTAGTCTGAACACCGTTTTCATATGTGGGCGGGACTTATGTATGGGTTCTGCGTGCGAGCTATCGGGGACAGGGGCACTTTAAAAAAATAAAAAATGTATTGTTAATTGTAATTTTAACTTTTTACTTTGACAGTTTACATTTTTTTTTTATTTGATCACTTTTATTCCTATTACAAGGAATGTAAACATTCCTTGTAAAAGAAATAAGCATGACAGGTCCTCTTTACAGTGAGATATGGGGTCAATAAGACCCCACATCTCACCTCTAGGCTGGGAAGCCTGAAATAAAAAAATAAAAAAATGATCACCACTTCCCAGCCAAGGCGGTGCCTTTTTTTTTTAAGGCAGAGGCCGGGCGTGACGTCATAACATCATGCCCAGCCTCCGAACGATCATAGAGACTCCGGCGAAAATCTCTGTGGTAGGAACCTGGAGCCGGCGGATCTGTTCTCCGACTCACCAATCGCAGCGGTGAGTCGGTAGAAGCACCGGAGGGCGGCGGGAGGGGGCGTGTCCCCTCTCGCTGCAAGTAAGAACGATTAAGCATTTTTTTTAAATGTTTGTGTTTATATATTTTAGTGGTTTGAGTCACGATGTTAAACTAACAAATTTTAACTTCCGGTTCCGGCGCCGCATGGAGTAACAGCTCCTCTCCTCGGCTCCCGCAGCGCGACCTAATCCGGCCTGAAAAACCCGCCTGAGAAGCCCAGCAGGACCCCCTCCACCTCCGGAGACACCCCACGGTCATTATGGACCGCTTCGTGGAGAAATCGGGTGCGTGCACCCAAACGGCCCAGACGGCGCCGACGGCCTCCCCGCAAATCGAGGCCCCGGTCTCGGCCTACACCGCTACACACGCGACGGCGCCGCACACGGAGATGGAGGTAAGCGGCAGCCCAGCACACCCCCCGGATCCACACACCCCGGGGACACTTCCAGAGGGAGACAACACCACAGAGCGTATAGCCCAAGCAGTGGCTGCTCTTTTAACCCCTATGATAACCGCGTCGGTAGAAAAAGCGGTGAATGCAGGGATGGCGCAGATTCACAGGCAGATCAAGGAGCATGGTGTCAGGCTTAACGATATGGAACACCGCATTTCGAATGCAGAGGAGGAAATTTATCAAGCTCAGGCCACTGAACACGCTCAGGACAAAACTAACCAGTATATACTCCAAAAGCTGGATGATTTAGAAAATAGGGCCAGAAGAAGTAACCTTCGCTTTGTAGGGGTCCCTGAAGCACTCCAATCATCCGCTCTCGCAGACTTCTGCGCGCAACGCATACCCGAGGCCCTGGGCCTCCCAGGCCCCTGTGCAGTGGAAAGGGCCCACCGAATGGGAGCATTCAACTCAGACCGCAAAACGCCCCGACCTATCATTGCCAAATATTTGAATTATGCTGACAAGTCCCTCATCTTGCAAAAGTTTAGACAAGCCAGACAAGTCCAGATTGATGGGATAAAAGTCCTGATTTTTGCTGATTACTCTATGGAGGTATCCAAAAAGAGGAAAGCATTCCAGCAGGTGTGCTCTGAACTTTTTAAGCAGCAAGTGAAATTCACTTTGGCCTTCCCGGCCATACTCCGCCTCAGAGCCCCAAACGGGGAGCAACTATCCTTCCATGACCCCTCAGAAGCTGAGGCATTCCTACGCTCCCACTACCATGGTCGGCAATCCCAATCCCCCTCAAAACCCCCCCCGCTCAACCGTCCACTGGACCAGAGAAGCCCACGCAAAGAATCGCCCAAACGCTTCAGGGCCATGACCTCTGACCCATCCCGGATCACCCTAAATTTGACCTGATCCAGCTTTTATACGTTATAATACACTTTCTTGTCCTTCATCCGAACCGGAGGGATCACCCCGGCCGCTCCTCCCTTCTCTGGCCGAAATCCCGCTCCTGGTTAATTTACGCTATGGGGCCCACATTGTCCCCCCCCCCCAACTCCGTCTACACGGGACATGACTCCAGGCAATCATCCAAACGAGGTACACCCTTCTGCACACTACTTGTCATGTAATGAACTCATCTGCAGGGCCTCGGCTACATGCTTCATTGCTGTATTCGTCCCTATTCAGTCAAAATGTTTAGTAATTGCATTGTCTGGGATCTGTGCTATTGCAACTGCCAGTTTGATGTTTCACTTATGTAACCATCCCCTGGCTTCACTGCGTACTCTGCTTTTAATCTCCCTTGCTATCGGTACTTCCTAGCCGCATGAATCTGCCTACCCAGTTTCGGGCTCTCAGAATTCATGCCAGCTGTGTCGTGGCATGGGAGTCGGACTTCGCAGTGACCCCATGCGGAAAAAAGCGAAGTTCTCACATTTACTGTTATGTTTGATGTTATTTTTTCTGTTTTATGCTCCCCCCCTCCCCTTCCCTGTTATCCCCACTACCCCAAGCACTCATGCTCACGTACGTTCTCTGACGCCAAACCCAGGTGACTCAATTATTCCCCCCCTCCTAGGTCGGGTAACCCTCTCGCGGACAGCCCCTCTCCGTGCCAACTTCTATACAATGCCTTCTCAGACCGTCTCTTTCAATGACCCAATAACATGAAAATAGTATCTTGGAATGTAAAGGGCCTTAGATCCCCCAATAAGAGGATGAAAATCTTGCGCCACCTCAAAAGACTTAAAACTGACATAGCACTCCTACAGGAAACCCACCTGTCCACTTCCGACTTTCACCGCATGCAAAGACTGTGGGTAGGCACAGTCCTGGGCTCTGATGCAGTTGCCCGTAAGGCAGGAGTTCTCCTGCTAATCCATAAAAATCTACCGTGTACGGTTCTAGCTGTAAAAACTGACGCAGATGGCCGACTTCTAACTGCTCATGTGCAAATAGGAACGAAGGAACTAATGATCTCCAATGTATATGCCCCCAATAGCCCCGGAAAGACTTTCTACAATACTTTGACCACTTGGCTGCTTCAAAACCCCCACCTCCCCCATCTGGTAGGGGGCGACTTCAACGACGTCATCCACCAGATAGATGACAGATCAACCCCTAAACACACAGGGACCCGAACTGTTTCTCTCACACCTTCCCTTTTTGCGTCCACCATGGACTCCCTTCACCTTCGTGACCTGTGGCGCCTACAACATCCTGCAGATAGGGAATTCACTTTCTATTCCAACCCCCACTCCGTTTTTACTCGCATTGACTATTTCTTCGGCTCTGACAATCTCATCCCTCTGATGTCCTACACTGATGTATTAGACATAGCCATATCAGATCACGCCCCGATCCTTCTGACTATGGACAACCTCGACCTGCCCCCCCACCCCCGGATCTGGCGCTTCCCCTCATACCTCTACAACCTAACCGACTTCCAGCAATCCATGGAGAAGGCTTGGTTAGAATATTCCTCAGCCAATGCCTCCCACTCCGACAATCCAAACCTCTTCTGGGACGCCGGCAAGGCTTTCCTCAGAGGTCAGATCATCTCCTATGCCTCCTCTTTTAAACGTCATGCATTATCACGTTACAAATTAGCCAGCTCCAGACTACACAAAGCCCAGAGGGCTTTGTACTCCTCCGGCTCCCCCAATGACAGAGAAGAGTGGCTAGCAGCGAAAAGTTCCTTTGACACCTGGGCAGACACCATTGAATTGACCAAAAAAGCAAACCTAGACGCTACCCTACACAGGTTCGGGAACAAATCGGGCAAACTCCTCTCCAGACTCTGCAAGGGCTCCTTCCGACCCACCCATATCACGTCCCTAAGAGACTCCAAAGGTACCGTACACACCACACCATCCACTATAAACAAGACGATGCTTCAGTACTACTCAACCCTCTATGCCCCAGACCCAATTGATAGACAGGCGGCCCAAGCCTTTTTGGATAACCTAAACCTTCCCACGGTCACTCCCTCCCAACTAGAGACCCTTAACGCCCCCATTACCCTCTCAGAAGTATCTAACACCATCCGCAAAATTACCCCCTCCAAGGCCCCTGGCCCTGATGGCTTTACGGGTGAATTCTACAAGACCCTTCAAACTCTAGTAGAACCTACCCTTCACAAAGTATATTCAGACATGTGGTCCGGCGGTCCTTACTTGCCGTCAGGTAACCAGGCCATCATCAAATTACTATCGAAGAAGGGCAAGGACCCCTTGGAGCCAGGATCTTATAGACCCATCTCCCTACTTAACCTGGATGTCAAGATCCTATCGAAAATCATATCGAATCGACTATCTGACATCATCCCCTCCCTGATTCACCCTGCACAATCAGGCTTTGTGAAGGGCAGAACAGCCACCCTTAACATACGTAAAGTTATGCTGGCCTTGGAACATGCTAAGCATCACCCAAATGGCGATTATGCCATCATAACTTTAGATGCGGAAAAAGCCTTTGACAATGTCAGCTTTGATTGGCTTGCCCTGACTATGTCAAAGATGGGCTTCTCGGGTCCCTTCTGCCACCTCATAAACTCCATGTACTCCTCCCCCACGGCGAAACTAGTGGCAGCGGGCCTACTCTCGGAAGAATTTCGTCTACACAAAGGCACACGTCAAGGCTGCCCTCTATCGCCACTCTTATTTAACATTGCCTTAGAACCCTTATCCAGACACCTCATCCAGGTAGCACCTCTTCACGGTATCCCTATCGGCGACTATGACCTACGCTCCTCCCTCTTTGCGGACGACGTCCTTATTTTCTCGGCCGACCCCTCCTCCGATATGTCCACTATCAAAAGAGTTTTTGACACTTTCCGAACCTGCTCAGGCTTACGCATAAACTATGGCAAAAGTGAGATACTCCCGCTAGGGAGTGCCCCCCCCCCCCTCATGGTCACATCACTCAATCTTTTCTGTTGCTAAATCACATATCACCTACTTGGGTATATCAATAGGAAAGACGCCCTCTTCCCTATATTGTCTGAACTATCCCCCCCTGCTTGCAAAAATCTCGCAAGAACTGGCAAACTGGATGGATCTGCCCCTCTCGCTCCTGGGCAGGTGTCACCTTATCAAAATGGTCAGCTTTGCTCGGCTGCTGTATCCAATGCAGACTATACCTCTGCTCCTCCGGCATAAGGATATCATGCATCTTGAATCGGCTGTCTCAAAATTTATTTGGCGAGGTAAAAGACCCCGCATTGCTCTAAAGAAACTCTACCTGCCCAGACGCGAAGGGGGTGTTAGCCTTCCTAATGTAAGAACCTATAATTTAGCCTGCTTAATGAGAATCGGTCTAGACTGGATCACGCAATCCTCACGTTACTCCAACTACCCCCTGGAAGCTGCCATGGCTCATCCCTTCTCCCTCATAGCTCTCCTTCATAGTAAATGGAAATCGGTCCCAACACTGTATCAACACAACCTCCTGCTAAGGGACACTGCTATTGCCTGGAGGGAAATCAGAAAGAGTCTTCGGCTGCCCCTCTACATATCTCGCCATGTCCCAATCCAGGGAAACCCAAATTTCCCCCCAGGCATGGACTACAAACCTTTCAAAATCTGGCAAGACAAAGGCCTCACCAAGTTCTCATCCCTCTGTGACGCAACAACCGGTCGTCCCTTACCCTTTAAAACGGTGGCTACCACCTTCTCGCTCCCTCCCTCCCATGTGTTTCACTTCTGGCAATGCATCAACTACTTAAAGGCCACCTGCACTGCGGCCAACAACCGTTTCTCCCCCAACTTCTCCGACCAGCTCATCGCAGAAGACTCATACAGGATCTCGGCCATCTACAGACCCCTACTCCTCAAAACCACTCCTCCCTTGCGTGCCTCATCCGCAGCTAATTGGGGCAGAGACTTCCCAGATGACAACTTAGTCAATAAGCTACTTCAAGGCCTCAACAAGGTCCAACGTTTGACCCCCAATGAAATCTGGAGAGAAACTCAACTGAAAATCGTCCACCGGGCGCACATACCCTTTCTCTACTCCACGACGGACCCTGAGGTCGCAAAATGCCCCCTGTGTCATCATCAGAGACCTTCCCTGACCCACCGTTTTTGGTCATGCTCGTTCATATCTTCCTTTTGGGACCAGGTACTGGCCTATATCTTCAACATTACTTTATTAAAACTACCCAAAAACCCTCTGCTTCTTATCTTTGGCTATTGGGATCCTCTACTACTGCAATGGTCCCCACAGGCACGCCCACTTACGCCGGCCCACCCGGCACCTGCAAGTCCCAACAAAGACTGGTCTCTGCTATGTCTCCTGGTCGCACGGAGAGCCATCTTAAAAAACTGGACGTCCGCCCTCCCTCCCACGGCAACCCAAGTGCAACATGAGCTACTCCTCCTCCTCTACAGGGAACGTGCAACCACCGACTTCAACCGCAAACTCTCTAAATCTCGTTTCCTGGCAACATGGGAACTCTTTATGCAAGCTACGCTATCTGCGGAGGAATGCTCTAATTTTGGTCAATACACCTTCTCTTTTTTCAGATCCCCCCCACCGTCCAGACCTAGGAGGAACAGTTCACCATGAGGATCATTCCTTGAGTCGCCACAACACCCCCCCCCCCACCCCCACCCCCCCTGAGTGCCCCCCCCCCTCCCTTCAGAGTATTTCATATAGGCCGCTTATATACATCCTTAGATCCCACGGTATTTCTCTGGCCCTCACCAATGAGCAAGATCCATCCAGAGTTGATTGTTCTATTGTAAAGCTTTAACCATGCGTTATTTGTTTGTTCCTATGTGGTTTCCTCTTTACATGCACACCTGGTGGGTCCAAGGTCGACTCGTGCTTTATACCTGCAGGTCAACCCCACCTACCCTTCCCCTAATATTACCCGATTGGGTATACCCTCTGCAAACATGTTGACCTGCGGAATGTATTTCCCTATGTTTCCAGAAGCTGTGTAAAGCACCTTTGTATGATGTATGTAATCTAACTGTACCATGTTCGGTACGCCTGCCATCACCCTATATGTATCCTTTTCCTTTTGTATGTCTCTCAAAACTTAATAAAAAATATTTAAAAAAAAAAAAACTAACAAATTTTAATTTAATTTAACATGATGGTTGCCTTTACATTTATATTGATTTTAGTGATGGTTTATGTTGGTAATAGGGACATAGATATTTATATGTTTACCATATACTAATCTGTACTTCATCTATAATCTAACTGGTCTGTAGAACCTGTTTCACATTAAGTTTATGACATATATATGTATCTGTGCAATTACCATACATACACAGCTGTGTTATGTGAGTGGGGAGGTTTATCATCTAACCGTGTGGTTTTAATAACACACGACTATAGATATATGTACTGTATGTGTTTATATTAGGGACACATGCCCCTATATACATAGAACAGCACATTTACATTTCTACCACTAATGTACATGCATTCACATACATGTCTCCATACACTGACATACATATGGCTGAATTATGTCCAGCAGCACATTAATTAACTAACATAGTTACGAATTCCATTATTTCCTACCTTTGGTTCCATACACTCATACCATTGGGACCTACACCATCATTATTATTATTATCATTAACACGTATCGTATTCACGATAACATGTATCGTATTCACCCCGCTCCCTAGGGAGCGGGGTCTCCACACAGACGGCATATCATAACGATTTAACGTTTAAATCAATCCATCTGTGGGTATACACCATACACCCATACAGATGGCATAATATAATGATTTAAAAGTTAACTCAATCCATCTGTAGGTATACACCTATGAGATATGTTACATGTTAACGCTCATTGGCTACTCCAATATCTATAAGGTGTTAATATTATGCAGGTGTCCACACACGCCCATATGGATCCCACCCTTTTATGTGTTCACCACCTAGCTAAATATATATAATTAAATGAGTCAGGAATAAATAACAGTCACTATTTGTTTTTGATAAATACTAGTAAATAGACACGGTCACATAGATTTACTTTAATTACTTATCTATTTATTTATCTATTTGTTTATTAATTTATTTCCATGTTATTTAACCTTTCTACCTACTCACTAAATATTCACATTCAATATATTCACTTTTATATGGGTATATAGAGGCTTAGGTATATATACATACACATATTTATATCACATTATACTTTCCTTTTCACAATTTAGATCTATTTATTTAGTCCTATTATATATTTCACATATGTTTTCGCACATAGAATCGATAATGGCACATTATATAATAACATTTGCTGTTTAAGACTGGTTTGTGTTCACAGAATGTGTTGAGATTTCAGGTAGTCAATTGAACTCAATTGATCAATTAATTAAGCACATTTTCTGGTCACATGGTCCAAAAGGAAATAGTATTTAAGCACTATTCATTTCTGTGATTATTATTATTATTAAATATGACTAAGCACTGTTTATTAGTGTGAAACGCGTCAACACTTCTGTCCGTTCTGATCTGCTGTGGCATGTGTATTTTTCAATCCATTTTTGAATAAAGGCAAAAACTTTTTTTGGAGTGCGGTTGTCTAGAATTTCTTCCCATTTTCATAAGAACGATCAAGCGGTGGAACAGCTATGATCATTTTTACGGTGCAGGGAATCGTTGGCACTAAAAGACGATATCTGAATGATGCCTGTAGCTGTATGCATCATTCAGATATCCCCACTCAAAGTAAAGGACGTCCATAGACGTACCTTGGGCGGGAAGTGGTTAAAGGGTTAAAAAAAAAGTATCCAGGAGGCAAAATATTGCCTGACACGCCTGTCATGCATCTGAAAAGTGGTTCAATGCAGATCACTATTCAGAACGGCAGCAATGGTGGCCGCAAGTGTAAATGAGCCCTATATTCTAAAAACGGGTATTTACTTTGATGCAATTGTTACACATTCCACACCATGTTCTTCTAAAGCTATCATCGACTGCACTGACAAAGAGCAAAAGAGCGGGGAAATTCTGATCTCACAGTCTGGTAAATATTTAACTGTATGTTTACTTTCACATTACGTGTCAACAAGAGCGGCAAAAAAAAAGAGAAGTTAATCCTTGTTGTTATTAACTTTCAGAGACACTGATACCTTGCCCTACTGTGCCACAGACTTAGAATGAAAATGACCTCAGAATAACTATTTTCATCATTTTCAGTAAAGGGAAGTGAATATCTTCGGCCATTCCTCATGCATGGAACTGTCCTCCATTAAAGCTTGGCACATATAACATAAAACAATGGACTTCAGTAATGAAAGGTAATTCTTTTCACACATGAATAACAATCCAGTGTGTACTATATACTGTATAATCATTTATGCTCAGGTTTTTTTTTTTCTTATTATATGTATTTATTGTATTTCATGCATTAATAATATTAGGCAGTAATGATAGACATATGAATTCGAAGTAGTAAACTACACTAAGTTTATTCACTAATTGCCTTGGGTAGAAATTATCAATTAAACGACCGCCTATAGCAGGAAAAGTCATGATAGATAGAGCAATTAATGTTGCCAGTAGTAGAAAGTTCAAGCTTTCTGTACTTCTGTATTTTTCTAAGAGGAATAAAATCAGCACAGTTCACATGGAAAAAGCCAATACAATGTTTATATTACGTTTAAAATAATATATGCAATATAAATTAACATTTACATTTTTAATTTTTCTGAATTTTCAAGTAACCTTGTCACCATAGGGTATGTTTATAGTTTTATGTACCTAAAAAGCCCACTTGATTGGTTTTTCTTACCTTTTTTCTGTCGTACATTTAATTGGAGTACCGTATTTATCGGCGTATAACACGCACAGGTGTATAACACGCACGCTAACTTTAAGAGGGAAGTTTCAGGGAAAAAACTTTCCATAGCCCCCTGCGTATAACACGCAGGCATAGTTTACAATCTATTTTCAGGGTAAAAAAGTGAGTGTTAGGCTGCATTCACACCTAGGCGTTTTTATGCCCGACGCCCCACGCTATTGCAACCTGCAATACGCTGGAGGGGTGATTTAACATTGTCGGCTATGGAGATGGTTCACATCTCCACGCTGAACGCCGAAACGCCGAACGCCTGAAGCTGAAAACAAGTCCCGGACCCTTTTTTCAGGCGGCTTTCGGGGTTTGGCATAGCCCACAATGTTAAATCACTCCTCCAGCGTATTGTAGGCTAAAAAACGCTGCATTATGTCGCGGCAAATCGCTGTACAATACGCCGCGTTCAGGTGTGAATGCAGCCTTATACGCCAATAAATACAGTATTTATTGGGCTGTCAATTTGAAACCAGAAACTCCCAGGACATCTAGTTTCCCCGTTGATCCCCGCCAGTGTTTCCAACTGTCAGTATTTTTACTGGCAACCAGCAAAAAATGGCCACTTTTCTCCTGCCAGTAAATGCTAGTAAGGGGAAAAGGTTGCCAGTAAAAAATATGGCTGTGACGCTTGGCTTGGAATTGGGTCCGGAGCGGGCCAGGATCATCCAAGTGCCTGCTACAGTGTGTTCAGGTGGTACCGACTTGGGGCGGGTCTGGCGGAGGCAGTGCCTGAGCATGTCGTGTGATGTCATGGTGCAAAGGAGCCGAGTCGAGTGGCCAGAGCCTCATTAGCGGTTCTGTGGGACAGGCGCAAAGCATGCTGGGAGCGGGCCTGTCAGTGCTGTTTGGACTGGAGGGGACTGAGAGGACCACCTGGCATGGAGAGAGATTGTCACTGGGAATCAGGATGGCACGTGTCAGTGATCTGTGCTGCTGCACACTTCTGTCAGTGTCACTTTGAGAGTCCATTTCATATGGGATATGTGCGTGTGTCGCTTCCTTCCCCATAGTTCTGTCCCTGAGCCACTTACTTTATTGGAAAAAAAAATAAGAAATATTATTTTTGGCTTAATGTCTATTGCTAATTGCATATTGTACTTATTTGTAGCCTAAATACTGAAATTTTAACTTACATTTGTAATTTTGTAACTTTTGGAAATGCCAGTAAAAACTTGGCTGTGCCAGTAAATTTTAGGTGTTGTGTCAGTAAATTTCAATCTGGTAGATTGGCAACACTGATCCCTGCTGAGCAGGCGGCTGACAAGTCTGTGTCCGCTCTGCACAGCCCACTGCTCTCTGTGGATTGGTCAGATGGAAACAGACTGCATGTCTGTTTCCATCTGATTGTCATCCGATCCATCAGACAGATGCCGAATGTGTCCCAATCCGTCTGTTTTTAGCGGATCGGATGCCAGCGGGTTACAGCATACCCCACATTTGCCACCCCATAGAGAATAATGGGTGGTCTGATAGGGTCCACCTGAAAAGTGGTGGTGCCGGTGTGAAAGGGGCCTTTTTCAGAACTTCCTGGGCACTGCAGGTCCTAGGACATCTATCAGGTTCTATTGCAGTCCGTGTCCCTGTTTCGGATAACACCTTCTCTATTTGTCTTTTTGACCATTATCACTGAAAAAGTAAAAGAAAATCCCAAATGAGTTGAGTTGTTACCAGAACAGGAATAGAGGAGAAATCTTTCAATGGGGACAAGAGTTCTGATGACCCTGGCTAATACCAGGGATTTCCCTCACTTTGGAGTGATTTGCTCTCACTCGTTGTAGCTGTGGTGGCCATGGGACAGGAAATGAAGGAACATCTCACCAATGGGGCACAGATGCCCAAAAACTGACAGGGGCTATAGCCCTTCATTATTCTATCAAAAATTGAAAAAAGTTTTTTAGTTGTACTTTTATGTTCAGTTTTCACTGGGATAAAGCTGAATGAGCTGGGAATTTGCTCTGATTTTGTCTTAGGCCTCGTACACACGACCGAGGAACTCGTCGGAAAAGACACATCGTTTTCCTCGACGAGTTCCTTGTTAGACTTGTCGAGGAACTCGACAAGCTTGCTTTGCGTACACACTGTCAAGACCAAATCTCCTCGTTCTCAAACGCGGTGACGTACAACACATATAATGGCAGGGGAAGTTCGATTCCACTGGCACAACCCTTGGGGCTGCTTTTGCTAATCTCATGTTACTGCGTGTTAAGTAAAAGTTTGGTAAGAGACGATTTGCACTTTTCAGTCTGTTACAGCGTGAAAAATGTGCTATCTCCATTACAAATGCTACTTTTACCGAAGGTGCGCTCCCGTCTCATACTTTATTCTGAGCATGCGCGGGTTTCTAAGCATTTCTTAGCATACACACGCTCGCGTTTCTCGTCGAAAACCAGCCCGAAGAGGAACACGACGAGGAAATTGAGACTCCCGTTGAGGAAAAAGAGACCTTGTTTTTTTTCCACGTCGAGTTCCTCGACGGTTTCCTCGATGAAAAACGTACACCCGACCGTTTTCCTCGGCAAAAAAGCTCTCCCACCAAGTCTCTTGATGGATTCTGTCGAGTTTCTCGGTCGTGTGTACGAGGCCTTACAGGTGTTGCCCTTCCATGTGCTGTTTGCTATGAAGGCCAGTTATAGATGGGGACAGGGGCCATTTTGCTTGTTACTGGTGTAAATATTAGTGAGGGGACACACTGGACACCTTTGCTGACATTGTGCTATGTGCTGGGTGTCCAGTGTGCCCACCTGTCCCCTATCCATCCATTAGAATGCATGTGCTCCCACTGCAGTGTTGCCAACCTACCAGATTGAAATTTACTGGCACGACACCCGAAATTTACTGGCGCAGCCACGTTTTTACTGGCATTTCACAAAAGTTACGAAATTTAATTTTTAGGAGCACATTTCAGTATTTAGGCTACAAACAAGTACGCTAGGCAAATAGCAATGTGATTCAAGGTAGATATTAAGGTAAAAAAACATATTTTTGTTATTTTCGATATCATAAGGGCAAATTATTTAGTCACATCACCCCCTGCCTCCATCCCCCTCTGCCACCAACACCCCCTGCCTTCACTCCCCTCTGCGGTGCCACAATCTCCCTCTGCCTCCAGTCACCCCCTGCCTCCACATCCCTCTGCGGTGCCACCGCAGCCACCATCACCCCCTGCCTCCAATAACCCCCTGCCTCCAATCTCCATGCGCAGTTCGATCTCGGCTATTTTTATTGGCACATTCCCGTAACCACGGACATTTACGAACGGGGGGAAAAAGTGCAGTTTTTACGAACTGTCAGTAAAAATACGGACGGTTGGCAACACTGTCCCACTGTTGGAGACTCTTATAAATTTGCAAGGGTTAGGACTGCAGGTAATACAGGGTGCCGTGAAGGGGCCCTGCAGCTTGCAAATGTGTTCTAACTGAACCCTTGTTTTAATGCATACTGTTAGACCTCGTACACACGACCGGTTTCCTCGGCAGAATCCATCAAGAAACTTGGTGGGAGAGATTTTTTGCAGAGGAAACCGGTCGTGTGTACATTTTTCATCGAGGAAACTGTCAAGGAACTCGACGAGCCAAAAAGAGAGCAAGTTCTCTATTTCCTCGACGGGGGTCTAAAATTGACTCGTCTAATTCCTTGTCAAGCGTGTATGTGCTAAGAAACCCGCGCTTGCTCAGAATAAAGTATGAGACGGGAGTAAAAGTAAAATTTGTAATGGAGATAACACATTTTTCAAGCTGTAACAGACTGAAAAGTGCAAATCGTCTCTTAACAAACTTTTACTTAACACGCAAACACATGAAATTAGCAAAAGCAGCCCCAAGAGTTGTGCCAGTGGAATCGAACTTCCCCTGCCGTTGTATGTGTTGTATGTCACCACGTTTGAGAAGGAGGAGATTTTGTCTTGACAGTGTGTACGCAAAGCAAGCTTGTCGAGTTCCTCGACAAGTCTAACAAGGAACTCGACGAGGAAAACGATGTGTTTTGCCCGACGAGTTCCTCGGTCGTGTGTGCGAGGCCTTAGACAGTGTAATTTGGTTGGTAAGAAGACTGGTTGGTGAGTTGAGCTGGGAATTTGCTCTGGTTTTGTCTTGCATGTGTTGCCCTTCCATGTGCTCCTTGCTGTGAAGGCCAGTTATGGATGGGGCAGGGGCCATTTTGTTTGTTACTGGTGTAAATATTGGTGAGGGGACACACTGGACTCCTTTGCTGCCAATGTGCTATATGCTGGGTGTCCAGTGTGCCCCTGTGCCTTTAAGGAGGACTGGGCTACCTCCAGACCCACCTCCCCTTATCTATTCATTAGAATGCATGTGCTCCCACTGTTGAAGACTCTCATAAACTTACAAGGGTTAGGACTGCAGGTAATGTGTTTGCAAATGTGTGCTAACTAAACCCCTATTTTAACGCATATTGTAAAACATGTCAAAGTATTTATATTTCTGTTCATCCAGTCCTGAGTTTTACAAATCTCTATCACACAGCATAGCCCCGTCTGGAAGGACTAGAGACCTGATTTGTCTCTGTTGCAGAGAGGTTATCCAGTGGGTATAGAAAAGAATCACCCCCCTTTACAAGTACTCGTGCAAATGTTTAGTATCTGCACCGATATCAGTATTGGTGCAACCCTAATAGAAACCTCTGGAGGAACCCTGGTTGAGAATGGCTGCTTAGTGTGTTAGTCCATGAAATTGTATCTACCGGAGAAAGAAATGTTTACTTAACATAGATAAACAATAGAGAACATTAACAATCATAACTGACATTTACTGCTTAACAATATTTGTAGAAGAAGGCAGATAAAGTGCAAAAGTTCAGCTATATTATCTCTAGTTACAACGTAGTTTATCCGCTTACTGACTGCTACACAAACGTATACGTCCACAGAATGGCACGGCTGGGCAAATGGGTGTAATATATATATTATATATATATATATATATATATATATATACGTCCATATATACGTCTCCTTTAATTTGCCGCTGTGTCCCGAGCTCCGTGACCGTGCCCGCGGGACCTGCGGACTCAATGTCCGCCAGTGTCCCACGAACAGGTCACAGAGCTGAAGAACAGGGAGATGTCAGTGTAAACACAACATCTCCTCGTTCTTCCTAGTGACATGTCACTGATCGTCTGTTCTCTCTCTTCGGGAACAGCGATCAGTGACGTGTCACTTGTAGCCACGCCCCTTAACAGTCAGAAGCACTCCTTAGGACACACTTAACCCCTTCAGCGCCCCTACAGGTTAACCCCTTCACTGCCAATGTCATTTTTACAGTAATCAGTGCATTTTTATAGCACTGATCGCTGTAAAAATTACGATGGCCCCAAAATGGTGTCAAAAGTATCCGATGTGTCCAGGGATGGACTGGCCATAGGGACTACAGGGAGTTTCCCAGGGGGGCCGATGGCTCAGTGGGCCGTTTTTTAAAACGGAGACTCTCTTAGACCCCCCTGTCTTTTAGTCCCCCTCTCTGTCTCTCAGTCCCCCCCCTCTGTCTCTCAGTCCCTGTGTCTCTCAGTCCCCCCTCTTTTAGCCCCCTCCTCTGTCTCTCAGCCCCCTCTATCTCTCAGAGCCCCCCTCTGTCTCTCAGCTCCCCCCCTCTGTCTCTCAGCTCTCACTTCTGTCTCATTCACTCCCTGACTCTTATACTGCTTTCACACTGGGGCAGGCATTGACGGTAAAACACTGCTAGTTTTAGCAGCACTTTAATATCGTTTTAGCTGCACTATTCGGCGTCTAGCAGGCACTTTTAACCCCCACTAACAGCCGAATTCAAGGTTAAATGCGCCCATGTAGCGCTGCTGCCGAAGTGCTTTGCAGGCGCTTCAGCAGCAGTGGCCATTCATTTCAATGGGCAGGAGCGGTTTGTACGCCGCTCTTCCACCACCCCAAAGATGCTGCTTGGAGGACTTTTTTTTAACACCCAGGCAGCGCCCCAGTGTGAAAGCACTCAGGCTTTAAATGCAGATGTATCCTAGGAGATCAGAAGGTTCTGAGATGCAGTGACTTCCATGTCTGCCATACTCTCCACAAGACTAATCTAGATAAAAAATATAATTTCTACTGTATATCACTTGAATAAGTGTTTGCTATGACTGTGTTATATTTGTAATCTAATGATGACTGATATCATAATAATACAACAATATTACAACTGTTTTCACAGAAATATCCTGGAAAATGGCACCTGTAACCCTCAAATCGATATGGATTTATTTTTGCATTATTCTATTATCCCATCAGTGAGTATTTGGGGTTTTAAAAGTTAAGAATTATACCACATTAACCGCTTAACCACTGGGCACTTAAACCCCCTTGCTAACCAGATAAATTTTCAGCTTTCGGTGCTCTCACAATTTGAATGACAATTACTCAGTCAGTCATACAACACTGTACCCATATAACATTTTTGTCTTTTTTTTCACACAAATAGAGCTTTCTTTTGGTAGTATTTAATCACCATTTGGTTTTTTATTTTTTGCGCTATAAAAGAAAAAAGACTGAAAATTCTGTAAAAAAAAATGAATTTTCTCGTTTCTGTTATAAAATTTATAAAATTTGTAATTTTTCTTCATAAATTTTGGCCAAAATGTATACTGCTACATATCTTTGGTAAAAATAAGTACAAATTGGTGGATATTATTTGGTCTTTGTGAAAGTTATAGAGTCCACAAGCTATGGTACCAATATCTGAAAATTTATCACACCTGAAGTACTGACAGCCTATCTCATTTCTTGAGACCCTAACATGCCAGAAAAGTACAAATAGTACTTAGAATAGTACTATAGTATTTAGAAAGAGGCATTGTGAGTTTTTTGAAGTTGTCATTTTTTTCCCCACAATTCTTTGCATAATCAAGATATTTTTTCTTTTTTTTTTTTTAATTTTCATATTAGCAGGTTATTTCTCACACACAGCATATGCATGCCACAAATTACACGCCAAAACACATTCTACTATTACTCCTGAGTATGGCGATACCACATGTGTGAGACCTTTACACAGCGTGGCCACATACAGAGGCCCAACATGCAGGGAGCACCTTCAGGCGTTCTGGAGAACCCAGGCCAATTCTGACATTTCTCTCTTACGTGTAAAAATCATCACTTATTTGCTAGAAAATTACATAAAACCCCAAAACCTTTTATATGATTTTTTAGCAAAGACCCTAGAGAATACAATGGCGGTCATTACAATTGTTTATCTCGCATGGTATTTGCGCAGCAATTTTTCGAACGTGTTTTTAAAAAAAAAAATGTTTTGTGCTTAAAAAAAAACAAAACAGTAAAGTTAGCCCTATGTTTTTGCATAATATGACAGATGAAGTTACGCCGAGTAAATAGATACCTAAAAAATATTTTATTGTTAATTTTACTTTATTTATTTTAGTTTGACACTTTTTTCCCCAAACATTTTTTTTTTTTATCACTTTTATTCCTATTATAAGGAATGTAAACATCCCTTGTAATAGGAATATAGAATGACAGGTCCTCTTTACAGTGAGATGTGGGGTCAATAAGACCCTACATCTCACCTCTAGGCTGAGAAGCCTGAAATAAAAAAATAAAAAAAGATCCTGGCTTTGATCGTAGCGGTGAGTCGGTAGAAGCATCGGAGGGTGGCGGGAGGGGGGGGGGCGTATTGCGGGGTATTGCAGAGTGAGTATTGCAGGGTATTGCAGGGTATTGCAGAGTATTGGCAGGGTATTGCAGAGTATTGGCAGGGTATTGCAGAGTATTGGCAGGGTATTGCAGAGTATTGGCAGGGTATTTAGAGGAAGAGGTACTCATGGATCCAATGACTGTAGTATTGGCCACATCCCTGGGCAACATATGACAAAAGAAAATATTCCCCCTGGGTGGGACTTTACAAGCCAAACACAGTGGCCCAGATTCAGGTACATTTGCGCTATATTTGCGGAGGTGCAGGGCAACGATTTTGCCCTGCGCCCCCGCAAATATTTTGCGCTGCCCTCGATTCACGGAGCAGTAGCTCCGTAAATTGCGAGGGCGGGCCGGCAAAATTGAGCCGCGTAAGCGCGCGCAATGTAAATGATCCCGCTGGGGGCAGAAATCATTTAAATTAGGCGCGCTCCCGTGCCGAGCGTAGAGCGCATGCGCTGTCGGGAAACTTTCCTGACGTGCATTGCGGCAAATGACGTTGCAAGGACGTCATTTGCTTCAAAGTGAACGTGAATGGCGTCCAGCGCCATTCACGAATTACTTACGCAAACGACGTGAAATTCAAATTTCACGTCGCGGGAAGGGCGGCTATACTTTAGCATTGGCTGCGCCTGCTATTAGCAGGAGCAGCCTTACGCTAAAGATGCCGTACGGAAACTCCGTACCTTGCGTACGCAGGGCCCGCGCAACTTTGTGAATCGGTGTTAGTATGCAATTTGCATACTATGCGCTGATCACAATGGGAGCGCCCCCTAGCGGTCAACGCAAGAATGCAGCCTCAAATCTGCGTGGCATAAGAGCCTTATGCCACGCAAATTTTAGGCTGCAGTCGGCGTAGCAATGTTCCTGAATCAGGAGCATTCACTACGCCGGAGCAAGTAAGCAATTGCGCCGTGTAACCTATGGTTACACGGGCGCAATTGCTTCTTGAATCTGGCCCAGTGTTGGTAAAAAATAAGATCTTTAATGGGACAAGACATACATATTGGCAGTTGATAAAAGCACACAATGCGCACCTAGGTGCATATAAAAGCAACAAATGTACAAAATACAAAATTAATGCCACCAAAACAATACATGTGCCATGGATGGCGAAAAAAGAGCAAAACAAAAAAGCACTCTCCTAGTGGGTGATTTTGGTTAACAAACCATCATCAGGGAGCAGAGTAGTGCAAGTTGTAGTTCTGTTCATAATGAAATGATAGAGAACACATCATAAAACACTGTACATACAAAAGGGGCACTAAGTTAAAAACATGTTCGAGAGATGTAGCATATGGCAAACGGATAACATACCAAACCACGTGGTGGACTGGGAGTTAGGCTAAGTTCAATCCAAGAGTTATGTGGGAGTGAAGTAGCGTCCGAGCATCCCTCATTGCCTGGTTGTGAAACAAATAAAAATAGTATAGTAACTATAATAGTTATATGCTAAGCACCCATAGCCAACATGGAATAGTAAGCATAGGTGTGCAGAGCATGGGCAGCCTTAACTTAGGATAGGGGTCTAAACAGGAAAGAAGGGGAAAAAAAAGAAAGAGGTCAAAGGGGGTGAGGTGACCCAAGTATAAAAATGGAAAGAGCATTGATGGTGCTAGTATACAATAATTAGCTATCAAAATAGGGTAAAGCTGGCCATAAATGGGCAAGAGTATGTAAAGAGGGGGAAAGGAAAATAGTTACCAGAGAGGTGGAAATTAGAGAGGCCCAGGACCTGCTGGTGTTTAGCCAGCAGTTCTGCCCAGTTCCAAGAACTCGTCGTTAACCCATTCCCCTTTAAGGTCTAAATAAACCTAAAACACTCAAAAACACTCAAGCGGGGTCCTTCTAAAATGGAATGACCCCGCTCCCCCAACGGTGCAACAATGGAGAGCCCTGGTAGATGCAGCCCTGCCACTCTATAAATTAACCTACCTAGGCCATAATTGGCCCAAGAAATTTGGAAAACTTTGGGCCGCGTGGATTTGGGTGCAGCAGATCACTGTGGAGTAATAACTAAGGAAGGGAGGTGCTTACTTTGGGGTACTCTGGGACGCAACTGACCCCCCCCCCCTCTCAGTGGCTGTATGCCACTGGAACACGGTAATTGCGTATGTATACATGTATCTGGGCCCCAATCCCTGCTCCCTTTTTAAAATAGTACTTGTCCACCTCAGAACCATGATTACGGATCTCCCTACCCATGGGGGTTCATACCCCTCTGGTGTTTTGTATGTAATATGTTTCATTGATTTCCTTGCTTTGTTGCATTACTTGTGAATTACTTGTGAACTATAGACTCCTATGTTCCCCTGCTATGACATCTTGGTGTATTATACTTCATCGCTTGGTTTGAACTTCCTGTACTGATGACGGCTGATATACTGTTAAAGGGGTTGTAAAGGTTCGTTTTTTTATTTTCTAAATAGGTTCCTTTAAGCTAGTGCATTGTTGGTTCACTTACCTTTTCCTTTCGATTTCCCTTCTAAATGTTTTTTTCTTTGTCTAAATTTCTCACTTCCTGTTTCTCCTCAGTTAGCTTTCCCCCATCATCTGAGCTGTTCTGGCTGGGGGTTAGTCAGCCACAACAGCTTACTGAGGAAGAACAGGAAGTGAGAAATTCAGACAAAGAAAAAAAAAAACATTTAGAAGGGAAATCGAAGGAAAATGTTAGTGACCGAACAATGCACTAGCTTTAAAAAAAAAGTTAACCTTTAAAAAAAAACAAAAAAAAAAACAATGCACTAGCTTAAAGGAACCTATTTAGAAAATAAAAAACAAACCTTTACAACACCTTTAACTCACCTCTCATGTTATAGATATTGATTGTCGAGTTTGTTCCGCTGTTCTTTTGTGTGATATGTTCTGTTTGTTTTTTGTTCTATTCAAAATAAATAAACTTTATTTAAATTAAATAAATAAATAAATGAAGTTATGCACTTGGGGGCTAAGAATATGCATGCATCATACATACTACGGGGAGTACAACTGGGGGGATCTGTAGTGGAGAAGGACATGGGGGTTTTGGTAGATCATACGTTTAATAATAGCATGCAATGCCAATCTGCAGTTTCCAAAGTGAACAAAGTCCTTTCTTGTATTAAAGGGGTTGTAAAGGTTTGTTTTTTATTTTTCTAAATAGGTTCCTTGAAGCTAGTGCATTGTTGGTTTGCTTACCTTTTCCTTTGATTTCCCTTCTAAATGTTTTTTTTTTCTTTGTCTGAATTTCTCACTTCCTATTTCTCCTCAGTAAGCCCCCATCATCCGAGCTGTTCTGGCTGGGGGTTAGTCAACATGCTCACCACCTCCCTTGTGACTACATCCCTGCAGGGAGACGCTGTGAACACAGTTCCTAAATTCACATAATATAGCTGGGTATTAACATTTATAGGTAAAGTTGATTCAGGGAATATCTGATTGCTTCTCGGGGGATCAGGAAGGATTTTTTTCCCCTGCCATAGCAAATTGGATCATATTTTGCTTTGGTTTTTCTACTTACTCTGAATCAACTGTGGGTATAGGATTGTATGATATATATATTTTTTTATTAGTGGTTAACCACTTGCGGACCCGCTGCAGTTTTACTGTGGCAACATGGCTCGGCGGGGCGAAACAACGTTTTGTTATGTCGCTTCGCCCTGTGGCCACTAGGGGCACGCATGCCTGCTGCTCTCCCCCTGAGCAGGTGCAAGTGCATGACGGGCGCGATGACCACCGGGCACCCGCGATCGCTCGTGATAGAGAGAGAACCGGGAGCTGTGTGTGTAAACACACAGCTCCCGGTTCTTTAAGGGGAGAAATGACTGATTGTATGTTCATACAAAGTATGATCTGTCATTTGCCCTAGTATGCCCCATCCCCCCTTCAGTTAGAACACAAATTAGGGAACACAAATAACCCCTTGATCGCCCCCTAGTATTAACCCCTTCACTGCCCTTGACCCAAAAATGTGTCAAAAGTGTCCGATCTGTCCGCCATAATGTCGCAGTCCCGATAAAAAACGCAGTCCGCCGTTATTCCTAGTAAAAAAAAAAAAATATTAGTAAAAATGCCATAATTCTATCCCCTATTTTGTAGACGCTATAACTTTTGCGTAAACCAATCAATATACGCTTATTGCAATTTTATTTTACCAAAAATATGTAGAAGAATACTGTGAAGGATATGTCAGTGTAATTCTCCCTGCTTGGTTAAATTGTGGGTTAGAGGTAAAATGGATTCATGTGTTACAAGCTATTGACATGTTAATGCCCCGTCTGCAGCTAGCTCCTTATTTCAAAGGGATGTTAACCCTGTTACTGTGATTAGAGGTGACTCATGTTATGTATTCTGATTGCTTCATTATGCGGTGCCAGGCTGCCCAGCTAATGTGTTCTGTACACCTTGTAATTAACTTCCCTGATGTCATTATTTAAAGAAAATGTGTGTGAAAAGGGGGTGGAGCTCCCATTGTTCCTTGATTAAGGATTTAGCTTGTAAAACTGTATTTATAACCAGCAGCAAGCTGCCAATAAATCAGTCTTGGTTCCAGCATTCAGTCTTGACTCATGTGTGGATGATCCTGTGATGTTCTTGTATGGAGAGGAGGGAATGCTTGACGGGGATATCATACCGATACCGTCACAATTGGTTGGCAGCAGTGGGATTTTCCCTTCTACTCTCCCTTACACCAGGATTCCAAGCAGACACTGGGAACAGTGAATGGAAGGCTTACACCCTGCTTAAAAGAAATACACTGGAAGAACTACTGGAAGTTTGTGGAAGGATTGCTAGCAACAAAACCAAGCGGGTCATCATAGCAGAATTAATGGAGCTAGACCAGGAGGACGGGATTGCAGCAACGCCAGCAGTACAAGAGATGGAGACACCAGTGATTCAGGAAGAGGAATCACCAGCCAACAAGCTAATGAGAGAGAAGCTAGCGTGGTTCGGCCCGAACCCAATGCCGGATGTGGTGCTGAAAGTGATGGACCTGTTAGTAAACGCAGAACTACAGGAGGCTAAACAAATAAGAGACGCAGAACTACAGAAGGCTAAAGAAATAAGAGACGCAGAACTACAGAAGGATAAACAAATAAGAGACGCAGAACTACAGAAGGATAAACAAATAAGAGACGCAGAGCTACAGTTAAAACTGGCAGCAGTCCAACAAGCAGCCGCACATTCTCCGAACAGTGAGTACAGCACAGCAGACGCAAGGAAGATTCCGTTTAGCGCTTTTAAAGCTTTTGATGAAAAGGACTGTGAGATTGATAACTACCTGGCAGATTTTGAGCGACAATGTAACCTGCACCGAATAGCTAGAGGAGACTGGGTTGCAATATTGTCAGGCAAACTGTCAGGCAAAGCTTCTGATGCTTTCCGGACCGTGCCAGATCAGGATATCCATAGCTACGCCAGGGTTAAAGAAGTGCTCCTGGCTCGTTATGCAGTAACCCCAGAGTCCCACCGACAGAAGTTCCGGGACTCACGCAAAACCACGGAAGACTCTTACGCGGAATGGGCATGCCAGTTGTCCCTGTCGGCCTCTAACTGGGTTAACAGCAGCCAGGCCACCACCGCAGAGGACATTTTGCAACTAATGCTCCTGGAGCAATTTTACAATCACATCCAGACGGATGTCAAAGATTGGGTGAGAGATCGCAGGCCCATGACTCTACCAGAGGCCGCGAAGTTGGCAGATGAATATGCGGATACTCGCAAGACAAACCAGGTCACACCACGGGTACAACCTCCACGACCAACGGCGCCCTCACACCCACCAGCTGCTAGATACCAACCGCCTAACAGACCGATGACATCTAGCCCTCGCTATCCACGCCAGGAGGACAATGAACAACGCTGCTTCCGGTGCAAACAGTTGGGTCACTTCAAGCAGAATTGCCCCCTGAATGACAACACCAGATCAAATTGGTCTCAACCTGGGTACCGCCCACCAGCAGCAGCCCATTGTGTAGACTCGGCTTGGGATCCCCAGGAGCTGGGTCAGGAAGAACCATTGGGCACCCCTTACGAAGCCCTCATGGTACAATCTGTTATTACGGACAACAGGGAACACCATTGTCAGCTGGTCATGGGCGACAGCCATGAGCCGGAGGGGCCTTGGAGGGAGCTGGGCAGAAAGAGGCACCGCCAGCTACCCTCCAAGAAGAAGGGGTCCTGGAAGTCGTATAACCAGCGGACCTGGGAGAAGAAGCGACTGGAGGAGATGGAATCGCAGCGGGCGCCCCAGATGCGGGCCGAGATGTTCTCCAAGGGCCCACCGGTGGCCCCTTACACCACCACCCAGTTCCTGATGATGAAGGACCACGTGGAAAGCCTGCAGGACATGAGCAAGCAGGAGCTGATCCGTGAATACATGGAGCTGGAGGAGTGCATAAGCCGCATGGAGGAGGAGAACAACCGCCTGAGGTCACAGCAGGCCGACCCCCCCAGGCTCCATGAACTGGAGATGGAGCTGGAGAAGCTCCAAGAGGAGAACCGGCGGCTGCGGAGGGAGCAGGGGGTGGCTGACCTTATGGGGCTCTGATTCCCCTCCCCCCCCCCGGACTCTGAGCACCAGTGCTACAGCATTTCAACAAATATAACTTTTCCTTTTTATGAATCTCCTGTGATTGTCACTTCAGAGCCATAACCTGCCCCTCCCATAGTGGGACACCTAGACGGCGGCGCACAGACCCATTCGCCGTCTTCACACTGACTTCTGGTGACTTTGCAGATCGCACAAAGACTTGGGGACTTACCGGCGTGTGATCTGACAATCCGGTGGCATACCTGAGTCGGAAGCAGTTACCAATGGAGGACAGTCACGCCAAACGGAGTTAACCTCGGACTAAAAGCTCTGAACCAGTCAACCCTACTGGACCAGGGAAGGTCCAACCGGGTTTGCCGTAGCAGGGAGAAAAAGGGGGGCCATTGTGAAGCATATGTCAGTGTAATTCTCCCTGCTTGGTTAAATTGTGGGTTAGAGGTAAAATGGATTCATGTGTTACAAGCTATTGACATGTTAATGACCCGTCTGCAGCTAGCTCCTTATTTCAAAGGGATGTTAACCCTGTTACTGTGATTAGAGGTGACTCATGTTATGTATTCTGATTGCTTCATTATGCGGTGCCAGGCTGCCCAGCTAATGTGTTCTGTACACCTTGTAATTAACTTCCCTGATGTCATTATTTAAAGAAAATGTGTCTCAGGTCGGCTCCGAATTGTCTGGCTATATTCTGTATGAGAAACTCCAGAGTGTGTGAAAAGGGGGTGGAGCTCCCATTGTTCCTTGATTAAGGATTTAGCTTGTAAAACTGTATTTATAACCAGCAGCAAGCTGCCAATAAATCAGTCTTGGTTCCAGCATTCAGTCTTGACTCATGTGTGGATGATCCTGTGATGTTCTTGTATGGAGAGGAGGGAATGCTTGACGGGGATATCATACCGATACCGTCACAAATACATATTGGCCTAAACTGAGGAAAAAAATAGTTTTTATTTTTTTTTAAATTGGGGTATTTATTATAGCAAAAAGTAAAATATATTGGCCCGGATTCAGATACGAGTTACGACGGCATATGTCCAGATACGCCGTCGTAACTCTGAGTGTGCGGGGTCGTATCTATGCGCCTGATTCTTAGAATCAGTTACGCATAGATTTCCCTAAGATCCGGCCGGCGTAAGTCTCTTACGCCATCGTATCTTAGTTGCATATTTACGCTGGACGCTAGGTGGCGCTTCCGTTTCTACGCGTAGAATATGTAAATTAGGTAGATATGCCGATTCAGAAACGTACGTCCGCCCGGCGCATTTTTTTACGTCATTTACGTAAGGCTTTTTTCAGCGTAAAGTTACCCCTGCTCTATGAGGCATAGCCAATGTTAAGTATGGACGTCGGGCCACCGTCAAATTTTGCGTCGTTTACGTAAGTCGTTCATGAATAGGGCTTTGCGTAAGTTACGTTCACGTCGAAACCAATGAGGCTTTGCGGCGTAATTTGGAGCATGCGCACTGGGATACGTCCACGGACGGCCCATGCGTCGTTCGTAAAAAGCGTCATTTACGTAGGGTCACAAGTAATTAACATAAAACACGCCCACCTCCTCCACATTTGAATTAGGCGGGCTTACGCCGGCCCAGTTACACTACGCCGCCGGAACTTACAGCGCAAGTTCTTTCTGAATACGGGACCTGCCGCTGTAAGTTACGGCGGCGTAGTGTATCTGAGATACGCTACGCCCGCCGAAAGATACGCAAATGTATAAAAACTGCAGAGGTGATCAAATACCACCAAAAGAAATCTCTATTTGTGTGGAAAAAAGGACGCAAATTTTGTTTGGGTCCAGCGTCACACGACCGCGCAATTGTCAGTTAAAGCGTCGCAGTGCCAAATTGTAAAAAGTGCTCTGCTCAGGAAGGGGGTAAAATCTTCTGGGGCTGAAGTGGTTAAACTTGATGGACTTGTGTGTTTTTTCAACCTGACTAACTAATTAATTTCTAAACACATTGCAATTTATAGTAAGAGCAGCGCTTGGTCTCTCATTATCCAACTATTAAGGTTAATTAAACCTTTACCATAGCAGCAGCTCTAATAATTACGTTTAATTGGAATTTACTATTATTTATTATCATTCACATAATTAGCACTATTTAGCACATCACCATAGCGCTGGTGTATCATCTTAATTTCTAAAGCTAAACGGTGACCATTCTCTAGTTAGCCTAAAAATATATATATATATTGGTTGCTTCTAAATGTATTATGTGAAAGCCAACAAATGATGTTTTCCTTTTTAAAGGTTCTAATAATACTGGCACTTTCATTTCTGGAGAGACGCATTAATAGGACACGATTTGATGATAAAATACAATTACTTGATAGAAGGTTTGGATTTGTAATGTAAGTACATACAACATATTTCTCATACAAGAGCTTTCAAGTCTACTACAAATATGACCAGTGGTCTAGCCTGCAATGGTTTTCACAATGTATTACTGTATTTCTGCCTCAATTATTTTCTTCAGTTCCAATTGATAAATCTCCTATCCCTTTAAAAATCTGCAAAATGTAATACATGACACCTGAAAATAACAACGATAAAGGAAATAGTTACTGTGCTTAAAGGAGTTGTAAAGGAAACATTTTTGTTTTATGAAATTACTGTTTACAGGGTATAGAGACATAATAGTTAACTGATTCCTTTTAAAAACGATTACAAATTGATAACAATCAATCATATAATGTACCTGTAGTTTCTAGTTTCTTTTTTGCATGTTATTTCCTGCCTCTGTGCTATACAGAGGATACAGAACCATAGAGCAGTGATGGTTTGGAAAACAAAACTAGAAACTAGACACACAGGCCCATATTCTCAGTGAAGTTACGATGGAGTATCTCAGGATACTCCATCGTATCTCCCTTTTTTGGCCCGTGTATCTATGCGACTGATTCTTAGAATCATTTTCGCATAGATACACTTAAGGCCCCATACACACGACCAAACATGTATGCTGAAACTGGTCCGCGGGCCAGTTTCAGCATACATGTTCGGTCGTGTGTGGGCACGAGCGGGCCGAATTCCAGCAAACATTTGCCAGCTGGGCCTTTTCCCAGCAGACAAATATTCCTGGACGTGTTTTAAAACCGTCCGCTGGAATCCTGCCCGCTCGGACATGTACGGTCGTCAGTACAGACCTACCGTACATGTCCAGGCGCCCGCCGTCCCTCGCATGCGTCGAATGACTTCGACGCATGCGTGGAAGCATTTTAAAGGCGGGCCGCCCACGTCGCTGCGTCATTGTCGCGGCGACACCGCGTCATCGACGCGGCGACACCGCGGACACGCCCCGCGTATTGTTTACGCGCGGACTTCTGTACGATGGTGTGTACAACCATCGTACAGAAGCCCTCTGGCAGACATGTATGGTGAAAACGGTCCGACGGACCGCTTTCACCATACATGTTTGTTCGTGTGTACCCGGCCTTAGATCCGCCATCTGTAAGTCACTTACACTGGCGGATCTTAAATGTAATGATGCCGGCCGCCGCTAGATGGCATTTACGTGAAGGACTCATTTGCTTATGCAAATGAGCCTTCTACGCCGATTCCCGAACGAGTTTGCGTCGCGTAACCGTCGCTAACGTCGTTTGCGTAAGCGGAAACTTACCCCTGCTATATGAGGGGTAAGTTTCCGCAAGTCCCACGTAGGCCATGTTACGGATGGCGTCGGGTCCGCGTCGTGTTTTTTCGTCGGGTACGTCGTTTACGTAAGTCATTCTTGAATACGACTTTACGTCAATGACGCACACGTCAGCGTCATTGACGTTTTCCGCCGAGAACTGGAGCATGCGCACTGGGCTTTTTGAAGCCCGGCGCATGCGCAGTTCATTAGAATCGGGGCACGCTTAATTTGAATACAAGCCGCCCCCTTGGAGATCCGCCAGGCTACGCCGGGGCATTTACACTCCGCCGTCCCAACTTACGGAGCAAGTGTTTGGGGAATACAACACTTGCTCCTGTAAGTTGGGACAGCGGAGTGTAAGTGCCTTAAGCGCAGCCCGCGGATTTTTAGAGAGAATATGGGCCACAGTAATCACACCTGTGGTCACACCTTGAAGTTAGTGACCACAGAGAGAAAGCACCCAGCACTGTGGTTATCAGGAAACAGACAACCAGGAAGTGTGGAGATCAAAGAAGAATTACAGCAGTGCACTAATAAGTCATCATCTGTGCTCACACTGCTCTCTCCTACTGTCACCATGTCCCATTGAGCATTACAGCCAGATTGACTTTTAGTGTCCCCCTTCCCAGTTTAAAAAAGAGCTAAACTGTATCTGAGCATCACAAACTGAAACCTCTGTATAATTCATTAGTAATATTCACAACAAACGCACTCATCCACACATGTCTCTATGTTTTATTTTATTCAAAATTCACGTTGAAAACCACCCCTAGCATTTCTAGCATTAGCCAGATAATTCATGTAGCATTTACTGCCTGGAATCCATCTTCCCTTAGCTCATGCGTGCAGGCAGAAGGGTGTGCTTAGCTGATAAAGCCCTTATCTCATTCAGATGAAATAAAAAAGAAGAAGACTCTTGGGATGTATGACATCATTTTGGCCTAGGTCAGAGGTGATGAAATAACTGAAGAAATGTAGAAAAGTTAAAACAAGAAAATATAATCTACATTCCTATCTATTTTCTAAAGCTAGCAGCATAAGGATTAAAAATAGATGAAGTGATATTAACCACTTAACGCCCGCCGCACACGCCTATTTACATCCACAGAATGGCACGTACAGGCAGAAGGACGTATATATACTGTACATCCTTGCCTTCTAGCGGGTGGGGGGTCCGATCGGGACCGCCCCGCTGCTTGTGGCGGACGGCTTACCTCGGGGAGCGATCCGGGACGACGGCGCGGCTATTCGTTTATAGCCGCTCCGTCGCGATTGCTCCCCGGAGCTGAAGAACGGGGAGAGACGTATGTAAACACGGCTTTTATAGGGAGACTCGATCGATGACATCAGTCCTACAGCCACACCCCCCTACAGTTGTAAACACACACTAGGTGAACCCTAACTCCTACAGCGCCCCCTGTGGTTAACTCCCAAACTGCAACTGTCATTTTCACAATAAACAATGCAATTTAAATGCATTTTTTGCTGTGAAAATTACAATGGTCCCAAAAATGTGTCAAAATTGTCCGAAGTGTAATGTTGCAGTCACAAAATAAATCGCTGATCGCCGCCAATAGTAGTAAAAAAATAATAATTTATAAAAATGCAATAAAACTATCCCCTATTTTGTAAACACTATAAATTTTGCGCAAACCAATCGATAAACACTTATTGCGATGTTTTTTACCAAAAATAGGTAGAAGAATACGTATCGGCCTAAACTGAGGAAAAAAAAATGATATATGTTTTTGGGGGATATTTATTATAGCAAAAAGTAAAAAATATTGCATTTTTTTCAAAATTGACGCTCTATTTTTGTTTATAGCACAAAAAATAAAAACGAAGAGGTGATCAAATACCACCAAAAGAAAGCTCTATTTGTGGGGAAAAAAGGACGCCAATTTTGTTTGGGAGCCACGTCGCACGACCGCGCAATTGTCTGTTAAAGCGACGCAGTGCCGAATCGCAAAACCTGGCCTGGGCATTTAGCTGCCTAAAGGTCTGGGGCTTAAGTGGTTAAAGGCAAATTTTAAAATATAAATAAATAACAAACATGTTATTCTCACCTGCTCTGTACAGCCTCAATCCTGGCCCTCCCTCCTGCCCCCCTAACAAGCAGCTGTTCTGTATGTTCATTCACACATGGAGCGTGGCTCCCCCCCCCATCTCCTCATTGGCTCACTGGCTCTGGTTGACAGTAGCGGGAGCCAATGGCGGGTTGGGGAAACTGCTGCACACTGCAGGTTTTTACCTTCATGTGTAGAATGCATAAGGGTAAAAAGCCTTCAGCCCTTACAACCACTTTAATGTTGATATAGAGACTTTACTTTCCACTTGAAGTGCTGTTCTGTGGGGAAGGTGAGCTGCTGATAACAAGATTCAGGTGCTTGTGCGAACTGTATGTAAAAAGATATTTACTTATTATAAAAGAAATGTACGCAACTCCCCCCACCCCCTTGTGTTTTTTACCACTTAATTATAGTGCTGAGCTGCCACCTTTGTCCTCTTCAGCTGGCTGCCTCTTCTGGGTATAGGCAGTCAGCTCTGCTGACACACTGGACCCGCCCCCCAGCCCGCCCTCTGGACTACCCTGGCCCTCCCCAGGCCACTCTGTGTACCGATCCTGCTGCCTCCTGGAAGATGTGATGCAAGTAACCCAGGAGGCTGCAGGACCAGGTAAATTAAATTCTGACCTAGGCCAGAATGGTGGTGGGGACGTGACTAACAAGTAGGGATGAGCCGAACACCCAGCCGTTTGGTTCGCACCAGAACCTTCGAACGGACCGACCATTCGCGCGAACATTTAGAACCCAATTGACGTCAATGGGACTTGAACGTTCAAATTCAAAAGTGCTAATTTTAAAAACTAATATGCAAGTTATTGTCGTAAAACATCTTTGAGAACTCGGGTCTTGCCCCAGGGAACATGTATCAATGGAAAAAAAGTTTTAAAAACGGTCGTTTTTTCTGGAGCAGTGATTTTAATGATGCTTAAAGTGAAAAAAATAAAATGAAAAATTCCTTTAAATATTGTACCTGCTGGGTGTCTATAGTATGCCTGTGAAGTGGCACGTGTTTAGAACTGTCCTTGCACAAAATGAGATTACTATATGAAAAAAGTACTTTAAAACTGCTTGCGGCTTTAATGTAATGTCTGTTCCCTGCAATATGGATGAAAATCATTGAGAAAAATAGCACAGACACAGACAGTACACACACCACATAGCTTTAGATGCACACTGCAGAAGACACAGACAGTACACCACGTGAAAGTACTTGCAGAAATATACCCTGCCTGTAGTATTAATATGAGCAGATCAGAGGCGGCTCTAGGCTTTGTGAGGCCTTAGGCAAAACTTGACATGGGGCCCCACTCGCGCCCATGATGGGAAAAATAATTCAAGGACAAGAGCCTCTTCCCCACAACCCTGGGCGGTGGTTGTGGGGGGGGTCTGCGGGCTTATCGGAATCTGGAAGCCCCCCAGATCCTGCTCTTTAATAACTAAGGCCCCGTACACACGATAGAATCTATCCGCAGATAAATCCCATCGAATGGGTTTCTGCGGATAGATTTTATGGTGTGTACACTCCGGCTGGACCGTATCCGCGGATAAATCCTCTCGTGTGTATGGGGCCTTAGGGGCGGGGGCTACCCGGTGATTTCACTTGGTGAAACCCGCCCCCTTGTGACATCATTGACTGATGGCATGCTGGGTCATTGACATCACAAGGGGTGGTGTCACCGATATTCACTGGTTGTTGGGGACACTGGCAGCTCTTAACGCTGGCTAAACACAGCAGCATTAAGGTCCCTCAAAACTGGGGTAATGGGTAAGTTAGGTGGCTGCGAGGCCCTGTAAGTGCGAGGCCTTAGGCAACCGCCTAATTTGCCTAATTAAAGAGCCGCCTCTGGAGCAGATCCCTGACTTTAGGAATAAATATGAGAAACACCAGCTTTACGTTAGGTGCACAATGTGCAGAGGACACGGAGAGTACACACACCACGTAGCTTTAGGTGCACACTGCAGAGGACACAGGCAGTACACCACGTGAGAATACTGCAGCTAGCACAATCACCTGCCTGCCAGTAAATTAGGAAGAGCGGATCTAGCTAAACTACAGTATACGGTGTATAAATATATATACAACACCTGGGATGCATATATATCCTCTACACACTGTAACTTTAACTGACTAGCCTGCCTGCCTGCTCTATCTACCTACAAAAAATGACACTCTATCTCTCTCTGTCTTCTTTCTCTTAACCACCACACCACACTACACAAGGCCGACCTGCAGGTGGCCTTTTATAGTGTGGGGGGTGTACTAAACCCCCTGAGTCATAATTGGCCAAAGCCACCCTGGCTTTGCCCAATTATGGCTCTCGGTTTTTTGCAAGCTGTGATTGACCAAGCATGCGGGTCATAGTGAATGCTTGGCCAATCATCAGCCAGCAATGCACTGCGATGCCACAGTGAATTATGGGCCGTGAAACGCCACTCGAAATGGCCCGAAACGTTCATAATTCGACGAACGATCGAACATACGATGTTCGAGTCGAACGTGAGTTTGACTCGAATACAAAGCTCATCCCTACTAACAAGTAAAAATAGATAGTTTTGAATGTTAAAGTGGAACTAACTCCCCTTGAGCAATTTAGTTCCACTTTAAACAGTTATTTATATCAACCTGCAGTCCAGCTTTAATGGCGATACAAGATGGCACACAACGTGGAAACATTTTTTTACTTCCTTACAACATTGGAAAGACATATTAGCTGAGTCCATGGCGGCAGAGGCTGACATGCATAAACTTGTTGCTAAAACCGGGGGACCTTCTAATGGAGACAGCAGCTCATAACATTAAGTTCTGTGGCTTTCTCCTGCTCCGTTCTTCTGTTATCAGCATGATAACTTCTGACAGGCTCTCTGTCAACTGAGATAAAACCAGCCGGAAATTTGTGTTGTGGGAGGTTGCTATTAATAGATTAGCAGAGAGCTGAACTATTCACGAAACAGCTCTGCAAGTCTCTGCCTATCAGGAGAGGGGTGTGTGCCTTTCCTCCAATCAGCTGTCTTGGCTGTATCCCCAGACTCCACACCCAGTGCTGAACAGGTTAAAAAAATCTCTAACACAGTGTGCACTTTCTAAAGAATATAAAAAGCTGAAGACATATACATGTAAAACTTATGTAGGTAGATTTTATGTAGGTAGATTTGTTTCATATGTGAGGGTTTACATCCACTTTAAAGCGGGGGTTCACCCAAAAATCAACTTTCTGCCATTAGATCCAGCATACTGCTGACATCTGCAGTATGCTGTTTTTTTTTTTTGTACTTATCGTTTTATCAGCCGTTGTTATCTGGCTCCGAGCGGGGATTCCTTCTGGGTATAGGCATTCCTAAGCCAAGCGGAGTTGATTGACGGGCTGCTAAAGCGTGTCACGCCTTCCGAAAATACCTGAAGTGACAGTCGAGTGTTTACGGCGCCTGCGCAGTCAGCTCTACACAGCAGGCGCAGGCGCCGTAAACACCCGAGTGTCACCTCGTGTATTTTCGGAAGGCGTGACGTGCTTTAGCAGCTCGCCAATCAAATCCGCTTGGCTTAGGAACGCCTATTCCCTGCTGAAATCCCTGCTCGGAGCCGGATAACAACGGCTGATAAAACGATAAGTACAAAAAAAAAAATAAAAAACAGCATACTGCAGATGTCAGCAGTATGCTGGATCTAATGGCAGAAAGTTGATTTTTGGGTGAACCTCCGCTTTAAGTATGAAAATGATTTCAACACCAGTCAAACTGATAGAATGAATTTTCACTTATGTTTTGCTTTCAATTGCTTACTTGGTAGTACATTTCTGATTTTCTGTAACAACATAATAAAACACTATAAGGGACTATGTGGATGGTCTTTTGCTCAAATGAGTATTGCAACTCCATACAAGTCTGTGGCAATGCAAAACCCACTTGAAGCATGTCTGAAAGAGGTCAGCTGCAGGTCAAATGTACCCATCAATGCCACTGACAGAAGCCCAAATCCTGTTGACAAAGTCCCTAATAGTGTCAACAGAAGCCGTCATGTAGTCTTTTACTTTGCATGAATTCTTATATTGCCAATGCTCCTCTAATCCACTGCTTCTCTGTGATCAGTCCTCTAGATCTTATAGGGACCTTTAAAAATAGATGGACATTTGGTTTTGCCTTCGGGGCAATCGCAAACAAAGTAATGTCACTGTTTTCTGAGGAATACCTGCCACCAGGCGTGCCACCATGGGCAAAAGGTAGGAGTACTGAATTCAGTCATTTTGATTTACTTTGACAGTTATCTTACCCAGTTTGAACAAGCCACACTGATCCACATTAAAATAACAGCCACGACTTTAACCAATAATTTTTTGGTATTATCAGCAAAATTAATGCCAATCAAGAGCCACAACTTAAGCAAATGGGCCAATGGTAAGAAGTGGCAAGGAATATAATTAAAACTGGCAGCAGACCCAGCATACTGCAGGTACACTGTTATTTGATTGAAATCAAATTCACCCAAATAGCAATGCAGAAGAAGGACTTGCATAAATATGAAGGAACATTGATAGATTCTGGGAAAGGGTGGGTGGGGATATAAAGTAATTTCTTACGTTCTCTGTGAAATAAAGTAAAGGTACACCATGTGTATGGTAATGACCCTGTACAAAGTGGCTAGCCTAGCCCAGAAACACCAACCATGGGGTAGGCCTCTCGTGTGACTCTTGCTTGGTGCCCAATGAGGAGGGAAACTTTGAGGATGTGACGACCACCCTATCACATGACCTGCCACCTACCCTACATATTTTGGCGCCCAACGAGGACAGAAACATGGAGGACATGACGACTACCTGCTACCTACCCTAAAGACCTGACAAGATGGGAAAGAAAAGGCTCCCTTTTCATGGTATGTCTTATACTGTACCAGTATCTTGGAACTGTCTCCCACCGTCAGCTGGCCAAATTGCAAGGATTTTGGGGATCTCAGGGGAACCCAGTATTCTGCATACCTCATACAAGGGAAGTGTTCTCAGGCATTCTGTGGTCTGTAAGACCATATATTGCTGCTGAAAAGGTGTCTTGGTGATGAATATTACCTTTCTGCTTAAATAAGTATGTGACCTACAACTAATGTGGTTCCATTTCTATAAACTACCTTATTTCTGTGATCGTTCAATTCCTGCAATATAAAGTAACGTCCAAGCATTAGCCCCTTTTGACTCCTCCCAGTTACCAGGTACACTGATTAAGCCCTGCCCATAAACTGATTTAGTCCCCTTTCACACATGCGGACCGTTTGTCTGTTTTTCATCCATCCATTGATAATCAATGCATCTCAATGGAAAAACATATGCAAATGGTTGATTATCCATTTACATCTGCTTCTGTCAACATCTGTTTTTTGGAATGGATTAAAGCCCTACTTTACTTCCATTACAAAAACAGGTCTGATTAAAAAAATGATGTAAACAGTCAGTTTTTGTATGAATGAATGGCTCCAGGACTCTAACTGGCAGTTGTAAAAAAACTGATGTAAAAATGGATGAAAATTTGATGACAAACTGTTTTTCTTTGAAAAAAGTGACTGAACCAATGAAATGAACGGCCTGCATGTGTGAAAGGGGCCGTAGGCTTAGTGGATTCTAGCATGTGATGTTGAAGAGTAGGGTAACAAGATTTTTCCCATATTAGGAAAAATAATACAACATAAAATATTACAACCTTACAACTCAATATCTTTTTACAGTAATATTTTATTAGTGGGAAATCGATATCTGCGCTTAGAAACGATAAAAAAAAACAGCAGCTGTGCACCCAGATACCAGGAACAAACAATATGTAAATAAGAAGTGCAGCACTAATATATAACAGGTACAAAGATCACTAAAGTGCATTCAGTGCAATCAATAGTGTATGAACAATAAGAAACAATCAATAGCAAACTATTGCATAAAAATTTACTAATTAAAGTGTAATAAGTGCCATCATTTGTGCAAAACCTAAAATCCAGCTAGAGATGAATTTCAAGCATAAACACCAGTGCAATATACAAAAAGGGTGCAGGTCTCTGCAAAAGATCATATGGGATTAAAGTCCATGTGTAAAATCCATTGCTAAAACGTGTTGAAATGATGATCAAACACCCAGCTGTTTGACTCCCTTCACCAAAGCTTTGGCGGCGCTATTTGGCCGCTAGTGTGGTGCTTTTAACCCCGTCTAGTGGTCAAAAAAGGGTTAAAACCGCTGACAAAGAGCCACTGCAGTGGTGCTTTGCCGGCGGTTTGGCAGCACTACCCATTGATTTCAATGGGCAGGAATGATGCCTGCAGCTACAGGCACCATTCAGATATCCTTCTTTTCAGGCGGCGATTCTGTGCACGATAAGAATGATCATAGTGGTGGTTCCACCACTTGATTGTTCTTATAGGTGGCGGGAGGGGACGTCACCCCCCTCCCGCCGCCATCCGGTGCTTCTCCGGGCTCTCCCGTGCCATCGGAGGCCCGGAGAACAAATCGGCCGTCACCGGATGGGGAGGATAGAGATTTACGGTCATTTACAGTCATCTCTAAGGACGTCGGAGGCCCGGGCGCGACGTTATGATGTCACACCCGGGTACCCGGAAGTCAACAAAGCTGCAATCGTGGCTGAAAGCATGAGATCGGTGAATTTTTTTTCACAATCTCATGCTTGCCAGCCTGGAGGAGAGATGTGTCTTATTGACCCCGCATCTCTCCATAAAGAGGAAAAATAAAAAAAATTAAGTAAAAAAATATAAAAAAATTAAAACGCCCCTGTACCCAGTAGCTCGTGCTCAGAAGTGAACGCACGCGTAAGTCCCGCCCACATATGTTAACGCCGATCAAACCACACATGTGAGGTATCGCCGCATGCGTTAGAGTGAGAGCAATAATTCTAGCACTAGACCTCCTCTGTAACATTAACATGGTAACCTGGAAAAAAAATTAAAGCGTCGCCTATGCAGATTTTTAAGTACTAAAGTTTGGCATTATTCCATGAGTGTGCGCAATTTTAACTTTACTGTTTTGTTATTTTTTAATTCATGAAACTGTTTTGTTTTCCAAAAAAAGGCGTTTTCGTTAACTGTGCGAGATAAAAAGTTGCAATGACCGCCACGTTATTCCCTAGGGTGTCTGCTAAAAAAATATATATAATGTTTGGGGGTTCTGTGTAATTTTCTAGCAAAAAAATTATGATTTTTACATGAAGGAGAGAAGTGCCAGAATAGGCGCGGTATGAAAGTGGTTAATAAAAAGTAATGCACTTACATCAAATTAGTAGAATGCAGGCAAATAGATACATAAATCCAAACTAATCCCTAGTAAATGGCCAGATAGCGATCACGCATGCAGAGTAGAGTGTGTACATATCAGTCCCGACAGAAATATTTTATTGATGTCATTATTATTGCTCTTGATTATAGTGTAGAATGTATTTACATCTTTGCCCAGAAATTTACCCTGTTTCTGTTTATTTTCTAGCACTTGGCCTTTTAGTGGGAGCTATTGAAGTTGGACTGTCTTATTACCCAATTTTTGCATGTCTCACTACAAACAATAAAATAATCGGATCCCTAATAGGATTTCTTTATACTCTTATCTGGTGTGTATTAATTCTCTACTTTGCATATTTTCCTATCTCTCATAAAGCGGACTATGCTACCTGTTCATTGATCATGTATGCTTGTTTTTCGAAATTTGTTTGCTTTTGTGATGATATAAGTAAATTTATAACAAAGTATGCAATAATAGGACAATACTTAAAAAAAAAAAAGGTTTGCGGTTTTAGAAATTGAACTAAAGTACATGTGGAAATTGGCTGGTACTAAAAAGGGTTGGCTGTACCATAGCTTGGTCAAACCTGGATTATGGTATGGTATAAACAGCCTAGGTTACGGTAATGCTTATTATGGTAATTAAATCATTTTACTTTTTTAATGATAGTGGAACCCCCGGGCAAACAGCTACTGTAAATGCACACTGTTGATGTTAGTCACTCTTTCCATTTTAACAGTTCCATCACTTTGCATTGCCATAGCCTCTGCTCTGCTGTTTCCAATTCTATCTTCCTGGGTTACCTACCTGCTGATTTGAGAGAGGCGATGGTGATAATTGATGTTCCAGTGAGCCAGGCTGGTATCAGAGACTTGACAAAGCTCCAGCATTTGTGTCACCTGCCTAGCTGGCAGGAGTGTTTTACTTACAATACTTGCTGAACGAAACTTGGAATGGGTAATGCCATCTTCAAAATTTGTTAAGCTGTTGGCTGGGAGTACCATTTTAAGGCTATATGGGTATGGGTTTGGATATATGACAATGCTGGTAGAAACTTACATTGAAGGAGAATACAGAGATCCTATCTGAATAGAAGTCCTATCAACTTGCTTCTGGAGCTGGGTTTAAGTTACCGTTTACACTGCAGAAGCATTCCATATAAAATGTATTAAAGGGGTTATAAAGGTAAAAAAAAAATCCTAAATAGCTTCCTTTACCTTAGTGCAGTCCTTCACTTACCTCATCCTTCCATTTTGCTTTTAAATGTCCTTATTTCTTCTGAGAAATCCTCACTTCCTGTTCTTCTATCTGTAACTCCACATAGTAACAGGCTTTCTCCCTGGTGTGGAGTGTCGTGCTCGCCCCCTTCCCTGGAGTACAGGAGAGTCAGGACGCCCACTAACACACAGCTCCTTTCTCTATCTGCAACGTAGAGAGCGTCCTGACTCTCCTGTATTCCAGGGGAGGGGGTCGAGCACGACCAGTGTTGTTCATCTTCCTTTAAAAAAAGTAACTAGTTACAATTACAAGTTACTTGTCCGAAAAAGTAATTGAGTTAGTGACTCAGTTACTTTATTGGCAAGTAACTGAGATTTTTTTTTTTTATATTCTACAATGCAATTACGTTCTATAACATCTTTAATATCAAAAATGTTTATATTAACTGATTGAAGCATAAAAACCACTATATACAGTATTTTAGAACATTTTGTACTGTGTACAATTATTAATATCATCATCACACTCCACCTGCCCAGCAATACTGTACAATATAGATTCAGTGTGCAGTGTGAGTGACACTGCTGCAGTGCACACTGAATCTATATTGTACAGTATTGCTGCCTGGGCAGGTGGAGTGTGATGATGATATTAATAATTGTACACAGTATTGCATTTGCTGGGCCTGCCATATACTGTACTATACTGTATAACTGCACTACAAAATTCCTTTACAAATAATGCATATTTTAAAATGTTATTACTAAAAAATTCCTTTACAAATAATGCATATTTTAAAATGTTATTAAAATGTTATTACTAATAACTTATTAGTAATAACATTTTAAAATATGCATTATTTGTAAAGGAATTTTGTAGTGCAGTTATACAGTATAGTACAGTACAGTATATGGCAGGCCCAGCAAATGCAATACTGTATACAATTATTAATATCATCATCATCACACTCCACCTGCCCAGGCAGCAATACTGCACAATATAGATTCAGTGTGCACTGCAGCAGTGTCACTCACACTGCACACTGAATCTATATTGTACAGTATTACTGCCATTGCCTGGACAGGTGGAGTGTGATGATGATGATATTAATAATTGTACACAGTATTGCATTTGCTGGGCCTGCCTGGGCATGTGGAGCGGTCCGGTGGAGACCGCTCCACATGCCCAGGCAGGCCCAGCAAATGCAATACTGTGTATAATTAATTATCATTTCGGGGTCCCACTCCCTTCTCACCGTCAACTTCAAGTATCGCCATTCGCCGGGCAGTCTCTGCCTCCTCCCGTGACGCTGCCGCGTCAGCTGGTCAGGTGGTCGGACCGTCGGACGGTGAGTCACTCACAAGCAGCGTCACAGGAGAAGGCAGAGTCTGCCCGGACTGCCCCCCCCGCGCTCTAAGTAATTTCGGTAACGCCGCCCAGTAATGGGAACGGCGTTGCCGAGAGGGCTAAAGTAATCTGATAGATTACTCGTTACCCTCAGGAGGCCCATCGTTGCCTAACAGCGTTTATTTAAACGCCGTTAGTTACAACACTGAGCACGACACTCCACACCAGGGAGAAAGCCTTGCATTACTGTGTGGAGTTACAGTAGGGTGCCCACGTGTCCCGGATTTCCTGCGATTGTCCCGCAATTCATATTTGTGTCCCCGGCACCTTCATTCTGGGACAATATAGTGTCCCGGAATTAAATAAGGACACACAGCCACCTTTATAAACTATTTCAAAAATGGTTGCTAGGGCCATCCCACCTGGCGTCTGACATCACATTCGCAAAGTTTTTACTCAGAACAAGGCCTTTACCCAGTGCTGCCCTGCGCTAGCCTCTGAGTCCACCCACCTCCTCTCCTACTCTGGCCATGGCAGCAGCAGCAGAGAGAGCAGCCAGCCCAGAGAGGGACTCGATAACACTCTCCTCCTGAGTCCTGATTCCTCCAGCCAGCGGAATTATGCAGTGCTGGCTGGCTTAGATCCAGTCCACTGCTCAGCTGCCCAGTACCCGTCCCGACTCCCGCAGCGCTCACATTGCCCGACTTCTCCGTCCTCCTCCCTCCCGTGGCCTGAGCCACCCGACTGCCACTGTTGGCTTTTGTTTTTTCAAAAACTGGCAAAACAGTATAAAAAAATCATATTTTTGGGGGCGGGCGTGGGTGCGGGGGGAGGTTTTCCTGAATGGCAGTTTAGAAATGTGGTCACATTAAGTTACAGACAGAAGAACAGGAAGTGAGGATTTTTCAGAAGAAATAAGGACATTTAAAGCGGAGTTCCGGCCACAATTTCACTTTTTAAATATAAATACCCCTGTAATACACAAGCTTAATGTATTCTAGTAAAGTTGGCCTGTAAACTAAGGTCCGTTTTGTTAGGTTGTTACAGCATTTAGACACTTTATAAAATAGAAATTGACTGGGGCCATCTTAAGTGTGGGCATCATGAAGCCAGACTGTATGACTTCCTGGATTTCAGCCTTGCAGATCTCGAACATGCTCAGTGCTGCACAAGCAGTGTCAGATCAGGTTTCAGCACCTGTGCTGTCCAAGTCACATGATTCTTTGAGACTGGGGAGTGCACAGACTCCTGGAAAGTTACACCCACTACATTCCCAGGAGTCTGTGCGGTGTAGGTTAGGAAGCATTAAGCACCTAGGTGCAGGAAGTGGGAAGATTAACTATTCTGCCTAGCAACAACACTTTGAAGGCATCTAAAAAAAACTATTTTTTCCGTAAAGGACTAATGACATTTTTTTAAAACTACTGATGTAATGTTATATTTATGGGTGGAACTCCACTTTAAAAGCAAAATGGAAGGATGAGGTAAGTGAAGGAGGACTGCACTAAGGTAAAGGAAGCTATTTAGGAAAAAATGTTTTACCTTTACAACCCCTTTAACTTCTATAAACAGCACATGGTGCCGAACAGGGATTACATCAAAATGACCAGAGAATACAGCAGAGCACCTTTTTAAACGTATATTAATGTATACAGCAGTCATCATCAATGCAGTCTGATGACTTAATGAATTTATTTTATATATATCTTTAATTTTGTACTAATTCTAGAAATATTTTTAGGTTTATAGTCACAATGATTGCCATTGCATCATGCCCTCATGGGGAGGTAAGTATTATGGATTCTTATTAGTCACAGGTCTTCTCTAAGTTTTAAACTTTACAGTATTTTTGCTGTAGAAATTTTTAAATGTCTTCAGTTATATACTAGAGATTGATACACAGTAGACGATTTATGAATGTCCCTTTCTCTTTATTCAATACATATACAATATAAATGTGATACATTTTTATTGGGTTTTTCAGATCGTAGGTCAGTATGAAAAGGTTATTTTTTATTGGCCAGCTCTCCTGTGCTTGATCTTCCTAATTGGACGGTTTGTTCACATATTTATAAAATCCATTCGAATACTGCTTGGAGCTGACATCAGAGATGTAAGTATGAATGCAAAACATTTACATGATAACTCTACTGAAAGGTGCATTTTCACCTTTAAACTCTAGTTCTGGACTATCATCTTATCTACCGTGTTTCCCCGAAAATAAGACCTAGCGTTATTTTCCAGGAGGGCTGCAAAATAAGCCCTACCCCAAAAATAAGCCCTAGTTTAAAATGCTTGCAAAATTTTAAAACCCACTCTATTACAGTAGTAGATAATGTACAATGTGTGTGTTTCTGTAATCTAATTGCGGAAAAGAGAGCTCTGGCGGGTCACAGAAGCGCAGAGCGGCGCTATAACAAAGGTATTTGGTGCAATTGTATTACAGAAACACACACGTTATACATTATATACTACTGTAATAGAGTGAATTATAGGATTTTACAAGCATTTTAACTCAGTTCACACTGGGGATTCCTGTCAGGCAGGGAGAGAGAGGGGGAGAGAAGACAGCACATTACATGGTAAGACCTACCCCAAAAATAAGCCCTACTGTGTCTTTTGTTGCCAAATTTAATATAAGACACAGGCTTATTTTCAGGGAAACATGGTAATTACAATTACCTTTCATCTGCCATTTCCCTTGCCTCATATCCAAGTATACAAAAAATAAATCTGCGCTCTAAAGGATCCCAACAAGAAATTGGGAAAAAAATATAACATGTAATAATGAAACAACATATGGAACATATTAGGTGATATTAAAGTGACTGGTAACTGATAACCCAAAATGAGAAGTTACTTTAATATCACCTAATTCATATGTTGTTTCATTATTACATGTCATATATTTTTCCCAATTTCTTGTTGGGGTCCTTTAGAGTGCAGCTTTATTTTTTATATATTCTGTTTGTTGTGTATCTCACTGTTTAGTTGCAGCTCAGAGTTAAGTTCACCATTAGAGCAGTGTCCTTTTTTGCCTATTTCATATCCAAGTATATCTCTATGCAGAAGGGACCCAATGATTGACGCAAGACAAGTTACTCTACAATACATTGTTCCACTTGTATTATCTTCGGCATGGTGTTAAATAGTGGATATAAGTTAGGTGTTACTTAAGACCACAGTCCACCAAAAACGGTTACATATTCAAATGACACATTTCCTTTTTAACATACAATCAATCAATCACAGTCATTAACGTGTTATCTAAGCAAACTCGTCATTTCACATTACTATTATGTCAGATTTAAATGCAGACATCTCATGACACATATACGTCACTTCCTATGTCTGATTTTGTTTTCAACACAATACCCATTTTACACAAAAACACATGTTTTTTGCTTAATCAGCAAAATGATAACCCCTAAAGGAACAGTCGTGTATTAGATTAGAAAACACAAGGGGGCTTTTTCATGACCCTTTCTTCTACCATTGAACAATTTATCATTGTGTCAGATTAGACATTAAAAAAAAAAAATTGACAGCATTATCCACAAAAAATACCTTTAAATATGTACATACAGATGTTGGATTCTAGTCACCAGATTCCAATCGTATGGTTAATCTTCCAAACTATGGGAAGAATTGTGTGACTGGATGGGATTCTTCTGGCTGAGTGTTTTTGTGCCACAGAGATATGGCTCTGAGGTATATAAACAGAGTGATATAAACATTAAAGAAAAAAAATCATGTATAAAGCTGGAAAACATGCAATGAACTGCTATCACAGTAATTACTTTTTTACCCTGAAAATAGAGGGTAAACTGTGCCTGCGTGTTATACGCAGGGGGCTGTGGAAAGTTTTTTTTTCTGAAACTTCCCTCTTAAAGTTAGGGTGTGTGCTATAAGCCTGTGCGTGTTATACGCCGATAAATACGGTAATAAGTGGCAGCTTTAGCATCGCTATTCACATGAAGAAAATTTCCAAGCATTACAGTAACTGTGAAGTTTGCCAATCCTTTAATGCTTTGTTGTGTGCCCCATCAAGACTTGTCAACTATTTACATTTAATATTATGCCAGTTTTAAGTTATCATCATGTTAAAAACATTTGTTTAGGCACTTGAGATGCTTGTTGCTGTTCAAATTTTTCTTTCTAATATTTAATTTTTTACATTTCCCAAGGAAGAAACATTATTTCTACCAATCCATCAAGCTGAGCATGTAAAACGGCTCTTCAGAAAACCTGTTGAGTAAGTTTATGATATGTTTTGGTAAAGAAGCTAAAACGATGTAGTAGTCATGTCCAGAGATCACTCACATATCAGAAATCCTCAATCCTCACTCTCCTTCCATGGACTGTTTAGTAAGGGTATGCAGAATAAAAGGGGGAAAATATAAATTGCCAGTGAATATCTTAAAGTGTGTGTAAAGTGTTAAAGTGTGTGTGTAAACCGTAACAATGCACTTCTCTTATTTGCTCCTTGTTTGCCCATTCACTCTTTTTAGCTCTGGTAAATATACCATATTAAAAAGCATTTTGTTATACTTGTTTGCAAAAAGGACCTCCTATTGCCTTGTACACACGGTCTGGAAACCAAATACGCTTAAATTAGGCTAAGATACGAGCGGCGTAAGACTCCTACGCCGTCGTATCTTAAGGTGCAATTTTTCCGCTGGCCGCTAGGTGGCGCTTCCGTTGAGTTTGGCGTAGAATATGTAAATGACTAGATATGCCGATTCACGAACGTACGTGCGCCCGGTGCATTTTTTTTACGTCGTTTACGTATGGCTTTTTCTGGCGTAAAGTTAGTCGAACAAATAGCTAGCCTAGTCAATGTTAAGTATGGCGTCATTTGCATAAGTCGTCCGTGCATCCTTGCAGCGTACTTTGGAGCAATGCACACTGGGATATGTACATGGACGGCGCATGCACCGCTTTTAAAAAAGTCAATCACGTTGGGTCACCACCCATTTACATAAAACACGCCCCCTCATCCTCATTTGAATTAGGCGCGCTTACGCCGGCCCCATTAATGCGACGCCGCCGTAACTTAGGAGGCAAGTGCTTTGTGAATACAGCACTTGCCTCTCTGACTTATGGCGGCGTAGCGTAAATACGATACGCTACGCTGCCGCAAAGATACACACATGTACCTGAATCTAGCTAATAGTGTATACGTTTACTTTTCACTACATAGGCAAAACATTTTTTAACCAAAAATATGTAGATATAAAATATTTGCCCAAGAAGTCACTGAAGGTGTGGTGTGTTTGTCTATCAGACAAGCCATATATTTTCATCTGTTGGTCAAAATTATGGATCTTCCAGCAGTCATGCCATTGCTTAAGCTGGCCATATGCTTACCAATTTATTTCATTCAGCCTGCAGACTGAACAAAAAAAAGCCTAATCCTGGGTTCACACCTGTGCGTTTTTAGCTAATTTTCAGAAGAGCAGAAATGCAGAACAATCAATTTCCATGGTTTTCCATGGTGTATTTAGTTTCCTGCAGTGTTTTTTTGAAAGAGGTGCAGGGACTTTTCTCCTGCAAAAATGTGTATTTTTGGATCCATAAACTTCAATCGCAGTGCATCAAAATGGATGAAAAACGCATATACATGCATTTTTGGTAGGGTTTTGTGTTTAACAACCATCTCTTCCTTCTACAAAAAAAACAAATGAAGCATTAAAATGCATCAAAAATGCACTTGAAGACATGCAAAAAACGTGCTTAAAGCAGAGGTTCACCCAAAAAATCCACTTTTTGACATTAGCTGTAGCATACTGCTAACATCTGCAGTATGCTGTTTTTTTTTTTTTTTACTTGTACTCATCGTTATATGAGCCCTTGTTTTCCGGCCCCGAGCGGGGAATCCTGCGGGGAATGGGCGTTTCTAAGCAAAGAGGAGTTGATTGACGGCTGCTAAGGCGCGTCTTGGCCTCTGTTTAATCTTCAACTGCCATGATGCTGCACATGTGATCAGTTATGACACCAGCCATTGGATGGTTTGACAGTTTGGTTGAGAGCACAACTAATGTAACAGTTAGCATTCCCGGCATGCCAGGAATGTAACTGCTTTTTCAAACTGTTAAATTGATGGTTGAACCCCCGCTTTAAATAGGCTTAAAAAAAAGGGACAGGTGTGAACCTAGCCCAATAGACGCCTCCATTCATGCTAAACAATATGTGGGAGGATGGAAGAATCTCCCCTGCCAGCTATTGTATCCTGACAGCCAGTATATGCAGCTGTCAGAATAGCCGAATAGTGCCTGTATCTGATTGGATGCAGGTGCTGTTTGACCAACTATTTTTTACCCGGCTCCTTGCTCTTTGTTGAATTGCCTTTCGATAAGTTGGATAGTGCCGACAAGGTCACTCACCATATTTGGCTGATTCAACATAATTTGAGCTGCATATGGTAGCCTTTAGCCCCTGTTCCCACCAGTGTGGCTGTGAAATCTCGCTACTTCAGAGCAATTCAAAGCCGCACATCAGTGCGATTTGCACTGCCAATTTCATTGTGGCTTCATTTAACAGAAGTCTTTGCAAGTCGCAATGAAATCAGTAAAAGGTAGTGCAGGAACCTTTTTCATATCACTGCGTCGTGGCAATATGAACAACTTCATTGCCGGCAATGGGGGTGCAACATTTCATGCGATTTGGAACTGTCAAATCACATGACAAGTTGCACCGGTGTAAATGGGGGCTCAGGATCTGATTTCCTCTTATGTCTATGGTGAGCTTCAGTTAATGGCCAGCTGGAGAACAATGGTACAAAGAATGTAAAATAGAAATGTAACATTTGATTATTATCATTGCAAAATTAGCCTACCCCTAGTCAAATTTTAACAGTCTGAAATGATGGCCAGTTTGTGTTGGTAATGTGTTTATTACAGAAAGATCATTCAAATGTTGCCAGAAAAATCAGACTAGTGATGTTGGTTATTTTTTGGCATATTTTAACAGGTGGACAATTTTTTCCAACATTTATTTTTCCATGTTAAAATAGTTAACCTTGTGGACAATACACAGTAAACATCAATCCATTATCACATACTGCCACATCTGTATTTTAAATCATTACTGTTAGGAATGAGTACAGTTTTGCCTGTATGCTAACTTCATTGGAAGACAACATTTGGGCGATTTCAGGTTGTTTTGAGGCTTTTTATGGGTTTTAAAGATAAACTTTGATTCTCTGATATTTTGGTCCTACCTGTTCTTTCCTTCATTGAGAGCCATGGTGCAGTTCTCCAGACTAGGGCTTCACAGTGTATTTTAACCTTTCATGCAGCTTTTACTGTGCAGCCTGGCTGCATATACGGTAATACATTATTAAAGTTAATTTGGGCTTTAAGGTGAAAACGAAATTTGTATAAGATTGAAAACATAGTCTGAAATGTTTGGGAGTATGCTTTTCTTTTCTTTTCAATGCAACTTTGGCCATCATGTCTGTTCTGTAACACTGCAGAAATTCAAAGCTAGTCAAAAAGAATGTAATATCAAACATCACCACAAGATGGCAGTAAAAGAACATAGTAGCGAACAATACTATCCTATACAATGCAAAATGTGGCCTAATCTTACTTCTCTGGGTGTCCCTACAAAAAGTAATATCTCTCTTCCTGTAGAAGGTATATCTCTCCAATAGGGTCAAGAAGAGTATCAAAAGCCAGTTGATTATCAACCTTCTGTCGACCACCTGAAGCAAAAATATGAATTGTAATCATTAAAGTTTATCCAAAGGCATTTTATTTTGTTTTTGTATAGAGTAGGGAAGGGTTAGAATCTCTGTAAGGTCTTTATTGCTGTCTATGTTCCTGCAGGGGAGATTCAGGTTATGTGTCCTAGTTACCACTGGAACTAAAAGTGAGGAAAAATCCAAAATTGTTAGTTGTCTATGGAACGTAAAATAAGGAAAAAATCTTCCAGTGGGGACACTTATGCCGCATACACACGATCGGTTCGTCTGATGAAAACGATCTGACGGACCATTTTCATCAGACGAACCGATCGTGTGTGGGCCCCATTGTTTTTTTTCCCATCGGTGAAAAAACGTAGAACCTGTTTTAAAATTATCTGATGGTTAAAAAAACAATATAAAAAAAAAAACGATCGTCTGTGGGGAAATCCATCGGTTAAAAATCAACGCATGCTCAGAATCAAGTCGACGCATGCTCGGAAGCATTGAACTTCATTTTTCTCTGCACGTCGTTGTGTTTTACGTCACCGCGTTCTGACACGATCGGTTTTTTAACTGATGGTGTGTAGGCAAGACTGATGAAAGTCAGCTTCATCGAATATCTGATGAAAAAATCCATCAGACCGTTATCATCGGATGAACTGATCGTGTGTACAGGGCATTACAGTGACAGTCTGACAGGAGAGAGAGTTCCTTCCTTCCTGCTATACCTTTTAGGAGAGGAAATAAAGGGAAATCTCTCCAATTGGCTATAGACAGCAAAATATAAAGCTGGCGGGAGCTTTAACCCTTTCCTACTCTAATAAAAAAGTTTGTACTTTGATAAACATTAAATAGTTTAATACATTTTACATCCTGAGATTTATTTATCTTTAGAGTGTTTTTTTTGTTTTGTTTTATTTTACATGTTCCTAATATAATATGCTTACTTATTGCAGGGTGCAGAAAACCTGGTTTGAAAGTAAAATATATACATGGGATCCATGTTTTAAGTTTCCAGGAAGAATGATTGGCACTACTGTGCTATCGCTGTTTTGCCTTTACATTGTGAGTCACAGATCAAACAGATACAACAAAATCCTTTCAAAGTTTTATTTAACAGGCCAAAAATGAACAAATAAAATACATTCATTGTTAGGGTTTCTATGCACTATTAATGCAAGAACACAAAGCTATGATTTGTTTTTTTTTGAATGCTATTTGTTTTCCCCACAAATAAATAACTAATATGAGATCCTGTACTTATATGCAAACAAAAAGCAGAGTCTGGTACTTGCCCTGTGGCTGTTAAATGTTTTCCATGTTCCTACTGTAGGCTGAAAGTGAGTACTGAGCTGAATTACTCTATAAATATGAGCAGTAAGTTCAAGTCTTGGCCAGGTTCCCGGATTTGAACCATGTGTGGACAGGCTGAATGTACCAAGTTGATCAATCAACTTGGGTAAAACCAGCCTGCAGTATTCACTTGCAATTATCACTAGCGGCTGCTCTAGCCGCTAGCAATAATCACTGTCTTCTCCTGGTGGGGACGGTTTCCAGAACAATGTGAATTTCTTTCCTGCAACCCGAAATGGTTGCAACCCCAAATTTTCAATGGGGAAATGTACACCGTCTATGGCCTGCCTTTGCAAGAAATATGTTTTTCTTTGCACGCTGATGAAGCGCCACCCACAGCTTTTATTTAAATGGAATAAGAAGAAATTGGCAAAACATTTAGCCCTGTATGGCTAGCTAAATGGGATAAAGAAGACACTTAAAGGGGTTGTAAAGGAAAAAAATGTTTTCCCTAAATAGCTTCCTTTACCTTAGTGTAGTCCTCCTTCACTTACCTCATCCTTCCATTTTGCTTTTAAATGTCCTTATTTCTTCTGAGAAATCCTCACTTCCTTTTCTTCTGTCTAACTACACACAGTAATGCAAGGCTTTCTCCCTTGTGTGGAGAAAGCCTCCTGAGGGGGGAGGGGGCGAGCAGGAGTGTCAGGACTAGGGTTACCACCTCATCCCTTTAAAACAGAACACATATGAATTACACAGGTTCTGTGGCTGATTAAAGCGGGATTCCACCTGCAATTCTTTTTTTTTTTTTAAAGTCAACAGCTACTAACAGTGTAGCTGCTGACTTTTAATAAGGACACTCACCTTGTCCTACTTGCCCGCGCTGATGGCCCCCCGATGCCGATCCCACGACTGATGCAGGTCCCGCGCCGCCATTCACACTAGGGGAAACAGGCAGTGAAGCCTTACGGCTTCACTGCCCATTTCCTACTGCGCCTGTGTGAGTCTCGTGCCGGCTTGTGAATGGGCGGCTGCTCTCTGAGAACACACACAGTTCCCAGAAAGCAGCGCGCCCCATTCACTAGAAGAAGAAGAAGAAGAAAACATACCGCGGTGAGGATGAGGCAGATTACGGACTTCCGCATAGCAACATGTATTTCGGGTGAGTATAATTTTTTTTTTTTCACTTTTTTTTTATTTAATTTTTTTAGGACTTTTGGCCAAATGTTGTTTTCCTGGGTGGAACTCCGCTTTAAGGTGGTAATTGAACTCAAGTGGAGCCTTATCTAAATTAAATTAGCCTCAGAACCTGTGTAATTCATATGTGTTCTGTTTTAAAGGGATGAGGTGGGAACCCTAGTCAGGACGCCCACTAACACACAGCTCCTTTCTCTATCTGCAAAGTAGAGAGTGTCCTGACTTGCCTGCTCGCCCCCTCCCCCCTCAAGAGGCTTTCTCCACACCAGGGAGAAAGCCTTGCATTACTGTGTGTAATTACAGACAGAAGAACAGGAAGTGAGGATTTCTCAAAAGAAATAAGGACATTTAAAAGCAAAATGGAAGAATGGGGTAAGTGACGGAGAACTGCACTAAGGTAAAGGAAGCTATTTAGGGGGGGAAAAAAATTCCTTTACAACCCCTTTAACATAATAACAAGAGAATGAAAATCAGAGAGCTACCCATAGGCGTGCGCACATAGGGTGTAAGGTGTGCCTGGGCACACCCTAATCACCCTGTACTATGCAGATTCCCCCTGCTGCCTGGCTGCAGAGAAAGGGACTGGGGAATCTGTCATCAGTCCCTTTCTCTGTCTCAAAAGTTAGACGTCAGGGTTCTGTTTAGACCACTGAAATTTCACCAAAGCCCCCAAACAGGGCTCCTAAAAAAAAAAAAAAAAAAAAAAATATTTAAAAAAATAAATAATAAAATTAAAATTGTCAAAAAATAATAATAATAATAATACAAATAAAGATAAACTACTGACACCGATCTCTGCCCTGCTGACAAAGCCCTACTGACTTGCCCACTGCCATATATGATATATTACGCATGCATGTGTGTTTGAGCTTTGGTGTGCACACCCTAATGCAATAGGCTGCGCACACCTATGGAGCTACCATATAACTGGCTCTTGCGGCTCAACTCCAGGATGAAGTCAATTCACCAGGTTCTGTATGGCCGGCCATACATGGTGAAAATTTATTTCCTGCAACCACAGTTTGCAGGAAATAAATTCACACAGTTCCCCCAACAACACAGACAATGCTGACAAGGGAATCCCTCCTGCCAAGTAATTGTCTGCTTGGCAGGAGGGATTCCCCTGTTAGTATTGTCTGAAACAGTAATTATTTCTAGTGGCTATAGCAGCCGCTAGCGATAATCGCAAGAGAATCCAGCAGGTTGGTTGTACCCAAGTTGATTGATAGATCAACTTGTTACATTCAGCCTGCTCATTAACGGTTCGAATGGGCTGAGATTCATCAAGAACTGTGTATGGCCGGCCATAATGAATATTATCAACTACAGTATGTTGCTTTTAGTAGTGCTAATAGTACTTTCCCAAATGTATTTTATTTAAAATGTAATACTAATCGCATTAAAATAAGGTTTGCATTTTAAACAGGAAAGTAAAAAAAAAAAAAGACATGGCGCTACATGATTGTGTATATGATTTGTATTGGGACACGTAAATGACAATGGGTGGCAAAAAATAAACAAGGCTGTAAAAGTAAATATTGTTCCTGCTACAAATTTAGAAAATATATAACACCATGTAATGATATTAGATAATTTCTGTTGTTATAATGTTAGCTAATTATATTTTCACATACTTGTTTTTAATTGTTTTTTTTTTTTTTATTACCTCACCAGTTTGTCACCATAGAGTACAGTGCATTCGGCATTATTGTAGAACTGGTCCACAGTTGGGAGGCACAGATGGAAGAGATGGCACCTGATATATCTTGGGATGCATACAATAATACCCTTGCCTCCTTTAAGGAGTTTAATAGCAACTTAGTGGGTAAGCAGCATATGAAAAAATTCATATTTTAGGTACAATCCTAATTTGATCTAATGCTTTACTGTAAACAATGCACTTTTTATAGAACCCCTTTCTCTGGGGTACATGCCATATAATATGCCTTCAACATTTATAGATGCAAAAGCAATTTGAATCTAAATAGATTCCCCTTACCAGCTTTCCTTGGCACGAGGGAGCAATTAAAGTTGTTTGCAAACGCTCAAGGTTTTTCACCTTAAAGAGAAAGTAAACCCTGATGGGTTTTACGTTCTCTTTTTTCCCCTGCAACGTAAAAGCATAATATGCTAGTATGAATCGCATACTAGCCCATTATGTTGCACTTACCTGCAAACAAAGCCTGCGATGCCCCGAGGTCCCTGCTGGTGGCCGCGTCTATCTTCACCCTTTTCCTTCCGAGGCCATGGATTTCTGGCTCTGTGACTGTCCGGAGTGGCATGCACATGCATGCTGGAGCCGACGGTCAAGGCATGGGTCCTTTAGAAGTGCCTTTTCTTCAGTGCACATGCGCCGATGACATTGGCCCAAGTGTATATGGTAAATATCTCCTAAACCGTGCAGATTTAGGAGATATTTCTAGTACCTGCAGGTAAGCCTTATTATAGGCTTACCAGTAGGTAAAAGTGGTGTGTAAGGGTTTACAACCACTTTAAAGCGGGGGTTCACCCTATCGACAGGAAAAAAAAAAAAAAATTTTCTTTTACCTTTAAATCAGGCACTGTAGCGCGAGCTACAGTATGCCTGTCCCGAATTTTTTCCCCCCATACTCACCTTGTAGTCGTCCATCGAAGATACCGGGGAATGGGCGTGCCTCTGGAGACGGAGGATGATTGACGGCCGGCTCTGGCGCGTCACGCTTCTCCGGAAATAGCCGAAATAGGCTTGGTCTTCACGACGCGTGCGCATAGCCTGTGCGCACGCGCCGTGAAGAGCCGAGACCTACTCCGGCTGTCTTCGGGGAGAGTGACGTGCCAGGGCCGGCCGTCAATCATCCTCCCTCTCCATAGGCACGCCCATTCCCCGCGGGAGCCGAAATCTACGATGGACGACTACGAGGTGAGTACGGGGTTAAAAAAATCGGGACAGGCATACTGTAGCTCGCGCTACAATGCCTGTCTCGATGGTAACATCATGTGGGTCAGGGTGAACTACAGCTTTAATGCATTCTATGCATTAGGGAGAAAAACCTTCTTACCTGAACAAGTTCGTTCCAGAAACAGGGACAAGCACAGCAGCTCCAGCTGCTCTCAGGTCCTCATTGGATATATTGATAGCAGCAGGAGCCATTGGCTCCCGTTGCTGTTAATAAAATCCAATGACACGGAAGTCGGGGCGGAGCCAAGTCCTGTTGTCTGTGTTAATGGACTCGGGAGCGCGCCCACACGGGTGCCCCCAAGGAAAGCGGCTCTCAGTGGAGGCACTCAAGAAGAGGAGTAGCCAGAAGTGCCGCTGGGGGACCCCAGAAGAGGAGGATCTGGGCCGCTCGGTGCAAAACCCTTGCACAGAGGAGTTAAGTATAACATGTTTGTTATTTAAAAAAAATCATGATAAATAAAACTACAATTCAGTTTATCAGGATTTGCACTAAACACATAAGTGTGAACCTAGGTTAAGTGCTAGTGTAGTATATAGACAGGCTAGGGTAGTATATAGACAGGCTAGTGTGGTATATAGACAAGCTAGGGTAGTATATAGACAGGCTAGGGTATACAGACAGGCTAGGGTATATACAGTATAGCGTGTATAGCTGTGTAAATTCCAGTATATATACTATAGTTTGTAGACACTATAACTCTCACACAAACCAATTAATATAAACTTATTGGGATTTTTCTTTTGACCAAAGACGTGTAGCAGAATATATTTTGGCTTCAATTAATAAAGTAATTAGATTTTCTTTTTTTTTTCATGGATAAATTTTATAACAGAAATGAGAAAATACAGTATTGTCCTTTTTCAAAATGTTGTCTTTTCATTTACGTACAGTGTTGCATGATTGCGCATGCAACTATGTGTTTCACTCTGCCCCAGATGAAGCTCTGGGAGCGGAGTGAAACACGTTGGGGCCTGGCCTTGCTGGAGCTATGGTTGAGGCTGTTACACTTTCTTACATAGGGTTTGCAGAGATGTGCAGCTCATAAGGACATTTTCTTTCCTGTACATCACTATAGGGATGGCATGCATTCCAGGAACTGGAAGCCGCCTTGTGCTCCAAACACCGGAACTCATCACTAGGCTCCACCCAGTCATGTGATCCAGTCAGCAAATCAGGTTACACAATTGTGACCAGGTCCTGTATACTATGGAGATAAGTGCATTCCAGAAACCAGATGCAACCATAATCTTGCATTCCAATTTCAAGGAATCATTGCTAAGCTCCACCTATTCACCTGACCTGGCCCATTTTGCCAATGTGATCTGGATTGTCATGGGAATCTTTGTTTCTGATACTAGCTTGTCATCTGCAATCTAGTGTTGTGTTACACTGCAAGAAAATGACATACACCTAAAAACATATATAAACATGTATAAATAATTGAACAACAAGCATGTACAATATATGTTTGTTCCTAAAGTGGGTTAGGGTGACAAATAATGAATCAATAGGCAGACAGGGGAAGATAAGTCACTATGGTGTTGAGGCTCTGTGGAGCCACCATCTGCAGTGTATGAAAACAATAGGATTATTTTTGTAGTAAAAACTGATTTCTATTACCTCCATGTGTAAAGGTTGACACATGATCCACCACCATACCTCTAAGATAATGAGTCTTATGTTGTGCCTGTACAAAATGTACGGCTACTGGTTTGTCAGGAATGGTAGGTTTCTGCAGGCTGTGGATGCCAAGGCCCACCTGATGTAATTGCAATGTTTCTGAAACCGACATTTAAAGCGACAGAGAGTCTTTCTAAGTTCACAAGGGAGTTTTTCAGGGTATAGATGCAGTAATCGGTATTACAATTAAGGTATCCCATATGGTTCAATAGTAAGTTGGCCCACCCTTTGCAGCTATAACAACTTCAACTCTTGTGGGAAGGCTGTCCACTAGGTTTAGGAGTGTGTCTTTGGGAATGTTTGACCATTCTTCTTAAATCGCATTTGTGAGGTCAGGCATTGTTGTTGGACGAGAAGTCCTGGCTTGCAGTCTCCGCTCTAATTCATCCCAAAGGTGTTCTGTTGGGTTGAGATCAGGACTCTGTGCAGACCAGTCAAGTTTCTTCACCCCAAACTCACTCATCCATGTCTTTATGGACCTTGCTTTGTCATGTTGGAACAGGAAGGGACCATCCCCAAACTGTTCCTACAAAATTGGGAGCATGAAATTGTCCAAAATGTCTTGGTATGCCGACGACCTTAAGAGTCAGGGCCGGTCCGAGGCGGGGTGCACGGGGTGCACTGCACCCAGGCGCCACAGGGGAGGGGGCGCCAAAGGAGCACCGTTGGTCCCGAGTGTGTTGCCAACGAGTTGGCTGCCGCAGCGCCGCTGGTGGTAAATAGCGCTGCTGAGCGGCGTGCCAATCGATGTGTCGTGCTAGCTAGGCAAGTCACGAGCGGCGAGCGCATGTCAGTGAGGGCGCGGTGACCCACCCGCAGCAGTGGCTACATCTCCTGCGCCCACTGTATTCCGAGAAGAGGAGGTGAGTTAAGTCCGCCCCACCTCCTCCCCATGTACCCCCTTGTGCCCGCCCACAACCCCTTGTGCAGCCAATCTGTGCCTGGGAAGGGGTGTGGGCGGGAGATTTCAAAGCAGCCAGCGACATTGATGTGGTGTCGCTGGACATGTCTCCTCCAGGCTCCAGCATCAGCAGTCAGCAGGAGGACGAGGACGAGTGGGAGGCGCGCCGCGTCGCGCAAGCTGCCAGGGAGCTGCTGCAAGAAGCAGCAGAGCACCTCCCGGAACAAGAAGGTACTTGGCATCCGACACAAACACAGACCTATCTTCCTATCCCTCTCTCTCCCAGCCATCCTCTCTCTCTCTTAGCCTCACCTCTCTCTCTCAGCCCCACATCTCTCTCAAATCCACCTTCTGACCACTACCCTCTCTCTCAGCCCAAGCACTCTCACTCAGCCCCCCTCTCTGTCCACTATCCTCTCTCTGAGCCCCTTTCTCACTCACCCTCCCTCCCTCCCTCTCTTTCCACTACCCTCTCTTAGCCCCCCTCTCTCTCAGCCCCCCTCTCTGTCCACTACCCTCTCTCTTTCTCTGCCTCATCTCTCTCTCTCTGCCTCATCTCACGCTCTCTCTCTCTGCCTCATCTCACGCTCTCTCTCTCTGCCTCATCTCACGCTCTCTCTCTCTCTCTCTGCCTCATCTCACGCTCTCTCTCTCTCTCTCTGCCTCATCTCACGCTCTCTCTCTGCCTCATCTCGCGCGCTCTCTCTCTCTCTGCCTCATCTCGCGCGCTCTCTCTCTCTGCCTCATCTCGCGCGCTCTCTCTCTCTGCCTCATCTCGCGCGCTCTCTCTCTCTCTCTGCCTCATCTCGCACGCTCTCTCTCTCTCTGCCTCATCTCGCACGCTCTCTCTCTCTCTGCCTCATCTCGCGCTCTCTCTCTGCCTCATCTCGCGCTCTCTCTCTGCCTCATCTCGCGCTCTCTCTCTCTCTCTGCCTCATCTCGCTCTCTGCCTCATCTCGCTCTCTCTCTCTCTCCCTCACCTCTCTCTCTCTCTCTCAAATTCAAATTCAAATTCAAATTCAAATTCAAATAAGCTTTATTGGCAGGACCAAATACATATTAGCATTGCCAAAGCAAGGAAAAGGGGAAGGGGGTAATATAAAGGGGAAGGGGGTAATATAAAGGGGAAGGGGGTAATATAAAGGGGAAGGGGGTAATATAAAGGGGAAGGGGGGGTAATATAAAGGGGAATGTCTCTCATATCCCTCTCAGTCTGTGACACGCGGTCACATATTGGGCAGCTATCTTCACAATTGGCTCCTCTTCTCCCAGTAGAATTTGGAGTTTCCTCTTCTCTTCTGTAGAATTGAAGTCCGGGATGAGAGCGGAGAGTCTCTGGAAGTGAGTGTCCCTCACTGATGAGTACTTGGGGCAATGTAGCAGGAAGTGTTCCTCATCCTCCGGGACCCCCTGGTCACATTGCTGGCACAGTCTCCCCTCCCTGGGCTTGTAGGTCTGTCTGTGCCGTCCTAATTCCATTTCCTCTCTCTCCCTCACCTCTCTCTTTGCCTCACACCTCTCTCTCTGCCTTACACCTCTCTCTCTGCCTCACACCTCTCTCTCTCTGCCTCACACCTCTCTCTCTGCCTCACACCTCTCTCTGCCTCACCTCTCTCTCACCTCTCTCTGCCTCACACCTCTCTCTCCCTCTCTCTCTGCCTCACACCTCTCTCTCTCTGCCTCACCTCTCTCTCTCTCTCCCTCACCTCTCTCTCTCTGCCTTGCCTCTCTCTCTGCCTTGCCTCTCTCTCTGCCTCGCCTCTCTCTCTCTGCCTCACCTCTCTCTCTCTCTGCCTCACCCCCCTCTCTCTCTCTCTCTGCCTCACCCCTCTCTCTCTCTGCCTCACCTCTCTCTCTGCCTCACCTCTCTCTCTGCCTCACCTCTCTCTCTCTCTGCCTCACCTCTCTCTCTGCCTCTCCTCTCTCTCTGCCTCACCCCTCTCTCTCTCTCTCTCTGCCTCACCTCTCTCTCTCTCTCACCTCTCTCTCTCTCTCTGCCTCACCTCTCTCTCTCTCTCTGCCTCACCTCTCTCTCTGCCTCACCCCTCTCTCTCTCTCTCTCTCTCTCTGCCTCACCCCTCTCTCTCTCTCTCTGCCTCACCTCTCTCTCTCTGCCTTGCCTCTCTCTCTGCCTTGCCTCTCTCTCTGCCTCGCCTCTCTCTCTCTCTCTCTCTCACCTCTCTCTCTCTCTCTGCCTCACCTCTCTCTCTCTCTCTGCCTCACCTCTCTCTCTCTGCCTCACCTCTCTCTCTCTCTCTGCCTCACCTCTCTCTCTCTCTGCCTCACCTCTCTCTCTCTCTCTGCCTTGCCTCTCTCTCTCTGCCTTGCCTCTCTCTCTCTGCCTTGCCTCTCTCTCTGCCTTGCCTCTCTCTCTCTGCCTCACCTCTCTCTCTCTCTGCCTCACCTCTCTCTCTCTCTCTGCCTCACCTCTCTCTCTGCCTCACCCCTCGCTCTCTCTCTCTCTCTCTCTGCCTCACCTCTCTCTCTGCCTCACCTCTCTCTCTCTGCCTCACCTCTCTCGCTCTCTCTCTCTGCCTCACCTCTCTCGCTCTCTCTCTCTGCCTCACCTCTCTCTCTCTCTCTGCCTCACCTCTCTCTCTCTCTCTCTCTCTGCCTCACCTCTCTCTCTGCCTCACCTCTCTCTCTGCCTCACCTCTCTCTCTGCCTCACCCCTCTCTCTCTCTCTGCCTCACCTCTCTCTCTTTCTCTCTCTGCCTCACCTCTCTCTCTCTCTGCCTCACCTCTCTCGCTCTCTCTCTCTCTCTGCCTCACCTCTCTCTCTGCCTCACCTCTCTCTCTGCCTCACCCCTCTCTCTCTGCCTCACCCCTCTCTCTCTCTCTCTCTCTCTGCCTCACCTCTCTCTCTGCCTCACCTCTCTCTCTCTCACCTCTCTCTCTCTCTCTCTCTCTGCCTCACCTCTCTCTCTCTCTCTCTGCCTCACCTCTCTCTCTCTCTCTGCCTCACCTCTCTCTCTGCCTCACCTCTCTCTCTCTCTCTCTCTCTGCCTCACCTCTCTCTCTCTCTCTCTCTGCCTCACCTCTCTCTCTCTGCCTCACCTCTCTCTCTCTCTGCCTCACCTCTCTCTCTCTCTGCCTCACCTCTATCTCTCTCTCTCTCTCTCTCTCTGCCTCACCTCTCTCTCTCTCTGCCTCACCTCTCTCTCTCTGCCTCACCTCTCTCTCTCTCTCTCTGCCTCACCCCTCTCTCTCTCTCTCTCTGCCTCACCTCTCTCTGCCTCACCTCTCTCTCTCTCTGCCTCACCTCTCTCTCTCTCTTTCTCTCTGCCTCACCTCTCTCTCTCTCTCTCTCTGCCTCACCTCTCTCTCTCTCTCTCTGCCTCACCTCTCTCTCTCTCTCTGCCTCACCTCTCTCTCTCTCTCTCTGCCTCACCTCTCTCTCTCTCTCTGCCTCACCTCTCTCTCTCTCTCTCTCTGCCTCACCTCTCTCTCTCTCTGCCTCACCTCTCTCTCTCTCTCTCTGCCTCACCTCTCTCTCTCTCTCTGCCTCACCTCTCTCTCTCTCTCTCTCTCTCTCTCTCTCTCTGCCTCACCTCTATCTCTCTCTCTCTCTGCCTCACCCCTCTCTCTCTCTCTGCCTCACCTCTCTCTCTCTGCCTCACCCCTCTCTCTCTCTGCCTCACCTCTCTCTCTCTGCCTCACCCCTCTCTCTCTCTCTCTTTCTCTCTGCCTCACCTCTCTCTCTCTCTCTTTCTCTCTGCCTCACCTCTCTCTCTCTCTCTCTCTGCCTCACCTCTCTCTCACCTCTCTCTCTCTGCCTCACCTCTCTCTCTCTCTCTGCCTCATCTCTCTCTCTCTCTCTCTGCATTGTGTAGAGGGGTATCCAGGGGTGTAATCAGGGTAGTGGTATATGTGATCAGAGTGGGGGGCACTGGTAGGCTGCATTTTGTGGCCACTGGTAAGGCTACAATTGGTGACCACTGGTAAGGCTGCATTTGATGGGCACTGGTAAGACTATAATTGGTGAGCACTGGTAAGGCTGCATTTGATGGGTACTGGTGAGGCTACACTGATCTCTTGTACCATGTCTGCAGTCTCTGACTATCTCCTTTGGGGGCTCTTTATAAACAGACTCTTTAACAGAGGCCCTTTCTGTGTCCATTAGAGAGACCCCCCTCCAGGTCCAATTAGAGTACTCTGCTTCTCTTCCTGTATTTTGTTTATTGTTAAGAGTTCGTGGGAGGACCCCAGGGTAACGATAACTCCTTAGGGGGAGCATTTCTGTGTTTGAAGCGTTGCCATAGAAACATTTGTAAAGGGGGAGGAGTTATTAAGGTGACCACGCCCTTGTAGGGGCGCCAGAAATATTTCTGCACCCAGGCGCATGTGACCCTAGGATCGGCCCTGTTAAGAGTTCCCTTCACTGGAATTAAGGAGCCAAGCCCAGCTCCTGAAACACAGCCTCACACCATTATCATCCCTCCACCACATGATTTGGACCAGTGCACAAAGCAAGGTTCATAAAGACAAGGATGAGCGAGTTTGGGGTGAGGAACTTGACTGTCCTGACCTCAACCCGATAGAACACCTTTGGGATGAATTAGAACAGAGACTGTTAAGCCACAGCCTGATTAGAGAGGTCTGTCCCCTGCCGGCATGCTCCATAGAAAGGCATTTGTTCACTGTTTGGAAGAGTGGTCTCTCTGATTCCTCCTGAGTTAAAATGTTAAACTCTAGATTAATCAAAACTAATTCAACCTGCTGATTGGAGAGCTCTAGCTCTGACATAGCAGGGTGTGTGTTGGACTTCTGCAGAGAGACCACTGCTTCCATACAAAGAGCAGGAATCCTTCTGGGGATAAGCTTCATTCCTCAGGTTGAGGCTGTTTTTTTTAAAGCCTATGTGCACCAGAAGATTACAGTGGAATAGGGTGGGGGGGGGGGACGTGATTGGAGGAGGATTTCTACTAACATCAAAGGTATCGACCTTGCTGTTTTTTCTGCTTTTGTTTTGACTGTACTTGCACACTTGGAGTGTATTCATGGGCTTTAACATTTTGTACCTATGCCCTTTATGCACTGTTTGATTTAATGATAATTATTCCAAACCATGTGTTTAGCTGTCCAAAAAATACAATGGGAGCTGTACATTTGACACCCTGCCACCGTTCTGGTGGCTTGTGATGACTCTGCAGTTAGAACAAGAATTGGGGCTGATCATTCATTGTGTTCACTTCAAACATCCAGTCATTTGAAAAATAAGCTGTGTGTTTTCTATTTCTCTAGTTAAATTGTTCTGCCATTAAAAGGTATAGGCTTGTTTTGCTTTTTAAACAATGCTTCTAATTTAATTGATAAATCAAGGTACCAGAAAGCTTGATGCTGGCCATACATTATACAGTTTTCTTAAAGTTTTTTTAACGTTTTTTATAGGGCTGTGCAAATTAACTTTTAATTAATCGATTAATCTTTAATTTTTTTGATCGATCAAAATCTTTTTGATCGATTAAAATTCTTTTGATTGGTACTCACCTCTCCGCTGGCTTCTGGGCCTTCAGGGAGTTCCGTCGGAGATCCAGTGACGTCACGGACACCGGCGGGGCTTACCGTGTCCATCTAAAGGGCTCCTTTGCTGTGCCTTCATATCTGCATGCCGGCGGGACCTTACTATCTGCCACACGCAAGGGCTGTTACACTTCCCTCTATCACTTCCCTCTATCAACCTGGGATTCTACAACCATCCACTGGGAGTTGTGATAGTTCCCTTCACGGGACATCTACATGCCGACAGACTGATGTTAACCTCTCCTCATCTGGATTCAGCAGTGGCATCATTGTACACATTTTTATACCAGTATCATACTTAGCTACATGTTTTTATGACTGCTTTTGGTACCGTTTGGTATTACTCGCACCATTTTTACAGTTTATGTAGCTACATCGAATTTATCTCCAGTGCAATATTTATTTGGTTACCTACTTGAAGACTATAAAAGTTTTAATGCTATTCCCATCGAACGCTGCCTTTGTGTGTTTTGTGTATCCTGCTATCCATTTTCCAGTGGTTGGTAGCTGCATTGGGAATCAACCTGCAAGGAGATCAGCTAAAAGTAGTTGGATCTGTATGTGCATTATAATTAATCGAAATTAGTTGATTAATCGATTAAAAAAAAAAACGATTAATCGAACTGAAACATTTTGATCAGTAACAGCCCTAGTTTTTTAAACTTTGCAGCACTTTAAAACCTTTTTCGGCTGATAGCGGGGGTTAAGGGGACCTCCTGCTAGTGGCCAAAAAGCACCGCTAAAACTACGGTAAAGCACCGCTAAAAACAGCGGTGCTTTACCACAAATGCCCCAGTGTGAAAGGGCTCTAAGAAAATACTCACTAGAAGGGTTTGTGAAAAAAAAGCTTATACTCAAAAAAGTTCGAAAGAGCTCAAGAAAAACACGAGAGAGCACAAAAAAGAACAAGCTTCTTCAAGCTTTAATAATAGGCAGAAATAAAAGCTCAATGCCTGTAAAAAGCAGCTTTTGTTTTAGCTGCAGTGTGCATGAGCTCATAGATGGATTGAAATTCAGCTGGTCCCTGCTGAATCGGCTGAATTTCAATCCATCTATGGCCAGCTTTAGTTTAGTAGCTGGCTGCTAAGCAAGTATGTAAGAATACATTGGCGCAAAGATTAGCAAATAGAATTGCTGCAGATAAAGTACAAATAAGTTTGCACTGACATCCATTAAATTAAACTCTTTGTATTTTATTCTTTCTCAGGTGTCTGGTTTTTCACTACATTCTTATCATGCGCAGTCACTGTGTCATATATCTTTCACATTTTAGTTTGCTACAGGTAAGACCCTGATGTTCAGAAACGTATTCTTAATTCTATATGTTGCGCTTTCCTGTTTAATTTGATCTTAATTGGTTTACTCAAGCTTAAAACATGATAACAATGTGTAAAGAACCGCGCTAGAGAATAATCTAACATAAAAAATATATAGGCCCAGATTCTTAACCACTTAAAGCGGGGGTTCACCCTGTTAAAAAAAAAAAAAAAGTTTTTTTTTATTAGACCATTAAATTCGGCATCGTAGCGCGAGCTACGGTATGCCGGTCTTACATTTTTTATCCCCGTACTCACCGTGCTATCGATGATTGAAGAATCCGGGGAATGGGCGTTCCTATGGTGAGAGAAGGTGATTGACGGCCGGCCCTGGCACGTCACGCTTCTCCGGAAATAGCCGAAATAGGCTTGGCTATTCACGGCGCCTGCGCATAGCCTGTGCGCAGGCGTCGTGAATAGCCGAGACCTACTCCGGCTGTCTTCGGGGAGCGTGACGTGCCAGAGCCGGCCGTCAATCATCCTCCCTCTCCATAGGCACGCCCATTCCCCGCGGGAGTCGGATTCTTCAATCAACGATACCACAGTGAGTACGGGGATTAAAAATTTAAGACCGGCATACCGTAGCTCGCGCTACGATGCCGAATTTAATGGTCTAATGATGGAAAGGAGGGTGAACTACCGCTTTAAAGACCTCAGGTGTTTTTCAGATTTGGTGTTTGCAAGACTAAAACATTTTTTTCTGCTAGAAAATTACTTAAAACCCCCAAACATTATATATTTTTTTTTTCTAACACCCTAGAGAATAAAATGGCGGTCATTGCAATACTTTTTGTCACACCGTATTTGCGCAGCAGTCTTACAAGCGCACTTTTTTTGGAAAAAATTCACTTTTTTGAATTAAAAAATAAGACAACAATAAATTTGGCCCAATTTTTTTATATATTTTGAAAGATAATGTTACGCCGAGTAAAATGATACCCAACATGTCACGCTTTAAAATTGCGCCCGCTCGTGGCATGGCGTCAAACTTTTACCCTTAAAAATCTAGATAGGCGACGTTTAAAAAATTCTATAAGTTGCATTTTTTGAGCTACAGAGTAGCTCTAGGGCTATAATTATTGCTCTCGCTCTAACGATCGCGGCGATACCTCACTTGTGTGATTTGAACACCGTTTTCATATGCGGGCGCTACTCACGTATGCGTTCGCTTCTGCGCGCGAGCTCGTCAGGACGGGGCGCTTTAAAAAAATTTTTTTTTTGTTTTCTTGTAAACATCCCTTGTAATAGAAAAAAGCATGACAGGTCCTCTTAAATATGAGATCTGGGGTCAAAAAGACCTCAGATCTCATATTTAGGCTTAAATGCAAAAAAAAAAGGAAAATTTGTCATTTAAAAAAATGACAGAAAAAAAATTGTCTCTTTAAGAGGCTGGGCGGGACTGACGTTTTGACGTCACTTCCGCCCAGCAGAGCTATGAGGACGGGTGGGGGCCATCTTGCCCTCACTCAAGTCCTCACTCTCCTGGCGGCAGCATCGGATCTCCTCCGCCGCTACCGACGGCTCCGGTAAGCGGCGGAGGGCGCGGAAAAGCGGCGGGAGGGGGGGGGGGCCCCTCTCCCACCACCGATAACGGCGATCTCGCGGCGAATCCGCCGCGGAGACCGCCGTTATCATTTACACGGCCGCCAGCTGAAAACATGGATATCTCAGTTGTGGCAGCAGCTGCTGCCGTTACTGAGATATCCATGTTTAAAAAGAGGACGTATATATACAGTGGGGGGTCCGTAAGTGGTTAAAGGACTTACGACGGCGCAGCGCCATGTACGCCGTCGTAAGTCCTAATCTGGCCCGTCGTATCTATGCGACTGATTCTTAGAATCAGTTACGCATAGATATCCATTAGATCCGACAGGCGTAAGTCTCTTACGCCTTCGGATCTAAACTGCAATTTTTTTTTTTGCCCGCTAAGTGCCGCGTCCGTCGATTTCTGCGTCGAGTATGCAAATTAGCTAGATACGCAAATTCCCGAACGTACGCGCGGCCGACGCAGTAAAGTTACAACGTTTACGTTAGGCTTTTCCCGGCTTAAAGTTGCCCCTGCTATATGAGACGCAGCCAATGTTAAGTATGGCCGTCGTTTCCGCGTCGAAAATGTTAAAAGTTACGTCGTTTGCGTAAGTCGTCCGTGAATGGGGCTGGACGGCATTTACGTTCACGTCGAAACCAATGACGTCCTTGCGACGTCATTTAGAGCAATGCACACTGGGATATTTTACGGACAGCGCATGTGCAGTTCGTTCGGCGCGCGGACGCTCTTAATTTAAATGCTGCACGCCCCCTACCCGCCAAATTTGATTTACGCTGTGTGATTTACGCTACGCCGCCGCAACTTACGGAGCAAGTGCTTTGAGAATACAGCACTTGCCCGTGTAAGTTGCGGCGGCGTTACGTAAATCGGATACGTTACGCCGCCGCAGGAGATACGCCGATCTACGAGAATCTGGGCCATATTGTGTATATAAGAAGTAAACCTCCTGTAAGACATATATACAGTGAAAAAACGTAAAAAAATATATAGGTTGCGCTAATCAATCATATTAAACTAATGAAAGTGATTCAAATTGGTTTTAAAACAGTCCACAAGTGATGTGATATGTAATCCTGATGTTAATCTGCCCCATCCACCACCATAGTGATCGTTAAAATATTAGTGCCTCCACCAACAGCTGAATGGCTCGCTTACCAGCTCCAATTGATCCCTCATTAAAATACGTATGCGCTTGTGGCTTTAGCCCAACCAAGGCCTTTGTCCAGATGGTCTCCTGCACAGGATCACCCCTTGGCACTGTATTAAACAGAAGGATTTCTTTAAAAAAAACGAAATTCTCCACATAGTGTAAAATCCTTATAGCGTTTATTTAAATGAAAAAATGCACTTACAGCTGCCGCTGATAAAATTTGCCTTTTGTTTCAGTGTATCAGCCGGTACACAAAACAAACCCAGAGCGTGTGTGGGATTGGTGGCGTCAGTGCGTCACTCCGCCCTACTTGTTTCGTCATACATCAACTGAATCAATGCCGCTAACAATGGGACGACCGGGGGGGGGGGTTGTTATGAATCTTGGGAAGGTAGTATATTATAGGGGTACGTGGGGCATTTGGTACCAGAAAAGAAAAGGTCTGATCACCAATACCTTGTTTTTACAGAAGGAATCCAGCCCAATTTACAAGTTTTTTTGCATTTTAAAAAAATTTACGTTCATTTGCTCCAAATCTCTCAAGACCACCTCTCGGAAGACCTTTAGGGAGGGGGATAATGTACCAGGAGGGTTAAAAAGAGAAGCATTATAAAGGTTGGAATGTTGAAATTCAGAAGATACTACAGGATTTGTCAACTAGTATAATTTTATATTTAGTTTTCGCAGGTCCTTGTGAACATCCATATACATCTGAAATTTGCTCAACTTTCTCGGTGAAGCAAACCTCAGGCCCTTATCTAGAATGCTTTTTTCTTGATCTGTCAGGACCTGTTGACTCAAATTATACATACCAGTTCCTCTTATGTTCTCTTTCTTTTTTTTTATTATATCCACCTCCCCACTCTAGTTCCTCTCTTTGTTCCATGGGCCGCTTTATGCCCTGATTTGGTCTGGGAAAATACCAATTATAATTATTTTGATTCAGGGGTATTTTATAGTATTGATCAGCTGCATTCTCTGTTAGGCCCCGTACACACGAGAGGATTTATCCGCGGAAACGGTCCTCCGGACCGTTTCCGCGGATAAATCCTCTGGCGGATTCAGATCTGATGGTTGTACTAACCATCAGATCAAAATCCGCGCGGAATTCCCTCCGCGGTGACGTGTCGCAACGTCGCCGCGATGATGACGCGGCGACGTGCGCGACGCTGAAATATAAGGACTTCCACGCATGCGTCGAATCATTACGACGCATGCGAGGGAGGGAATCGGACGGATTGATCCGGTGAGTCTGTACAGACCACCGGATCAATCCGCTGGACTGGATTCCAGCGGATAGATTTCTTAGCATGCTAAGAAATTTTTATCCGCTGGAAATCCATCGGCCCGAAAAATATCCGCGGATAAATATCCGCTGGGTCGTACACACCACCGGATCTATCCGCTGAAACCGATCCGCGGATAAATTCCAGCGGATAGATCCTCTCGTGTGTACGGGGCCTAAGGCCTAGTACACACGAGAGGATTTATCCGCGGAAACGGTCCGGGGGACCGTTTCCGCGGATAAATCCTCTGGCGGATTTTGATCTCATGGTTGTACTAACCATGAGATCAAAATCCCCGCGGAATTCTGTCCGCGGTGACGTGTCGCGCCGTCGCCGTGATGATGACGCGGCGACGTGCGCGACGCTGTGATATAAGGACTTCCATGCATGCGTCGAATCATTACGACGCATGCGGGGGATGGATTCGGACAGATTGATCCGGTGAGTCTGTACAGACCAGCGGATCAATCCGTTGGACTGGATTCCAGCGGATCGATTTCTTAGCATGTCAAGAAATTTTGATCCGCTGGAAATCCATCCCCGGGGACAAAAATCCGCGGAAACAGATCCGCTGGATCGTACACACCAGGGGATCTATCCGCTGAAACCGGTCCGCGGATCAATTCCAGCGGATCGATCCTCTCGTGTGTACGGGGCCTTAGAGTTATGTTAATATGTCTCTACAGACCCATTATTCATTTTTCCATTATACCATACATTGCTGGGTAAAAGTTGTTTGGGGGAGCCTCCCCATCATGTAAGGGGAAGAATCTGTTTTTAGCAGGGACATTATACCCATAATCCATGTTGTTCTTTCTCCCAGCATAATGGTGGGGTGTGGCATATTGATCATAAACCCTGTCCTTGCGGCTGGGGGTCTTTGTCCATATTGTTTAGGTGGACAAAAAAACATTGGGGGTTATTTACGAAAGGCAAATCCACTTTGCACTACAAGTGCAAACTACAAGTGCAAAGTACACTTGAAATTGCACTAAAAGTCCACTTGGAAGTGCAGTCGATGCAAATCTGAGGGGTAGATCTGAAATGAGGGGAAGCTCTGCTGATTTTATTATCCAATCGTGTGAAAGCTAAAATGCTGTTTTTTTTTTTATTTCCTTGCATGTCCCCCTCGGATCTACAGCGACTGCACTTCCAAGTGCACTTTCAGTGCAATTTCAAGTGCACTTTGCACTTGTAGTATGCACTTGTAGTGCAAAGTGGATTTGCCTTTAGTAAATAACCCCCATTATGACTTAGGTAATTTCTCATGGTCGTTATTTTTCATGAGTAAGGAAATTGGTGGTTTATTAACATAATTCAGTTGTTTTTAAAAGTCAAACATGAATGTATCTGCATGTCACAATTGCAAAAAAATGGGTATATTCTTAATATTAGTTTAGTGGGCAGAGCCATGCAGAGCTTTCCTTTTTGCCATTGAGGCCAACAAGAAATCTGGAATCGCTGGCTAAAAGTATATATACAGCCCAAAGTTATAGAGCCATTTACTGTATTCCAAAATGTACAAAGTCAGACTTATGCCGCGTACACGCACTCAAAATTTACAACAACAAATGTTCGATGTGAACTTTCGGTTGGATATTCCGACCGTTTGTAGGCTCCATCGGACATTTGCTGTCGGAATTTCCGACAACAAATGTTTGAGAAAAAAGAAATGTTCCTGGACTGCCGCACTCTGATAGGCGATTTATTGAAACAAAATGAACAAAGGATAAAATCCAAAGCTGTATAACATCCAAAAATTCATGCAACACTGCAATCAATCAGCTATGACTAAGCATCTATTCATGATGTGAAACATGTTAGCTTTTTTGTCCCCTATGTCCACTTTCTACCATTGATTGCAGTGTTGCATGAATTTTTGGATGTTATACAGCTTTGGATTTTATCCTTTGTTCATTTTGTTTCAATAAATCGCCTATCAGAGTGCGGCAGTCCAGGAACATTTATTTTTTCCACGGATCAGTGCAGAGTCTGCACCTGTCAGTACTACAGGGCGGGAGCACAGCATAGGTCACAGGGCTTGGAGCGGTACTCTTCCAACAAATGTTTGAGAGCTGGTTCTCAATTTTTCCGACAACAAAAGTTCTTGTCAGAAATTTTCGATCGTCTGTAAGCAATTCCGACGCACAAAAATCCTACGTATGCTCGGAATCAAATCGACAAATGCTCGGAATCATTGAACTTAAAAAATACATTTTCGGGAGAACCTCCACTTTAAGATTAGATTCATGCTCATGCGTTCCTTCTTGATTGACAGGCTTCCGACAGGCTTCCGACAGTCGCATCCATTGTGTCACGATTTTCCGAAAGTAGCCGAACGTCGGTGCGCAGGCGCCGTATAGAGCCGCACCGACGTTTGGCTTCTTTTGGCTACTCGTGACGCGATGTATGCGACCGTCGGAAGCCTGTCGGAAGCCTGTCAATCAAGAAGGAACGCCCAGACCCGAAGACCATACCCGGAAGCGATCGCTCTCTAAAACGGTAAGTACTGCTTTGTTTTTAAAAAAACTAGCCGATTCCCCTAGACAAAATGAGCATGAATCTAATCTTAAAAATTTTTTTTTGGGGAGAACCTCCACTTTAAAGGAACACTAAAGGCAGAAATTAGTATAACATGTTATACTTACCTCCACTGTGCAGCTCGTTTTGCACAGAGTGGTCCCGAATCCTGTTTTCTGGGGTCCCTTGGCGGCTGTCTCGGCTCCTCCTCGCAAAAGCTTGCGAGCGCGCTCCCATGATACTGCGGCGGCCATAGCCGCCGACTGTATCACTCGGCCCCGCCCCCGGCGCGCTGTGATTGACAGCAGCACCAGCCAATGACTGCGCTGCTATCAATCCGCCCAGCCTAGCCAATCAACGGCCAGGCTGGGAACCGAACAGGATGACAAGCACGCGCCCCGGACTTTCGAACGGTGAGGTAAGTAAAACGGGGGCTCGTGGAGGGGGGGGGGGTTGGCGGTGCTGTCAGATGTTTTTTTACCTTAATGCATAGGATGCATTAACCACTTAAGCCCTGGACCATTTTTCAGCTAAATGCCCAGGCCAGGTTTTGCGATTCGGCACTGCCTCGCTTTAACAGACAATTGCGCAGTCGTGCAACGTGGCTCCCAAACAAAATTAGCGTCCTTTTTTCCCCACAAATAGAGCTTTCTTTTGGTGGTATTTGATCACCTCTGCGGTTTTTTTTTTTTGCGCTATAAACAAAAATAGAGCGACAATTTAGAAAAAATGCAATATTTTTTACTTTTTGCTATAATAAATATCCCCCAAAAACATATATAAAACATTTTTTTTCCTCAGTTTAGGCCGATACGTATTCGTCTACCTATTTTTGGTAAAAAAAATCGCAATAAGCGTTTATCGATTGGTTTGCGCAAAATTTATAGCGTTTACAATATAGGGGATAGTTTTATTGCATTTTTATTAATAATTTTTTTTTTTACTACTATTGGCGGCGATCAGCGATTTTTTGCATTGCATTGTTTATTTTGAAAATGACAGTTGCAGTTTGGGAGTTAACCACAGGGGGCGCTGTAGGAGTTAGGGTTCACCTAGTGTGTGTTTACAACTGTAGGGGGGTGTGGCTGTAGGACTGACGTCATCAATCGAGTCTCCCTTATAAAAAGGATCACTCGATCGATATGCCGCCACAGTGAAGCACGGGGAAGCCGTGTTTACATACGGCTCTCCCCGTTCTTCAGCTCCGGGGAGCGATCGCTCCCCGAGGGAATCCGCCCGCCGCACGCAGCGGAGGGGGTCCCGATCGGACCCCCCACCCGCTAGAAGGCAAGGACGTATATATACGCCCATCTGCCTGTCCGTGCCATTTTGCGGACTTAAATAGTCGTGCGGCGGGCGTTAAGGGGTTAAGGTAAAAAAACGTTTACCTTTACAACCCCTTTAACCACTTGCTTACTGGGCACATATACCCCCCTCCTGCCCAGGTGAAATTTCAGCTTTCGGCACTGCGTCGCTTTAACTAAAAATTGCGTGGTCGTGCGACGTGGCTCCCAAACAAAATTGACGTCCTTTTTCCCCCACAAGTAGAGCTTTCTTTTGGTGGTATTTGATCGCCTGTGCGGTTTTTATTTTTTGCGCTATAAACAAAAAAGTGCGACAATTTTGAAAAAAATACAATATTTTTTACTTCTTGCTATAATAAATATCCAAATTTTAAAAAAAAAAACACATTTTTTTTTTCAGTTTAGGCCGATGCGTATTCTTCTACATATTTATGGTAAAAAAAAAAAAATCGCAATAAGCGACTGGTTTGCGCAAAACTTATAGCGCTTACAAAATAGGGGACAGAATTATTATTTTTTATTATTATTTTTTTTACTAGAAATGGCTGCGAGCTGCGATTTTTATTGGGACTGTGACGTTATGGCGGACACATCGGACACATTTTTGGCGCCATTCACATTTATACTGCGATCAGTGCTATAAATATGCACTAATTACAGTATAATGTGACTGGCATTGAAGGGGTTAACACTAGGGGGTGAGGAAGGGGTTAAATATGTTTCCTATAAAGTGTTCTAACTGTAGGTGGAGGGGGGGTGACTGGGGGGGGTGACCGATCTGTGTCTCTATGTACAAGAGACACAGATCGGTCTCCTCTCCAGAGACAGCACCGCTGTCTCTGTGTAAAACGGCAATGAGAGATGATCTCATATGTTTACATATGAGATCATCTCTCATTGGCCGCACAGATCGCATCGCAAACGGCCACTCTGATTGGCCGTTCGCGGCGATCTGTAATTGGCTGTGTCCAAGGGACACGGCCAACACAGATTTTCCCCGCTGCGCGCTCTGGAGCGCGCGCGGGGACCGCCCAAAGGGGCGGACGTCAATTGACGTCCACTTGGATTTTGGGATCCGCGCTGTAGCCGTCAATTGACTATAGCGCGGGTCCCAAGTAGTTAATTTTTCTCGGCTCGTAGTGTTGTAACTGACCGCGTTTTTGATGTTTGGAATTTCCGACAACATTTGTGTGACCGTGTGTATGCAAAACAAGTTTGAGCGAACAATCCGTCGGAAAACAATCCACGGTTTTGTTGTCGGAATGTCCCATCGTGTGTATGTGGCATTAGCCTTCTCCAGTGCAGTGTATGGTTTCTATGGTTTAGTGGACAGCTTTTGTTCCTTTTTAGCCTACCTTACAACAACCTGCCGGTTAGAACTATTATGAAAGTAATGACAAGGCAAACCTATTCTTGCAGTATCATTCGATTTGTTTTATTTTTTTTTGGTCCAGTCATTAATATTGCTCAGATAATATCACAGAGCCAAATAAAAATCTTGTTTTGTACCCATAAAATATATATATTTTTTTTTTTTTACAGAAAACATATGAAAAGACTGTGGATTGGAGAAAAGGGGTTTCTTCCTATAAAATATCACAACCCTTCACCTTCTGAGTCAGTTGTAAGTTTTCTTTCAGTGTGTAGCACTCCTTCTCGCATTGTGGTGGAACTAACTAGGGGTGAATTTCTACTTTTGCAGCCAAATTGGGATAAAGCCTACTTTTAAAGTGTATGTAAACCCTCACATATACCCAGTGAAGTGAACAGCCTTTAGATGATACACAGAGATGAAACAAATCTCCCTACATAAGTTTTACATATATACCTGATCAGCTTTATATACTGTTTAGAAAGTGCATGGCCTGTTAAAATTTTCTCTGTGAGACAGCTGATTGGAGGAAAGGCACCCCCCCCCCCTCCACATAGGCAGAGACTTGCAGAACTGTGCTATGAATTGACCAGCTCTCTGCTAATCTATTTATAGCACCCACCCTGACACAAAATTCAGCCTGGTTTTATTACAGTTGACGGAGAACTTGTCAGAAGTTATCATGCTGATAATGGAAGAACAGAGCAGGAGAAAGCCACGGGACATAGGGCTTTGAATAGAGATAAGATGCAGCTCAAATCTAATGAATGGGGTTTGCAAGTTTTACAAGTTGACAGGAACTGTATCACCTGCTGGTGACAGTGTGGTTCCTAGAGCTGAGCTGAAGGACACAGTTCTAGTGGCCACCATTCTAACCCCAGTTCTTGCAGTTTAAACTTGCTGCTGGCTCTCTCATTTTAGCTTCCTTGAACTTTTGGTCTTCACAGTAAACATCAGACAGTGCAGTCTCCAGTGAGTCTGTCAGCTTGAAGAAGAGAGGAGGAGGGAGAAGCAAGGGGGTTCCTTGCCATCCTAGGGTATGGGGTTGTTTGTTTCTATTGATACACATAGTGTAGGGAGACACAACTCCCACATGCAAGTGTGGCTCCATAGGTCACTGTAAGAGAAAGGAGCCACCCTGAAACAGGAAACCTGGGGCATCAGTCAAGGCACCAGCTTAAACAGGAACTTAGGCAAGGATTAAAAGATAAAGAAGCTGCATACTGAGTACATGATCAGCTGCTGAAAATGCTTTAAAAACTGAGGATTTATTATTTCTTTAACTGCTTGCCGACCACCCTTGTTCCCCTACGCGAATCGCCGTAGCTTTATGGCGGGCACTTTAAGGGGTATAGGGGGTGCGCACGTGCCGCCACGGTACTGAGGAGCCGATACGTGTGTCCGGCGGCCGCGATTTCCGCCGGGCACCCGCGATCGCTCCTGACATAGCCAGAACGAGGATCTGTGTGTGTAAACACACAAATCCATGTTTTGGCAGGGGAGAGGAGACAGATGGTGTGTTCCTAATATATAGGAACGCCGATCTGTCTCCTCCCCCAGGCAGTCCCATCCCCCTACAGTTAGAACACGCTGAGGGAACACATTTAACCCTTAGTATTAACCCCTTCCCTGCCAGTGACATTTCTACAGTAATCAGTGGCTATTTTTTAGCTCTGATCGCTGTATAAATGTCACTGGTCCCAAAAAAGTGTCAAAGGTGTCCAATCTGTCTGCCGCAATGTCGAAGTCCTGATAAAAATCACAGATTGCCGCCATTACTAGTAAAAAAAAAAAAAAAGGCAATAAATCTATCCCCTATTTTGTAGACGCTATGGCCCAGATTCAGGTAGAGCGGCGTATGTTTAAGCGGGCGTAGCGCAGCTCATATGCGCTTCGCCGACTTAAAATAGAGAGGCAAGGCCAGTATTCACAAAGCACTTGCTCCCTAAGTTACGGCGGCGTAGCGTAAATGGGCCGGCGTAAGCCTGCCTAATTCAAAGTAGGCAGGTAGTGGGCGTGTTGTATTATAATGAATCGTGACCCCATATAAATGAAGCGCCAAACGAACGGCGCATGCGCGCGCATGCTCAGAATCACGTCACATATACTCCCTAAGATACGACGGCTCAATGCGTTCGACGTGAACGTAACCTACGCCCAGCCCCATACGCCCAGTCCCATTCACGTACGACTTACGTAAACGACGTAAAATCCGACGGCAGTTCCGACGTCCATACCCTAACAGACTTAGACCAGTTATTTGGTGGTTTATCTTTACGCCGGACGTACGCCTTACGTAAACGGCGTATACTCATGCGACGGGCGCAAGTATGTTCGTGAATCGGCGTATCTTGGTCATTTGCATATTCGACATGTAAATCAATGGAAGCGCCCCTTGCGGCCAGCTTAAATATGCGCCCAAGATACGACGGCGTAGGAGACTTACGTTGGTCGGATGGAGCCAGATTTCGGGCGTATCTTATTACAAGAATAAGGCGCATAGATACGACGGCGCATCCATGGACTTACGCGGCGTATCATTAGATACGCCGGCGTAAGTCTTTCTGAATCCAGCTGTATAGGTTTTGCACAAACCAATCAATATATGCTTATTGCTTTTTATTTTACCAAAATTATGTAGAAGAATATATATTGGCCTAAACTGAGGAAGAAATGGTTTTTTTTTGGGATATTTATTATAGCAAAAAGTAAAAAATATAGTTTTTTTTTTTCAAAATTGTCGCTCTTTTTTGTTTATAGCACAAAAAATATAAAACCGCAGAGGTGATCAAATACCACCAAAAGAAATCTATATTTGTGGGGTAAAAAGGACATAAATTTTGTTTAGGTACAACGTCGCATGACCGCGCAATTGTCAGTTAAAGTGACGCAGTGCCGTATCGCAAAAAATGGCCTGGTCAGGAAGGGCGTAAATCCTTCCGAGGCTCAAGTGGTTAAAGATATACTTCAGTCAGAGTGGAAACATTGAGATGAATATAGTGAACAAGGTATAGTTGCGCAGAACTTAGATTTTTTTTTTATGTTACATTATTCCAATGCACCATTCCACTGCTGTCCCTTTTGTCTAGTGACCTGGAAAAATCTAGTGAACCTGTGGGGTGCTCTCTGGATTACACAAGGCTCAGATTAAAGTGTACCTCTTAAAAAAATAATCTAATTTTGGATTGAGTGGGTAAAGGTTAGACCCTCTGTCAAGTATCTATTGCTCTCTATGTCCCCACTGGGATGATTGAACACTATATTTGTATCTTAGACCATTGTCACTGAAACAGAAAGAAAGGGGATTTAAAGGTTTTTTAAAACTAGAGGACACCTGGGGAAATCCTCAGTTTGAGTTTCCTCTAAAATGCTGTTGTATCTCTGGGACAGGAAGTGTAGGGAAATTTCCCCAATTGTACAAAGACAGCATAATATAAACTGGCAGGACTTTTAGTCCTTCCCTAAGGGTCAGTTCACAGTGGTGCAATTTCTGATGCGACTTAAGTCGCGCATATTCACATGACAAGGGAAATCACATTACGTTCAATGGTGCCAGCTCACATCAATGCAACTCTGTACTGTGCAATTTTGAAAAAGGTTCCTGTGCTACTTTGGTGCAATTTCGGTGACATTTGGCTTCATGGAATATGCAAGCCGCATCCGAAGTCGCATAAAGGTTGCACTATATGAACTGAGCCTAAATGTATGTATGGCTATACATAATACTTTACAATAATTAAGTGAAGTTTCTTTACTTAATTATTGTAAATAATTGGTTGCTTGTTGTCTGGAATTCTTTTTTACCCAATGCACCGGTATTGGTATTGGTTATCAATACAATTACATACATAATACATTATACCCAACTATATACCAAAATTCATAAGTATATTATGATGATAAAAATGACTGTTCCTGATTTTGTCATGTTACAGGCTGCTATAGCAAGATACACTGGCTGGCAGTTAGCGTATATTTTATGGGGTAAGCTTTTTGCGTAAACTAGAGAAAAATTCCATGGTGTTCTGTTCTTTAGATTGATTAAATTGCCATCTTATATTTCAGGTTACTTGATACTACACACAGTTCAGGGCATGTTTGGCATGGCTTTTGTGTATGCATTTGTTGTTCCAATAAAACGCGGACAAGCTCTGATATTTCTAAAAGGTTTGGGAATCGCTGTGTAAGTACAATGTGTATTTTGGATATTTCCCCATAACTTTATGAAACTGCAGGGTGGTACAATTATTATTGCTATTATTTTACAGGATTTATATAGTGTCAACGGTTTACGCAGTGCTTTACAATATAAACGGGGACAGTACAATTACAATACAGTTAAATACAGAAGTACTGTACAATAGTGATTAACATTTTTATTAGCAGAGAACTAACTGTTTTCACCACTGATGGCCAACATTGTGGAAATAGTGGGCCATTCTTAGTAGAGTACATAAAAATCTCTGCTGAAAGGCCGGAAGCTTCCATAAAGACAAGTGACAAATAAAGCAGAACAAAAGGATATTTTTTTAAGAAAAAAAGAGGTTCGGGATTGCAAAAAAAAAAAAACAATTATACTCACCTAGGTGGATGCTGAATCTGTACCCTCTCTGCATTGAGAATCAAACACCACCAATTGCTCAGTTCTCCCCTTCTACTCTGAGCAGAGAGCCATAACTGTCAGTGGTTCTCTACCCTCCCCTCCAGCACTGGCGCGCTGGGCTGTGGAGAAGGTGGTCAGGATCTTTACCGAGCCTGGACTGTCAGTCAGTGCAGTCAGCCGGCAACACACAGACATTAATGTCTAAACGCTGGCAACAAAAGTGAGTACACCCCTAAGTGAAAATGTCCAAATTGTGCCCAATTAGCCATTTTCCCTCCCCATGTAATGTGACTCGTTAGTGTTACAAGGTCTCAGGTGTGAATGGGGAGCAGGTGTGTTAAATTTGGTGTTATCGCTCTCACTCTTTCATACTGTTCACTGGAAGTTCTACATGGCACCTCATGGCAAAGAACTCTCTGAGGATCTGAAAAAAAGAATTGTTGCTCTACATAAAGATGGCCTAGGCTATAAGAAGATCGCTAAGACCCTGAAACTGAGCTGCAGCACGGTGTTTAAGACCATACAGTGGTTTAACAGGACAGGTTCCATTCAGAACAGGCCTCGCCATGGTCGACCAAAGAAGATGAGTGCACGTGCTCAACGTCATATCCAGAGGTTGTCTTCGGGAAATAGACGTATGAATGTTGCCAGCATTGCTGCAGAGGTTGAAGGGGTGGTCAGGTCAGCCTGTCAGTACTTAGACCATACGCCACAACACTGTATCAAATTGGTCTGCATGGCTGTCGTCCCAGAAGGAAGCCTCTTCTAAAGATGATGCACAAGAAAGCCCGCAAACAGATTATTGAAGACAAGCAGACTAAGGACATGGATTACTGGAACCATGTCCTGTGGTCTGATGAGACCAAGATAAATTTATTTGGTTCAGATGGTGTCAAGTGTGTGTGGTGGAAACCAGGTGAGGAGTACAAAGACATGTGTGTCTTTCCTACATTCAAGCATGGTGGTGTGTCAGAGAAACTAGTAGACCAGACTGTGTGACTGCATAGAGGAGACCAGAAACGCATATAAGTGAAAGAAAAATGTATTTATTAAAAAGGTGACAAACAAGTGAAAACAACCAGTGCACAACCCACAACAAATACACCAGGGGATATAAGCAGGATAGGGGGCAAGGAGCAAGACGGACAGGGAGAGCAAGGATGGATAGGCTGCGGGGCAGGGATCCAAAGGAAATCAGGATACAGACGGGACAGGTCCAGGAAGGGCTGGGATAAGGATCAGATCGGATCGAGTCGGGTCAGAAGCATTAACTTCAATGGGGTTCTAAATGTTCCCGCGAACGTTCGGTCCGTTCCAAGGTTCTGGTGCGAACCGAACGGGGGGGGGTGTTCGGCTCATCCCTACTCCAAAACGTTGGTAGGGGTTCATTGAGCAATGAGCAACTTCTGCCTTTTAGATGAGTAACTTCTGTCGCCAATGATCTTTTTAGCATTCTGTAAGGGGGGGGGGGGGGGTTCCTCCCAATTACCACAAATGTAAGGAGCCATTTCCTCATTGACCATCATACTAATATATCATAAGCTGTAGATATAATTACTACTATTAGAGGTTCACTGAGCCCAGAATGTTATTTCAAGATTATTAAAAAGGTTGAGAAAGGCTGGTGTAGAGGGAGCCTGTGGGTGTGAGATAAAAGCACTGCAAGCAAATTTCCCTGAAATGCAGGTTTAAATTAACCCCATACAGTGCTTGGGTAGGCTTGTGTACAATCCCCAGTGATGACAAATTATTTTTATTTTTCAAATATAATTCTGTGAAGTTTAAGTTCCAATAGTTTCATTAATTATGATTTTTTTTATTTTTTTTTAAGCCTTACAATTTTTATTGTTATTTTGCTGATGGTTCTGCAAGTTGTGTTAGCTGGGAAGTTCTTTCTACAAAATAAAATATCACCAGAAGATAAACAGAAGCCCCTAGCTCTAAATAACAGGTATTATTTATACTCTATTATTTGTAAATGCAATTTATAACATATGTATTCTTGGGGAATACACATTTCTCAATTAAAGGTAACTTCTTAGGCCTGCCATAGACGGATCAAAATTTGGCCGGTTCAGCAAGAATCAGACGAATTTCAATCCATCTATGGGCAGACTGGTTGTACTGAAATCGATCCATCAATCAACTTTAAATGGGGTTGTAAAGGAAAAAAAATGTTTTCCCCAAATAGCTTCCTTTACCTAAGTGCAGTCCTCCTTCACTTACCTCATCCTTCCATTTTGCTTTTAAATGTCCTTATTTCTTCTGAGAAATCCTTACTTCCTGTTCTTCTGTCTGTATCTCCACACAGTAATGCGAGGCTTTCTTCCTGGTGTGGAGAAAGCCTCTTGAGGGGGGAGGGGGCGAGTAGGAGTGTCAGGACGCCCACTAACACACAGCTCCTTTCTCTATCTGCAAAGTAGAGAGTGTCCTGACTTGCCTGCTCGCCCCCTCCCCCCTCAAGAGGCTTTCTCCACACCAGGGAGAAAGCCTTGCATTACGGTGATGAGTTACAGACAGATGAACAGGAAGTGAGCATTTCTCAGAAGAAATAAGGACATTTAAAAGCAAAATTGAAGGATGAGGTAAGTGAAGGAGGACTGCACTAAGGTAAAGGAAGCTATTTAGGGGAAAAAAATCCTTTACAACCCCTTTAACTTCAATCAACTTCAACAACCATTCAACAATTTTTGATTTGCACAATCACTGCCAGCAGCTATAGCAGCCAGTAGTCATTGTATTCTGCCGTTGGAGAAGGCTATCTGCGCTCCCCGCCGGCAGAACACAATAGCGCTGCATTGACAGTGTTGATGAGGGTATCAAGCAATTTTATTTCCTTCAACTACAGGTTGAAGGAAAGAAAATTGCTTAACCACTTCCGCCCCGGAGGATTTGGCTGCCCAATGACCGGGCCATTTTTTGCGATTCGGCACTGCTTTCTTTTAGTGGTATTTGATAACCTCTGCGGTTTTTATTTTTTGCGCTATAAACAAAAAAATAGCGACAAATTTGAAAAAAAAGCTATATTTTTAACTTTTTGCTATAATAAATATCCCCCAAATATATATAAAAAAAAAAAAAATTTCCCCTCAGTTTAGGTCGATATGTATTATTCTACATATTTTTGTTAAAAAAAAAATCACAATAAGCGTATGTTGATTTGTTTGCCCAAAAGTTATAGGCCCAGATTCACAAAGGACTTACGACGATGTATCTCCACGTACGCCGTCGTAAGTCCGAATGTGCGCCGTCGTATCTTTGCGACTGATTCATAGAATCAGATACGCCTCACTGTTGCCAAGATACAAGCTGGGTAAGTCTCCTACGCTGTCGTATCTTGGGGTGCATATTTACGCTGGCCTCTAGGGGTGCTTCTGTATATTTCCACGTCGAATATGCAAATGAGCTAGATACGCCAATTCACGAACGTACTTGCACCCGGCATATTAAAATACGCTGTTTACGTAAGGCGTACGACCGGCGTAACTTTACCCCTCATAAAGCAGGGGTAAGTCATGTTAAGGTATGGACGTCGGAAACGTCGGAACAGCGTCGTATTTTACGTCGTTTGCGTAAGTCGTACGTGAATGGGGATAGGCGTAGGTTACGTTCACGTCGACTAAGCATTGAGCCGGCGTAATTTACGGAGAAAATTTGACGTGATACTGAGCATGCGCGCCCATGCGCCGTTCGTTAGTCACGTCATTTACGTGGGGGTCACGATTTATTTCCATACAACACTCCCCCTACCAGCCTACTTTGAATTACGCGGGCTTATGCCGGCCCATTTACGCTACGCCGCCGCAACTTACGGAGCAAGTGCTTTGTGAATACTGCACTTGCCTGTCTAAGTTGCGGTGGCGTAGCGTAAATAGGATACGCTACGCCCAACTAAAGATACGCCATTGTATCTGAATCTGGCCCAAAGTGTCTACAAAATAGTGGATAGAATTATAGCATTTTTTTTATAAGTTTTTTTTTATTAGTAATGGCGGCAATCTGCAATTTTTATCGTGACTGCGACATTATGGTGGACATATCGGACACTATTTTGGGACCATTGTCATTTATACAGTGATAAGTGCAATAAAAATGCACTGATTACAGTGTAAATGACACTGGCAGGGAAGGGGTTAACCACTAGGGGGCGAGGAAGGGGTTAAGTGTGTACTAGGGAGTGATTCTAACGGTGGGGGCTGGGCTACATGTGACACAATAGTTATCACTGCTCCCGATGACAGGGAGCAGTAGATCAGTGTCCTGTCACAAGGCAGAACAGGGAAATTCCTTTTTTACACTGGCATCCCCCTGTTCTGCAGCTCCGTGACACAATCGCGGACACCCGGCGGACATCGAGTCAGCGGGACCCGAGGTCACACTTACGGAGCTTGTGCGCCCGCAACCACGAGATTTAAAGGGGACGTACAGGTACGTCCATATGCGCAGCCGTGCCATTCTGCCGACATAAATAGTCGCGCAGCGGTCGGCAAGTGGTTAATGTATGGCCTGCCTTAGGAGGGGTCATACCAGCATAGCAAAGGCAAACATCCATTGCTGAAGGTGACTACTGTGTTACCCAACTCTCGTGGGGCACAACTGGTGCTAGTTCCAGAGCAAGTGTATCATGGCATGTGATGCTATAAGAAGAGATGCCAAAGGCCTGTTTGATACAGAACCATAGGTGTGTGCATCCTATTGCATTAGAGTGTGCACCCCAAAGCTCAAAAACAGAGCAACAGAGGCAGTAGCTAGGCGGTAGGGAGTGCAAAGCACATGTGAATGAGTTATTTTATTTTTATTTTTTTAACTTGCCCTTTTGGGGGGCTTTTGGGAAATATCAGGATTCTAAACATCCCCCGGATGTCTTACATTTGAGACTGAATAATTGACTGAGGACAGGATGGAGGCACAGATGCTAGAACCGATCCCCCTACAGCACAGCTGGAGGGAGGGAGACGAGAAGCGCCAGCAGCACTGCAATGGGAGGAACAAGATGATCGATATCTGCAATAAGGCAGTAGAGTCGGTCCTCCTGCTTGGAAGTTGCTTGGGCCCCCTTTTCAGCAAATCGGACATGGAGGGCAGGGTGTACTGCCTTATCTTCGGCCCTGCCGCACAGGATGATTAGGATGTGCCCAGGCACACCCGGGAAAACCCCCTGCGCAAGGCCTATGCACAGATCATAATGAAAGTGCTGATTGCAACTTTAAAGAAGGTGCTAGTAGGCTTTAGCAGGCTTTCAACAAGCTTCAAGAAGTACTGATGCCTACTGGCAACTTGTTTAAAACATCTAGTAAGGATCTGTGTTTAACATTTACAAACTGGAGTTGAATGGTACTTTAAAAACTTTAACAAATCTTGCTGAAAGCTCTGTCATTGCTTTGTCAAAACTTGTTGTTCATACTGCTCTTATACCAGCTTGAGCCTGCATGAAACAGGCCTTGAGCCACGTACACATGACCGTTTTTCGGGTTCTAAAAAATGAAGTTTTTTTTTAATGCCATTAAAAACGATCGTGTGTGGGCTTCAGAGCATTTTTCACGATCTAAAAAAATGGCAACATTTCTATTTTTTCACATAGTTTTTAACGTTTTTATTTTTAAGGTTGTAAAAAATGGTCGTGTGTGGGCTTTAACGACGTGAAAAAAACACGCATGCTCAGAAGCAAGTTATAAGACGGGAGCGCTCATTCTGGTAAAACTACCGTTCGTAATAGAGTAAGCACATTCATCACGCTGTAACAGACAGAAAAACGTGAATCGTCTTTTACTAACACAAAATCAGCTAAAGCAGTCCAAAGGGTCGCGCCATCCGAATGGAACTTCCCCTTTATAGTGCCTTCGTACGTGTTGTACGTCACCGCACTTTACTAGAGCATTTTTTTTTTCACGATTGTGTGTAGGCAAGGCCGTTTTAATGATCGGGTTGAAAAGAAAAAAAAATTCTAGACCCTTAAAAACGTAATTTTTTAGAACCCGAAAAACGGTCGTGTGTACACGGCATTAGAATTAGTAATACGTTCTGAAAGCTAGTAGTGAACTAAGCAGCTTAGAAATTATTCAGCCACTTGAGAACAGATCCACAAAAGGGATACGCCGTCGTATCCCTGTTTCTATCTATGCGACTGATTCACAGAATCAGTTACGCATACAGTAGGTGTTTGTGATATTGTGCTTTTAGCACGACAGCGTCGCGCTGATACTCGGCGACAGGGTGCCGAGATCTCGCCGACATCTCACACTCACTGGAATAGTGACAGCACATCCCAGCACGTGGTAGGTATCACATGGGTAGGTACAGAGCATGATGGGACTGTGAGGCCTATATAGGTCCGATGCAAGGCGCGCATCCGTCATTTCAGCGAGGAGGACCGGCGTGTCAACATCGGGAGAAGGAGAGAAGTGAAGAACATGACGTCACAGCACGGAAGAAGAACTCGTCACAGCACGGAAGGAGAAGACGTACAGCACGGAAGAAGACACCGGACAGCGAGACGAAGAACCGGGGTGCGCCGAGTCAACAACGGAGAGCGGCAAAGACAGAAAGAGAACCCCGGAGAGTTGAGAAGACCCGTCGGGATAGCGGAAGAAGAAGAGCCCCGCCGAAGACGCCGGAGGAAACCCGCCGGGGGGGTGGGGGCTTTTTTAAAAGCCACCCCCCCCCGGCGGTGGAAGAGAACCAGACGGCGGCCCCCACCCACCCGAAGACGTCAAAGAAGAAGCCCCCCCTGGTAAAAGAGCTAAGAAGACAGGGGGCGGCCTCCGGAGCAGAAAAATAAAATATTTTAATACACTGTGTGGTTTATTTGTGTTTTTACCACTTTTCTTGCAGGTGAATGGGTAGGGGTACGATGTACCCCATACTCATTCACTTAGGGTGGGGGGGCCGGTATCTGGGGGCCCCCTTATTAAAGGGGGCTCCCAGATTCCGATAAGCCTCCCGCCCGCATACCCCGACAACCAACGGCCAGGGTTGTCGGGAAGGGGCCCTGTCCTCATCAACATGGGGACAGGGTGCTCTGAGGTGGGGGGGCCGCAGTGCGCCCCCCCTGCCCCAGAGCACCCAACCCCCCCATGTTGAGGGCATGCAGCCTGGTACGGCTCAGGAGGGGGGGGGGGCGCTCGCTCGTCCCCATTCCCTTCCTGGCTGGCCGGGTAGCGTGCTTTGGATACGGGTCTGGTATGGATTGTAGGGGGACCCCCTACGCCGTTTTTTTCGGCGTAGGGGGGCTCTCCTTACAACCCATAACAGACCTAAGGGCCCGGTATGCTCCTGAGGGGGGGACCCATGCCGGATTTTTATTTAAAATCCGGCGGGGACTTCCCCCTCAGGATTCATAACAAACGCCGCACACGTGTAGAATTGGCGGGAATCCAAGTCGGATCTCCCGTCGCTTCTATGACGGCTCTGTCTCCATCGCGGCAAGCCAGCTCGGCGCTGGCTCCCGCGATGGGGCTCGTAGGTGCTCAATCTCGCCGAGAAAGAGAGCGAGATTGACACAAAATCGGGTTCACCTACTGTAGATATTCCTAAGATCCGGCAGGTGTAATAGTTTTACACTGTCGGATCTTAGGATGCAGTACCGCGGCCGCCGCTGGGGGCATTTCTCGTCGAAATTCCGATTCGGGTATGCAAATTAGCATTTACGGAGATCCACGAAGCGGTTCCCTTCGTGAAGTCTCCGTAAATTGTTAGTTTGCAAACGCAAAGATAGGGTACCTTTTACAAAGTGTAAAGTTAGTACACCTTGTAAAAGTATACCCTTCTTTCCCGCGACGCTGTCAAATTTTTTTTTTAATTTTTTTTTTTTTCCCGCCGCATCTCTTTTTTTTCCTGACGCAACTTTTTTTACCCGGCGCGATTCACAAAACTCGGCGCAACGTAACTTTTTTTTTTGCTCAAAGCACGTCGGGAAAATCGTTGGACACATTTTTATACCAGTATCAAACTTAGCTACATGTTTTTATGCCTGCTTTTGCTACCGTTTGGTATTATGTGCACCATTTTTACAGTTTATGTAGCTACATCGATTTTATCTCCAGTGCAATATTTATTTTGTTACCTACTTGAAGACTATAAAAGTTTTAATGCTATTCTAATCGAGTGCTGCCTTTGTTTGTTTTTTGTATCCTGCTATCCATTTTTCCAGTGGTTGGTAGCTGCACTGGGAATCAGCCTGCAAGGAGGAGATCAGCTAAAAGTAGTTGAATCTGTATGTGCGTTATAATTAATCGAAATTAGTCGATTAATCAATTTAAAAAAATCGATTAATCAAAACACAAAATTTTTAATCAGTAACAGCCCTACTTTTAAGCTATCAAAAAGTGTTTTCCAGCGCTGAACCTTTCATCCAATTTCTAAATTGCTGCATTTGCAAATTCCAAAAGCCAAAACAAAGGAATAGTAGTGGTAAAAAAAAGCACTTGTGGGTTTAACCAATCTTGTTTTTTGTACAATTCTCCTTTAAGGGGGCGTGGCAAAGGGTGTGTCCTATGCCTGCATACTTTTGCTGATAGGTGTTCCTCATTCCCATCTCAAAAAGTTGGGAGGTATGCAGGAATTACATACAGTTGTGTTCAAAATTATTCAACCCCCCAATGCTGTAAAGGGTTTTAGGGAATTTAGTGTACATTTGTAATTGTATTCAGAATGAAATCCTACAAGGACTTCTTAAAGAACCATATGCAACTAAAATGACATCAATTGGTTTTGTAATACAGTAGTAAATGTTTATTTTGTGAATTCTTCATTTACACAATTATTCAACCCCTTAAAGACTACCACTCTGAAGAACAGAGGTCCATTGAAGTGTTTTCAATCAGGTATTGAAAACACCTGTGGATGTCAGGGAGCAGCAATAAAGCCTAATAAGCACCAATCAGGCAGCTTTAAAATGACTGTGATACTTAGCTCCTTCTAGACATTTACTGGTGTGGTTACAAACATGGTGAAGTCAAGAGAATGGTCCGGGAAGACAAGAGAAGAGGTGATTACTCTTCACAGGAAGGGCAATGGCTATAAGAAGATTGCAAAGATGTTAAACATACCAAGAGACACCATAGGAAGCATCATTCGCAAATTCAAGCCAAAGGGCACTGTTGAAACGCTACCTGGTCGTGGCAGAAAGAAGATGCTGACTTTGACTGCTGAGCGCTACCTGAAGCGTAGAGTGGAGAAAAGTCCCCTTGTGACTGCTGAGGAACTGACAAAATATTTGTCAGATGTGGGTACTGAAGTTTCTGCTCAGACAATACGGCGCACACTGCGTAATGAAGGCCTCCATGCCAGAACTCCCAGGCGCACCCCCTTGCTGTTTTCAAAGAATAAGAAGAGTCGACTGCAGTATGCAAAAATCATGTGGACAAACCACAGAAGTTTTGGGATTGTGTTCTGTGGACTGATGAAACAAAATTAGAAGTGTTTGGGCCCATGGATCAACGCTATGTTTGGAGGAGGAAGAACAAGGCCTATGATGAAAAGAACACCTTGCCTACTGTGAAGCATGGCGGGGGGTCAATCATGCTTTGGGGCTGTTTTGCTTCTGCAGGTACAGGGAAGCTTCAGCGTGTGCAAGGTACCATGAATTCTCTTCAGTACCAGGAGATAGTGGATAACAATGTGATGCAGTCCGTCACAAACCTGAGGCTTGGGAGACGTTGGACCTTTCAACAGGACAATGATCCCAAGCATACCTCCAAGTCCACTAGAGCATGGTTGCAGATTAAAGGCTGCAGTGGCGGCCCGCCCGGGCGCTGCCCCCCCTCCTGTAGGCACAAAAAAATATATATATATATATTTTTTTTCCAGTGGCCCCTTTAAGAAACTTGAAAAAAAAAAATCCTTTACTTAAATTTTTTTTGAGCGCCGGCCACCATTGCCCTATGAAGCACCACGTCAATGCAATCTTTGGATTGTATACATGGTGCTTCATATGCGGGCTTTTCAATCCCCGCCTATCGAGCGCATTGCAAAGCGCTGATGAGCTTCCCGTGCCCGTGACAGTGCTTCTATGGGCGCTGGGAGGCGGGAGCATTGTTACTTCCGGCCATTCGTCTTTAAGACGAAAAGTGGAAGTGACGTCACGCGGCAGCTCACATCACTTCATACAGCCCGAGCGGAACGGCTAGGTAAGCCGATGGATGCCTGGGTTGTGACGTGACACATGTGATTTAAATACCTTGATCGCCCCCAAAGTCATCAGCCCGTGATCAAGCCAATCCTGCAATGCTTGATCCCCATCCACCTCGGAGCCTGTTATTGTAGTTAGACTGCTGGGACTTGTAGTTCTTCATCTTCTCATGGAGAAGATGGAGATTGGAGAACTACAAGTCCCAGCAGATTATACATACAATAAGGCTCTGAGGTGGATGGGTGTGGATTGCATGCACCTATCAATCCCCAGGGGGGGGGGGGCAGGATCAGATAACACTGTTATGGCAACAATGGGCACAGTGGCTACAATTAAAGGGCATAGTGGTGACAATTGAGGGGCACAGTGGCTGCGTTTGATGGCATGGCACAGTGGTGACATTTGATGGCACAGTGGCTGTGTTTGATGGCATGGCACAGTAGCTGCGTTTGATGGCACAGTGACTGCGTTTGATGGCATGGCACAGTGGTGCTAATTGATGGCATAGTGACTGCATTTGATGGCATGGCACAGTGGTGATAATTGATGGCACAGTGGCTGCGTTTGATGGCATGGCACAGTGGTGACAATTGATGGCACAGTGGCTGCGTTTGATGGCATGGCACAGTGACTGCGTTTGATGGCATGGCACAGTGGTGCGAATTGATGGCATAGCGACTGCATTTGATGGCATGGCACAGTGGTGACAATTGATGGCACAGTGGCTGCATTTGATGGGCACAGTGAGGCTGCAATTTTTTTCTTTTCTTTTTTTTTTCGTTTGCGCCCCCCCAAAAATTTTGTGCACCAGCCGCCACTGAAAGGCTGGAACATTTTGGAGTGGCCATCGCAGTCACCAGACTTAAATCCGATTGAGAACCTCTGGTGGGAATTAAAGAAAGCAGTTGCAGTGCGCAAGCCTAAGAATGTGACTGAACTGGAGGCTTTTGCCCATGACGAATGGGCGAAGATACCCGTAGATCGCTGCAAGACACTTGTGTCAAGCTATGCTTCAAGTTTAAAAGCTGTTATAACTGTAAAAGGATGTTGTACTAAGTACTAAGATTGAATGTCAATTGGGGGTTGAATAAAACTGATAATGATGTGAGCACAGAAAAGACATTTGTGGTTATTTCATTTAAAATGTTATGTTATATTTGTCTGACCTACACGTGCCTCTTTGATTTAATTGTAAGCAGGATGACAGGATGATCAAAATCAATGTCAAACTGGGCAAAACAATCAATTTCAGTGGGGGTTGAATAATTTTGAATACAACTGTAAATAACCACCTATGATCAGTGCTCCAGCCTCCAGCACTACTCTTAGTTCTACAAACATTAATTCCTGGATTGTTGGAAGAACAATCAATTACTTTTCTAGCATAATAGATAAAAAATATCTCAACATCACAGCTATGTAAAATAGTAGTATTGCCAGTCATTTCCCAGTTACATTTTTTTTTTCTTTTTAGGAAAGCCTTCCATAATTTCAATTATTTCTTCTTCTTCTACAATGTAATCCTTGGTTTGAGCGCTTGCCTATTTCGACTCTTCTGTAGTTTGATTTTGGGGACTTGGCTGATTGCAAGGATTGACAGGACAATACTGCAACGTGGATATGAGTCAGCTGATATGGGTAAGATATTTGATTGGTTAGGGTGATTATTTTTACATAGAATTCACGTGGAGGCATTCAATATTTTTCCAGGCCAGATGCCCTTTGTTTTCCAGCAGGAGTCTAGGTAGCAAAGATGGTGAGGTCTGTGCTGCATGTTTATATGCCCTGGTCAGGAACCAGGGCTGGACTGGGACAAAAATTTGGCCCTGGACTTCATCCAGACTGGCCCACTTCCCCCCCCCCCCCTCCCGGCCACCCAAGCCCCCTCTCCCCCTTCACTAGCCATTCTACTTTATTAGAGTAAACCAGCTGGTACTGGTACTCTTATAGGCAGTACCAGTGGGAAAGCTAGACATTATTTCACCCGGGGCAAAGAATCAGTTTGGTGCCCCCCCCCTATGGGACAAGATTAGGCAGAAGTGAGAAACTCCCAGGCCATAGCTGTTGAGTCAGCTGTCTGTCCCCTCCCCCCATGCTCCTCTGTCGTCCCTCCTGCTCCTCTGGTCCTCCCCCTGCTTCTCTGTTCCCCCGAGGTGAGCGCTGCGGGAAGGGAGAGACAGAGGAGCGGAGGGGGGTGGCGGTCCGCTGTCACTGAAGCCGGCCCACTGAGCCATCGGCCCACCGGGAAACTCCCTGTAGTCCCAATGGCCAGTCCATCCCTGTCAGGAACTAGGAGTCTGGTTGGAATTAAATTGTTAGAAGGTAAAGTGGGCAGAGAAGCCCACAATTATATCCCGAGATCAGCAGCCTGGCTGGTTAAATAGGGAAGTACATCTTAGTTTTAGGTTTTAATATCAAGTGTTGTTATTGTCATTATTTTTTACACTTTTTATTTCAAGTTCAACAGTTTCAGCATCTTAAATAAGCTTTTGACCCTGTAAAAAAAAAGCTTTGTGAATAAGATATTAAAATGACAATGGAAAAAATCCAGGTATTATGAATGCCTAAGGCTAGGCTAGTGTGTGAGGGTATGTAAATCGCACACGTTCCCATGGCAAAAATGTGCTACTGTTTAGCAGACGCGCAAGGGTAAGAATTAATGGCACCCCCACACATTGCAAACGCACGTCTCAGTGTAGCTGTGGCTTTAGAAAAGGATCAGCAAACATTCCCCTGTGTTTACCACAGGTACAGCAGCCAGTTCAGATGAATGGGCTGCTGTGCCCATGCAAACACGTCTGCAAGAGAACAGCATAAGTGTGAACCTGATTTTAAATTCTGATGATTTAAAAGTGTTTGTGAGCTTGTTGACATTTGCATTAGTCCTCTGATTCCTCTTCAGAGGGTGTTTGACAGGCAGTGAGGAGAGGTTATGTCACCTCATCACTCAAGTATAAAAAAATGAGGCTAGTTTAATGGTGGACCAATATGGAAATTCTTGCCAGTTGTCCACTCCACCCAATCAAGATGTTTGGGATATAACCAAAAAAGGGCATACTCAATGTAGCGCCTCCTTTACTTTCAGTAAGGGCACTACGCTAAAGTTAGTGGAGGAATGAGAGAGGTAAGTTGCTCTCATTCCGGATTGTGTTAAATGTGGCTGTTGCCAAATCTGGATTGTTCTGTGGGTCAGACTGCGTTCTAGGGATGCGGTGGCATCCCTGGGCGGCAGGTGGCGCCAGAGAGTTCAAGGCGGGGCCGCTTCTTCTCAGCAGCCAATTAGAGGAGTTTTCCCTTGCGGGGCATGCTGGGGAGGAGTATTTCTGTGGCGGAAGCCGTTGTTCTTGGTTCTTCGCGGGTTCCTGGTTCCAGGTGCGGCACCCACCGTTTGGTGGGGGGGTCGGCTTGAGGAAAACCCGGAGGCAGGTTGTCCAAAAGGGCTTGAACGAACCATCTGGGATCTGGTGACCGGTTACTGACAGGTATGCTGAAGCTGTCAGACGGTGACCCTAACGTAACTTATTGGGAAGATTCGCTCTGCTGTTCACATTGCCAGCATTGAGCCTGTGGCAGAGGCCTCATCTGGCATCTTAATCCAATCAGAGCCAGGCCTGTGGCAGAGGCCTGTTCCTCCCAACACCCTTAAAGTGACGCTCCGGCTGCCAGGCTCGTGGCAGGGGTCTGTCCAGGGGCACTTCACCCACTCTGGCTAGAGTGGCGACGAGCTGTACTACTACTGAAAGCAGGATTGCTTTCATCCTATCCAAAGCCTGATACCGCAGAGTTCTTCTACTTCATCAGCCTTTCCTATTTACCTCAAGTTGATGTTGGTCGTGTTGGGCCAGGAAATAAAGCATTCAGAAAACCTTATCTACGAACTGGACATTCGCTTATTGCTCTACTCACTACCTTCACCCCTAGACAACACATAGGAGGTAGCTTAATACACCGACCCCAAAACAATCAGCGGCTCCTCCGGGGGTAGTGCTACATCAAAAACACTCAATACACTAAGAAAGACCCCAGAGCAAACAGCAGTCAATACTTCCCCATGTGGCTAACCAGCAGATAATTAATAGGAAAAAGCACTAGGAGTTGTACTTGAAAAATAGATATCTTTATTAACAAAATCTATAAACTTTAAAGATCATACAAAAATAATCAAACATTTATAAATCTACCACCCCTAATGATTTAAAGCAAAAACCTTTACCATAGTCTTATAAAATAAACTAATCAACGCCTTATCACTGCCTGTTTTAACCCCTGAAAACCTGCACCACCAGCCACATTGCATATGGTTGCAGGGCATTTGCAGTGTAAACCCACTTAATTGAATTTTGGATTTTTTTTTCTGGATGTGGGCAACAGTCATCCAGTTATTCCATGGTGGATTATGGATTATGTTGGGTAGGTGTTGTCTATTCACCTGTCCTTTACAGTTTAAAGGGGAGCAGGTGCAGAACAGAAAAATTTGGCTACTACCTGTTTTTTTTACCAAAAAAAAAACGAATTGACCGAAAACCATTACAGTTTCCCTTTCATATGTACTGTATAAGACAGCACAACTTACATATTGGAAATACTAACTTATTCTCTTGGATTTTTTCAAGGTTACAAAACATGGATTGGGATGATATTTGTGGATCATTATCATACAAACCCAGTTCTTGTATGTTTTTGCAACATTCTTCTCACAACAAAAGCTGAAAAAAGACTGAGAGCATTGACAACATATTGTAATGGTTCATCAGGTACGTAAGATTATTAATTAATTTATAATGTATACAGGGGTGGACTGACAACTCATGGGGCCCCCGGGCAATAGAAGATTATGGGACCCCCGGGCTTACAGATGGCCACCACGCCAGGAGGCAGTGCATAGGCAGGGCAGCTAAAATTGGAGATTTTCCTACCCTCGGGGACGGAAAATATAGATTTTATTAAAAACAGGAGGCGAGTATTATGCTATAATCTTTCTTTACTGTCATCCAGCAGCAAGAGAGTTAATGAAAAGAAAAAACGTTACACAGATAGGTATGCAAATGAACATAGGTAGACTGTCCAATCAGGTAACAGGAGTATGTTATAAAGGTGAGGTACAGGTGATATTCTTCCTCTTTCTTGATGATAAAACTAGACTGGAAATAACTTGAACTGGAAACTAATTGGAACAACTTGAACTGGAACTCATTCTTCAATATGTCATGAAGTCCACAGTAGAATAGGCGCATTAAGCTGAAAAAGAATGCATTATGTAAGAGCAAAATAAATCTTGAAGGGTAGGGTATTAGGGTGGGATAATACTCGCCTCCTGTTTTTAATAAAATCTATATTTTCCGTCCCCGAGGGTAGGAAAATCTCCAATTTTATGGCAAACAGGAGGCTCATATTATGCTTGTTCAAAGCTGTATACTCTAGAGCATTAAATAAACGTACAACCTATAGTTATAATACATTCATAGACACATGAGATTCAGGTCTAAAGTAGAAATTCTTAAAAGTGGATTCTAAAGACCAGTTTGCGGTTCGCATTAAATCTGATAGAGAACCACCTGATTGAAATACCTTAGTGGCCATTGCACCTCTGGTGGAGTGGGCGCCAAATATGGAAATGTCAATGCCTGCCAAATCCATGGTTTGTCTCACCCATCTAGCCAAGGTGGGTGAGGAAACTGGATGGAAGGGTTTGCAGTAGGAAATTAGTAATTGAGATGAGTCAGGGTCTCTAAAAGGTTGAGATTTGGTTTCATAGGTTTTTAGACATTGGACTACACAAAGGTTTGGATTGAAGGGAAAGGCCGGATAGAAGACCGAATGTAAGTTGGTCTATGTGCGTCTGAAAATGGAAAATTGAACACCCTGGGGAGAGAATTGTCTACGGGATATATCTAGGGCTTTTACATCCGCTACTCTTTTAATGGAGATGAGACAAAGTAGTACTGTTAGTTTGAAAGATAGAAGTTTTAAAGACAGATTCTCATTATCACCCCAGGAGTTAAGAAAATTTAAGAGGATGAGGATTCTGAAATAGGTCTAGTAGAATAGAAGGGAATACTGGGAGTAATCGTGGGTAGTCTATGCTCATCTCCAGAGCCTGAGGGAACCATGTTTGGGATGGCCAGTAAGGGGTTATCAGAACTATGTTCGATTCTAGGTAACGTGTCAGAAGGAGAGCCCTTGATATTAGAGCAAAGGGGGGGAAAGCGTAAGATGTTCCTTTCGGTCAAATTTGTAGAAGGGCATCTGTCCCCAATGCTTCTGGGTCTGGACGCCAATTGAAATATGTTGGAATCTGTCTGTTCAGGCGTGATGCAAACAGATCTATCTGGAAAGGACCCCACAGGGAGTTTTAGATGTTGAAAAATTGTCTGGTTCAACATCCAATCGCTGGAATCTGTTAGATAACAGGGAATTCCAGTCTGCAATGGAATTGGATAGGCCTGGGATGTATTCCGCCTTCAATATAATGTTCTTGTCCAGGCAAAAATGCCAAAAATCCTTTGCAATGTTCGCCAAAGGTTTGGATTTTGTACCTCCTAAGCGATTGATGTATTGTACTGCGGATATGTTGTCCATGCGCAGTAGAATACAACAATCGGATCTGTCTCTCGCAAAACTCTTGAGAGCAAATGATCCCGCTAAGAGTTCGAGACAATTTATATGTAACAGAGCTTCGTCTGGAGACCATTTCCCTCCTGTTGTAAGAGGGCCGCAGCGAGCACCCCAACCTGAGTTGCTTGCATCTGATTCTATTATTAAATCCGGATGTGGATGGAAAAAAGTCTTCCCATTCCACATCTGGATGTGGGTCAGCCACCAAAGTAATTCTTCTTTGGTGTCCGGAGTTAGTGTTATCTCGTCGGAATATGCCAAGCCGTCTCTTAGATGTTGGGCTTTTAGTCTCTGTAGTGCTCTGTAGTGTGGAGGTGCCCGAAATATCGCTTGAATGGAAGCTGATAATAGACCGACAATCCTCGCAATTGTCCGAAGAGATATTTGACTTTTGTTCAGGACTGAGCGAATCTCTCTTCTGATCGTCTTCAATTTCCTGTTTGGAAGACTCAGAAGGGATAGTTGGGTATTGACAAGAAAACCCATAAATTCTACCTCCTTTGAAGGGGTTAGGATGGATTTCTTGTAATTGATTATGAATCCCAGCATGTTCAGAAGGGATATCGTCCATTGAATGTGTAAATGAATAGTCTGAAGTGATTGTGCCATGATCAAAATGTCGTCTAAATATATTATTAGACGAACACCCCTGCTTAGAGCTGCTATTACTGGTTTCAGTAGTTTTGTAAAGCACCAGGAGGCAGATGACAGACCGAATGGTAGACTGGTGAATTGCCATTTCTTGTTTTGCCACAGGAATTGAAGAAATGGTTGGGAATTCTCGTGCATGTGCACTGAAAGATAGGCATCATTCAGATCTATTTTTGCCAACCAGTCTCCTTGTAATAAAAGGTCTTTTAACAGGTGAATACCTTCCATTTTGAAATGGCGGTAATGGACGAAATTGTTTAGATATTTCAGATTTATTACTGGTCTGAAACCTCCATCCTTATTTTTTGACCAGGAACAGGTTGCTCACAAAACCTGGAGTTTGCAAGGGAACTTGAACTATGGCCCCTTTGGAGTAAAGCTCTTTTATCTCCAGTGAGATGAGCTTTTTGTCCTCTTCTGAGAACCTTATTGGAATAGGATCCTGACTTTGAGTCGGTAAAGAGGTGAAATCTATCTGGTAACCTAACACGGTGTTCAGAGGGCCTCTGGGGAAATGACCTTCGGTAGAAGATCTGTTGGGAAATCGGCCCTTGCGTTTCCCAGCTTTGGGAAAAACTTTGGTTGGAAAACCTTTTTGAGTGATGATTGGGCCTTGTCTAAAGAAGTAAAGAGAGCTACGTATTTGTTGATCTCTTTAATAAAAGAGTCACCAAAAAGTAGACCCTTGGTGATGGAAGATGGTTGAGATGAAGCGAGATGCATTAGCTGTGGATCCAGCTTCGTCAGAATCGATCTTCTTCTTTCGCTAGAGATGGCCGCATTGGCGTTGCCAAATAGTACAATGGCTCGCTGAGCCCAACCTTTCAGGACATTTAAATCTATTGGGGTGTTAGATTAAACTGCTTCTTCTATTAAATCTAGAATCTTAGCTAAGGGGCCTAACATGTCTAATAATTTATCTTGACAGAAACGATATTATCTGTCCACCCCCTTTTTTGGGTGTTTTCCTGATTTTAGAAGGAATTTAACTAATGCGGGGTCTAATTAGGGTGTATTGGCTAATTTCTTTGGGAGGGACGGTCTCGGGCACTCTGCTCTTAACTTACTAGCCTCGTTCTTATCTAATGGTTTCTGGATCCAGAGGCTTAAACATTTCGTAACTAGGGAATGGGTAACCCATTCCCCTGAACGGGGATGTTTAATTTGACCTGGGTCGAAAAATACGGATCACCAGAGCCGTCTATAATAGCATCCTCGGATTCCTCCTTTTCAAGGGTATTCCTTCTTCTGCATCAGAGACATTCTCATATTCAGAGTCTCTTCCTTCTTCTGATAAAGATTCCTTATCAGAAGAATAATTGCTGGAAGAGGATACGGTAAGAGTCTGGTTTTTGCCTCTTTGAGGCCATTTTTACCCGTTGTAAGATCAACTCCTCCCGGGCAGAGGGTATAACGTGTGACCTCTTGTCACTGACAGTAGCCTTTCCTTTACTAGGAGGCTTAGAAGATTCACCCTGGTTCTCCATCAGGACCATTCTTTTAGAATGGGAGGGACCGGTATGAGATATATGATGTCGTTTTTGAGACACTTTACCCGCTTTTTTCAATCCCTGAATCATGTGGGATGTAGAGTCCTCCGCTGACCAATAAATGTCAGATGGGGTAATAGGTAAAGGTTCAGGGGTAACCTGAGGTTTACTTTGAGACAGGGCCATGACTACCGATTGTGCAATGGAATCATGCATGGCCGTCTGCATAGCAGATTGGATGGATTTATCTATTATGGATTGGATTTTCTGGTTTTCCTCAGGGATATCTGAGGGGGTAACAGTAGTGGAATCTTTATTAGACATAGTGAGGTGTGAGTAAATGTGATTGACTTAAGACAAATTATTCTGAAAGAGAAAAAATAATAGAACTAATTAATATATATGCAGCAGAACTATATATATTTTTTGTATCAGCAGACAACATATATGTCAGCAAGAGGGCACATATATTATGAGCGTACACCCAAACATATACATATATATATTTATTACTAATATTCTGACTGCAGTTCAAAGTGTGTAAGTATATATGTATATATATATATATATATATATATACATACATCCATATATATACATATATATATATAAAAGTATATATACATATATCTATATGCATATATCCATATGAACAAACATATGTTTATTTAAATTTGTTTGTGTAAATGTGTTACTATTTGTTTGTGTGTGCCAAACATACACCCCTGAACCCAAACCGGGTTCAGGGTTGGTATGTGGCAGGCACACACCCACACAGGAGAACAGACTTTCTGTCAGGGAACAGCGGTATAGCAGCGCTGCAGCGCAGTGAGGAGACACACTGCCTGTCGGGCCGCGAATCTGCGCGGGACCGCGCCACAGCTGAGCACCAGCTGTGAGGAAACGATATCCCGGACTGCCGGGATACCGCCGAACGGCCGCGGTGAGGGGATGCGGGCCGTCAGAGAACAAGTGAGTGTGCTGTAAGCGGGGGTAATGGAATGGTGAGGAGACCACCTGGGAAGATAATGAATAGAAGGGGGGTGGGCAATGCTGGGACTGCCATTAAGGATAAAAAGTATGGCCCTGCAAACTGTGACAAGCGCAGGGTTGCAGGGAAAACTCTACATATATATATATATTTATATTCATTTTCTGCAATGAGTTATATATTGTGACAGGGTACATGATTCCATGTATGTCAGTGAGAGGTTGTAAAGATCAGCTTTCCCTGTCTTAGAAAGGGTTAAGCCTGGCCAACAGGAAAACCTCCTCTCTCTCCCTATTAATTACACAACACCTGATAGAGACTGGAGGAGGGAGAGCTCAGCCTGAGGCATGCTGAGCTGAACAGGACAGGTTGGAGACTGTCTTCTTTGGAGAAACAAGGTCTGTTGTCACAGACAAACACTTATTTGGACTATTATTTGTTTATTTGTTTTATACTGGAGGCTGGAATAGCCCCTCCAGTACACAGTAGTCAGGGACCGTACTGTTAGTTAGCTTCCTAAGCTGAAGTAGGCCGTTTTGTTTTTGTATTATTTCTTTTGAGTGCAATAAAGCCATATTTATTGCTTAAGTTCAGCGACTTTGCTGCATTACATTACCGCTATTCCGTGCGACCTTGTCA